>NC_071111.1:19747500-20077250 GCF_024256425.1 Clarias gariepinus
AACCCCTGGGTCACCAGGTGCAAACCGATCTTTGCAAAGAAAAAGAAAAAAAAAGACTGTGTTGGAGCTTGTCACCTTTTCCATTAATCATGCTGTCAGAGCTCCTGGCCAAATTATTTAAGTGTCATCTTACCAAAACTATTTCAAATTAATTTCAGGTGCTTTATTTTAGTGTTTTTTTTGCACAAACCACTTAGATTGGGTTTTAATTGTTGGTGGTGGTGGTGTTGTTGTCGTTATTGAAATAAATAAATAAATCTCTGCAATTATTATTTCTACAGTGGTTATACTGTAGTAAAGGTGGTAAAAGTTTAGGATATCTAAATCCTTTTCAAAAGTTTTCCTCAGCTGTACAAACAGAGTGCTACTGAAGCTTTGGGAAAACCAGTGGATATTTTCAAACGCTCAACCACTGGGAATATGCACTGGTCTCACCCCAGCTTAGTAATCACTCAGCTGATAAAAGATTTCATGTGGAGCATTCAGTTTGACTTGAAACGTTGTGTACTATACAGTAACAACAGGATACATCAATACATAACTTTATATTAGGTGGCATGGTGGAGAAGTGGATGGCACTATAGCCTTGCATTTCCAGGGCCGAAGGTTCAAATCTTTCATTGGTGGAGTTGGTCCGAAGACATGCTGTTTAGACAAATTAGTGTTATCAAATTCCTTGTATTGTGTGTGTGTGTGGTTGGGGATCCCATCCAGGGTTTAACCCACCTCATGCCCGAAGTCAATTGGGATAAGATCCAGGTCTCACGTGTCACTGTACTGGATAAAAAAGTGTTGCATTTACACATTGGCAACAACTATTGGCCTTGGATAGCATTCCGTATATATGTTTTAAATTTTCAAAAGAATTTCAGGATAAAACATACATCTAGTTCACCATTTCAGTATTAATGCCCCCACAGACATCGTAACAAATCTCTGAATATGGCCTCCGCATATTGACACATCACTCTCTCTTTTACTCTTCCGGGAACTTCCAATTTTCTCGGCACATCAACAACAGTGGTTCAACTTAATTAAAAAAAAAAAAAGTCTTCGGAAAACAAACAAAACCACCAAAATAAATAAATAAATAAATAAAATGTTCACCTTATTGAATGTGAAGCTTTGATAGATTTATCCCCTTCAAACTAGAATAATGCAGAATAAGATTTAATAAGGTCTTTCATATCAGCGAGTACAAAGCGTGGCATTAGCATTAAAGCGCGTGTCGGGGTGCAGGCGAGTGGCGCATGGCTTTAAGCACATTGATGTGCAGGTTCAAGGCGCCGCAGCTGCATTGTTTCATCTGAAAGCCGTGACAGGTATTGAGGTGATTATTAACAGTCTGTACAGCTCTGCTCACGAGGCAGAGAGTTTGAAACGCTGAAATACAGACAGCTGAGGCAAAGGTTCATCTAAAATAAATCCTGCCGGGAAGACACACACATCATCGCACCGCGGCGACATCCGCTCAAGCTCACAGAGGTTTAACCTGAACTCTGTTGTTCAAACAATCAGAGATTGAAAGAATTGTGACGGACTTCCTGAGATACTGAAATATAAACCATTACCTGACTGTCAGTTTAACTCAATTATGCTGATTTTTCTCACTGTGTGTGTGTGTGTGTGTGTGTGTCTCTCTCTCTCTTTTTCTTTTTTTCTGGACCTTTCTCTTTCACCCCTCCTTTTTTATCCCTCTTTTTCTCTCTCTCTTTCATCTATTTGTCCCACTCTGTTCCAAACTCTTGTTTTGTCTGGCTCTTTTCTTTCACTCTTTTTTTCTACCACTCTTTTGCATTCTATTATGTCTTGTTATATATATATATATATATATATATATATATATATATATATATATATATATATATATATTAGGGCTGTGTATTGGCAAGGGCCTCACGATACGATATGTATCACGATACATGGGTCACGATACGATAAATCACGATATATTGCGATACAATACATATTGTGATATATTGCAATAGTTTGTATTAGTATGTGTGTCACATTATATTGACACCTTGATTAAGTAAGCAAACGAATTAAAATTCCAATTCCAATTTATTTTCCATCCATTCATCCAATTCATTAGAACGGCACAGTGTGATTGAAGTCCATATTGTTATAAAACACTTAACACTTTAACATTCAACTAAAATGTATATGCCACTAAAGTTACATATAAATTAAATAAACAATTTATAAAACTAAAATAAATTTAAGCAAAAAAATTTAAGTTCATCAAGTAAACATAAAACTGGAACATAATGCTCTAATATGAGGTATTCATTGTCACCAAACTGTTAGACCAAAAACTCTCTTGCCTCCAAACTATTAGAAACTTAAGTGTAGTATCGATACTTGAGGTTTGACTATCGATACACTATCGTAAAAGAAATTATCGCGATAGTTAGATGTATCAATATTTTTGCACAGCCCTAATACATATGGACAAACACAGGATGCTGCCCTATAGAGGGCAAGATGACAGCTTGCTCAAACTAACTCTTGTGTCAAGTACTCCAAGTATGAACTTATTTCATAAATGCTATGTAAACCTGATAAACTCTCAGTAGTAATGATTATTCTCAGCTAAAATCAGTACAAAGTCTTTCTTTTTCTACAGAAGACAGTAGCAGTACTTTGACTGATTCCCACCCTTAATAGAGTTCTTTAATAAAAGTGCTTCAAGCGGTCATTGTACCTTATTGAAAAGGTATCGGCCCTTATTGTAAGAGCTGTTGAAGGAAAGGACTGTCCGATCAGAAAAGGAATTGTGGTGTTCAGTCAAGAACATAAGGAAGTAGAATGCTAACTAACTGTAATGGGGATCTAGCTTTGACTCTACAGTGAAGTGGAAAAGTGCCCTACCACTATGGCTCTCCCGTGTCCCTCAGAATGGCCAGAGGAAGACCAAACCATAGCTGGAGGCATTAATAGGGTGCTCTTGTGGGGTCATATTGTCAAGGTGATCGTTTTGCTTTTAGTACTCAGTAAGGCCGTGAATACAAAAAAACTCTAATAGTTCTACACGGAAACCATCCTGACAGTTGATCAAAGCCTGAAAAATCACAGTTACCTACATAAACTTTCAATTCATGTACTTGATTAAGCACACAGAGTGAAATCCATGCAAACACATACATGAAGCTTGAAAACAACGTGCTGACATGCCCTGTCAGCAGGTAATCTTTGCTAATGCTGGAACATCAACAATCTCCCTGCCATGCATTTCTGATCAGTGGAAATAGTCTGGGTGTAATTATGATGTGTGTTTAAGTTAAACCAGAAAATGTGATGAAATTTCTTTTGAATGAAGGCGTACAACTAATTGAGAATTAAAGAAGACTTTGAACACAGTACGTCAATAAGACTCCAAGCTACAGTAAATATTTGATTGGTGCAAACATTTTAAAAAACGTCCGAATGTTTGTAAATGATGAGCCAGCCAAGATGGCTCAGAGCCCACTGGAATCATTCCCATGAACATTCAGCAAATGGAACACCTGATCCTTGAAAATCGTCATCTTGCAGAAGATATGCATCAGTCTGTGAGAACTGTACACACAGTTAATATTTTACATAAAATCTTCCAGTTTTTGTTGGAACTTTAGAATAGAAATGGCCTTTACTGAAAATGCAACGCAATACAATGATTTCCCTGTTTCTAAAGATTTTTTTTTTTTATAAGAATACAATACAGATTATGAACATTCCATTATACTTAGTGTTGTCAGTTGAATTGAGTGACTCATAGATAAAAGCTGGACAGTAAACTCAAGACTATTTTCAGGCAAAAGCAGTGTTTAAAGAAACGAAAAAGTAACTTTACTGCTTTGCTCTGGTTGATTCTTTGATGTTAGAGCCTGCTCAAATGTCTGGCTAAACAGCTGTGATTATTATTATTATTATTATTATTATTATTATTATTATTATTATTGTTGTTGTTATTATTATTATTATTATTAATAATAATAATAATAATAATAATAATATGGCCTTCTTTCTCATGTTAAGTAGCTATCTAAATATATGACAGTAATTTGATCTATCCAATTACGGTTTTATGTCACAATAATCTGAATAGTCAATTAAAATTAAAATTATAGATAAGGTATTTGAACATGTCTTGGCCCTTTAAAGTGTCTCATTCCCAACACAAGCTCAGGTTAAAAGCCAGATTGCAAGTGTTAACATGTAACATTCCAGGGAGAACACAATATTTAAAAAATAAGCTATACAGTACTGTGCAAAAGCTTGAGCCACCCCTCATTTTTTCATATTTAATGAAATTTAATTTAATTCAATGATGTGGATTTAATGAATAAAATGGGAACGAATGTTTTACTGGGACAGGCTGAAAAATGACTAGTGGAATTTTTAGAAAATGGTGGTTTATGTGACAACCTCATTATATCTCTCGTCAGTTCCAACTCCAGCATACTGTAAGTACCTGCCATTGACAGTTGCAGAATTTGTGGAAATAGTAAAAGATTGGAGCTAAATATAAGCTTTAATATCAGTGATATTATTATTTCAGGTTGACGTCCACGTACATGTATGCCTGCCTTCCTGTACAGCACACTGTGTCTAACGTTAATACAAAGAAATGCAATCTTGTTTACACTAAGTTGTACTTCTTTTGTCATCGGCTAAATACACTCCCTGTTCGGTAATCGGAGAGTGAATCACAGATAAGAAATCGAAAAAGTAGATCAGATAAAGATTTTGTCCTAAAACGACTTTAGCATGTTAAAACATTAAATAATCCCAGTAAAAATATTCAGTTTAGCTTCTTTAATTAATGTCTATTGGTGGAAGTGGTAGTTAACATTGCGCAAGTAGCTTATTAGTAGCTAATTTTAGAGTGGATTCTTTAAGATGGCATATACAGTAACTGTTCATAATATCACTTTTACTTAACATTTTGAATAAGTAAAAACAACCACTAGAGTGACATAATATGGCTGGACAGACATACAGACATACAGACTGTAAGACAGACAGACAGATTTTTTTTCTGAGACTGGTTTCAGGTTCTCCAATGTTATAAAACATAAAGATATCATTGAAAGGGCGAAGTCTGACTAATGTACTGACAAAACCTTTCTTTTATTTAATAGATTAAACATTTTGAATTTGACATTTTTCAATTCAACACAAAAATAGGATTTTTTTGTTAATGTTAAATGAAAGTAATAAAAAAAAGAAGGCATTACAAAAAAATTCAAGTGACATTTCTGTCCACTGCTTACTCAACTTTTCTCTAGTAAACAAAGTAGTTGAATGTCTTCTCAAAAAAGACAATAAATAACCTTAGTAGACAGCTTGTATATACTATATGTTTGTTTATCTCCTGAAGGCAGAAATTCAAGAAAACTTTCTGCAAGCAGCCATAATTAGATCATATGACTGACGCAAAACAGTACAAATTGACACAAATTGTAATATTCAATATACATAAAATAAGTACTTTAGTAATAGACATTTTACACGAGATAATGTAAGTGCTTATAAGCATAACTTTAATTATATCAGTTAAGTATAATTATTTACCTTTCATTGACAAGTGTAGTTGTGTTGAGTGGAACAAGAAGTTGTCAAGACAGGGTCTGGGCAAAGGTCAAAAGTCACTCTCTTGTTTAGTCACCATGTCTTGTTTTGATTGACACTTGAGCACAACCTCTTTACTTGCAAATATAAAAGCATGCATATTAATAAACAGTATATACTGTATATATCATAACAAATGTCCATAATTTACATAAAGACATGACAGTGCTACAAGTCTGCTGCGAAATTGTCCCATGACAATATACAAGTAAATTCAGAGGCATATAATATATACTATGTGGACATGTCTAATAGGTACATAGTAGTTATGCAGAAAGCAAGCAAAAGCTAATGAACGCTATTTTTGCCAAAGAATGGCAATACACATCTGGTATGTACAGAACATGACCGATACAAATGTGATAATAAATGGGGCTCAGAGTAGTATTCTGGTCTAACAGGTACTTCTTGTTGTTTAGAAAAGGTCGTTTTTCATTACTTTATTTTGTTCATGTACTCTAACGCTCACCAATGAAAACTGAACTTTAATTTCAAAATAATTCAATGTGACCTGTCTTATCAAGTCAGGTACTACTTTGCACAGATTAGGTTTGCACTTATAATATTATTATTATTATTAGTAGTAGTAGTAGTATTAGTAACAACAAAACAACAACAACAACAACAATAATAATAATAATAATAATAATAATAATAATAATAACTGCTGGTCTTATTAAAATGATACTCATTTAAATATTCTAAAAATAGGATTACAGGAGAGTCCCTGTAAACAAACTCACACTGGCCATATCTCAGAAACTGGACATACAGTTATAAACTTGGAATCGTTGCTTATTGAACCAGGAACCTAAAAAATATGCATAACTCAAATCCCCTAAATGTGATCTAATACCTGATTTTATGGAATGAATCACAAAAAAAATTGTTTTAAAGTGTGAAGCTGAAAGTGTACTAATTTCTTTCATAGTCTTTAATGCACATCAAGTGCATTAAAATGGCTTATTTCCTGTCTTTACTTTAGTGCAAAGCCACTGAGGTTATTACTTCCTACATTAGATTGGTACTTCTTATATTGCTCAGTAAATTCCTTCACATTATTGTATTTCATTGTATTACACACTACAATAACTACATTATAACTGGGAATTTATTATTAAGATTATTTTTAAAATGACAAAAAAGACATTCTGCTTTGCATTTCATTGTTATTTTGCAATTAGGTATTTTTCTTGTTTCCCTAAGGGAAGCTAATGCAATAAATTGTACAGTAACCTGTAAGCTATAACTATATAAACAACTAAGCTTTTTGTATGGTTAAATAATATTAAAATAATGACGGAATAAATACACGATTAATTTTATTCGATTAAAATCGGGCATGTGGATACGTATGGTGCTAAAAGTTAAAGTGGCATTTAATATATCCGGTCATATTTTACAATTTAAACAAACGTACTGTAGGTTAACTTTAGGCATTTTATCCCCCAGGGGTGTAAAAGACACTGGTCATTAAGAGCAAAGGGGCAGAGAGTGTACCTTCTCTCTGCATGTCACTGATAGCACAGACATGTCCTTAATAAGACCTGCTGATGGCTATAGCCTCTGGGCTTGCTGTAGCCAACCAAAAAGAAATTCACGGAGACCAGAATGAGGATTGAAAAAAATCTGAAATAAAAAGATTAGACGGTGAGTAATTGTTCAGAATGCTTTGATTTACAATAAAAACTTGGTAATTACAAATTAAAGGCATTTATACCTGCAAGAATTACCTACAAAACTAAAGAGCTATTGTAGCTTACTGTGTACTGGTAACAGTATTAAGGAAACTAATTGGCTTATGAAAAACTACTATGAAACTACTAAAAACATATACTTACAGACAGACAGTGCTGATTTATGGTGCAACAAGAATAGCCTTTTTCTTTCTACAGGTGCCAACATGTTATCCATTTTTCCACTGTTACCATGGCAACATTTACCAATCACATACTTTTACTGTTTATATCATATTTGCACTGAGGCACACAAAAACTTTATTTTTTTATTTTTTTCCATGTTAACATGTGAAACCTGCCATAGTCACATGAACTGGCATGTTTTTAACTATTACATTAATGGCCAAGGAATCCATTTATCAACATTAGTTTAAAATGGTTATACAGCAATTACAATGGACAAGTCAAACAGGGACTTGTTGTCTCATGAGCAGAGGAATGAAGGCATAAAACTGATTGACGTTTACAGAAGACCTCAAGCATAGTACAGTGATGAGACTCTTGGCTGCAGTAAAACATTTTAGAGAAAGCCGTACGTCCGTAAATGATCTCGGGCGAGGTGGCTCAGAGCCCACTGAGGTTGTTCCCATGAACAGTCAGCGAGTGGAATGCCTGATCCTCATGTAACTTGTCACAATCTTACAGAAGAGAAGGTGAGAGCATGTTGGGTACCAAGAGAGTACCTTTGACTGGCACAGAAGATTGCTAATCTGTAGTGAGTTAAAGCAGCATTTTGACATGGAAGGCCAGGTAATCTGATCATGGCTCTATCATACTGAGAAAATTGTCTACCCTGATGGTATCCAAGCACTAGTGAAACCCTGGGGTAAGTGTATTAGTGTAGCAGGGGATTTTATAGATAAATAAAAGTAATTTGTACTCTCATCACTGTGTTCTGTTATTCCTCAATCAAAAGTCCCGGTTTTACTTGAACTCCCATTGTAAAACAAAAAAAAAACAAAAAAAAGCACAAATACGCACAGAGAACATTATCACAGGCCACTCTTCTTACAGCAAGTGCTACAGTGGTGTTGTTCTTTTGATTGTTCCTATTAGGAAAACGTACTATCTGATCTAAATCTACATTTTTTTATTTCGGCCTGGGACTGGCACTAAGGATGCTCTGCAACCCCTAGTTGTGAAGATTTACAAATAAACCACATTTCATTTCCTTTGTTTTAAAGACAAAGCAGGTACAAAAAAAAAAAAAAAAATCTAAAATTCATTTTATCTCATACAATTTTCTGAGACCTAATACGGCTTTGTATGTGTTGTGTTTTGCTTTGTAGTTCTGTTGTACTGTTTTGAACACAAGAAGATGAAATAATCTGAAACATAGCCTCTTAAAACTAATAAGCACTATATTGTATAACTCCACATGCAGAGATTGAACTTAACATTTCATAAGGTAACAAGATAGAGCACTTCATACTGTTATGGGCTTGGGTATAAAAAAAAAAAAGGTTTGTGGTTGAAATGTACATCTAAATTGGTATTATATTTGTCCTGTAAGAAACAACAATTAGATAGGAGGTCTATCAAAAATCTAATGTTAATACTGTAAATGTCACTAATACAGTTGACTTATAAAACTTTATATAAAGAAGCTAGGACAGGATCAAAAATCATATCATGAACAGCTGAGGGTTACATGTCCTACTGTTTGTCCAGCCATATTATAAGACCATATTATCAATACTTTATTATAAAGTTATTGATAGATGAGGATTTACCTTCTTGATTGCATACACCCTATGCTCTGGTCATGATATGCATTATACCACAGTTACTACTGCATTGATATTGATAATGGATGGTATTAATAATGGATGGTAACACTACTCGGATGTTTAACTCCGCATGCCGGGTGTTTAATCACTTGTTAATTAACTGTCAGTCATGGTTACTTAGTCCCACCAATCACAGAAGGAGATGTGTTTGCAGAACAAAATAATCGATAAAAAAAAAGAAAAAAAATTATGATCTGTTGATAATAGTTAATTATGGATAATTATGGTTTACAGAACTGCTGCCCAAGGTGGTGCTATATCCAGCAGTACAGCACTCCCTCTCATGTGATATTGCTTAATTATATTACATAAAAATGGTAGCAAAGAAGATGACGCACATGTTGTTTCCTCTCCTTTGTTGAGCCCTGTTTAATTTAAATACTATAGCTCTGGTTTTTCTATTTGTTCAGGCAGTTCTTAGCAGAAAAACACACAAGCAAACCACACACAGACAGACCACAATGGCAGCCACAGCAATAAACCACATTACAATGCTTTAGCCTATATTACAACATAAAACAAAAAACTACTGAGTCTCAATATGGACAAAATGAATCAAAATAATGACAGGATGCCTGAATTTGTTGGAAGTCTTTTGCTGCATTTGGTTGTCTGGCTGTGGTGTGTTTGTGTGTGTGTGTGTGCGTGTGGTTGGAGATTTAGCAGGATGAGTAAGGGGCCACATTGTTTGTCTCGAATGCCGGCTGCTGCTATTGAAAAGGCATCACGCTAACAGCCTGCGGGCTCACGCCAGACATCAACAATCGCACTTCAATCGCTTGTGCACACTGATCCTGTATTCACACAACACTTAATCATCCCTCTTAACGGTAGAAACACACTTTACTTACACACACACACACACGCACACACACAGACAGACACAGACATATGCCTGGGGAAAAGACTGAGCAGTGCGTTCAACTCCTGGCACACTGACTCATGTCTTGCCGAAATGTGCTACATGTATCTTAGGCCTGAAAGTGTGTTTTACAAGTCTTTCCCTATGCATTTATAAAACAAGGCATTAAAGCAAGGCATTACATTTTTTGCATTAAAGCCAATCCTTCCATTTTAATTTACAGAGGCAGCTGACAGGCTAAAAATGATAATATTTAATACTTATAGCTTAAAGTATTGCTTTGTACTTCCTTAACACTTGCAACAAAAGGGCTGCCATGATATCTTTTGAAGAAAACGAGGGATATACTGCTTATCGAAGAAATAATACACGACTGGGAGTCCTGTTTGGGGAAACTAATCAATAACAGGGTGTTGCTGATAAGAATGTGATGATCCAGGTCATATGCACAGTAAAGAAACATGAAATTCTTCCTTCGCTGTCTTCCAATGAATGGCACTAAAAAGTAAAAAAAAAAATAAGCATAATGAAATAAAAGAAAATAAATATAGGTATAAAAAGAATTGGTATAAAAATAAGGATTATATATATCAAACATAGACTATGAAACTATAAAAAATATGAAATGAGAATATCAAAATATATCAAAATATACTGTATATTTCAATTTGTGCAAAAGATTGTTCCAGTGATTGTGCAGATGATTGTTTATGATTATTATTGTACAGATGATGCAAAGTCCCCAATAAATCTCCTAAGATCTGTGTCAACAATTGGAAGACCATAATTGTAAACTCATGTAAACTATAATTTCACATTATAATTTTTTAAATGTTGAGGAATTGACTCCAGGTAGTACCTTTCCTCTCCAGTCTCTCATTCTTTTATAACTACTGTAGTTTGAAGTTAATAAGAGAATTCAGCTTGTCCTGTTCCAAAAGAGTCATTTGTTGTCCTGAAGAATTTCCTGTATCAGAAATCCTAAAGCTTCGCTTTCTGACTGTTGCGCAGTGCTGAAATCCGATACTCTTACCACAACTGCAGAATAAACATTTCCTCATAGACGCAGTTCATCACACAGTTTTCATCTGTTAAGCATCTGCTATACAAACCCCTGTGTAAGGTCTTACAACAGAAATGATAACATGCATGTTAGAACAAGCTTATTAATATAAACTTGTGATTTTACACACAAACTGAGCTATTTCTTCGTTTATTTGGATTTGGCAGACGCCCTTACCAGAGTGACTTGCATTTGTCTCATTTACAGAAATAAATGAGGCCCTTTCTCAAGAGCCTAAAAGTGGCAATTTGGCAGTGAAAAGATTCTCACTCACAACTCACAACTTCCTATTCAGCACTGCAACATCTTAACCAATGAGCTACCCCTACCCTGCTGGATAAGTGTGTGGTTGTGGATAATAAATCAACAATCAAGGTGTAAAACCAGTTGACATTTACAGAAGTCTTGAAGCACAGTACAGTGATGAGAATCTTAGCTACGGGAAAACATTGGAATGGTGCAAACCTTTTAAAGAAGGCCGTACTTCTGTGAATGGTGATTCCAGCCAAAGTGCTGTCGTTCCCATTAACATTCGGTGTGGGGAACGTCTGAGTCTTGAAAATCAACAGAAAACTTGTCTCCGACTTGCGGAAGAGACGCATCTGTCTTTGGGAACTGTACGCACACTCATACACTGACACCACTTGCACATTACAGGAATTCAGCAGGGGGTTATTGCCCCCCCCTTATACTCCTGACCTCACTCCAAACCATCATCTATCTATGTTTGGGCCATTAAAGAAGTTCCTGTCAGGACAACATTTCAGACTTAAAGCAGGCAGTCTGATCATTACTCTGAGAAAACGTAGGTATCCAAGCACTAGAGAAATGCTATAAAACAGGATTATATAAAGAAATAAATATAGTTTTTACTTTCATAACAGTGTTCTTTTATTCTGCACAATCAAAAGTCCTTGTTTGACTTGGACACCTCTCGTAGATCTATTAGTAATGTCCTTCATATTTTCTGCCACTGACTTCTAATATTGGCAAAAATATTTTTCAGTCACTAGGTGATAAATGATAGTGATATGTCACTTCCACTTCTATTCTTGCTCAATTTATACATTTCAGATGTTTTCATGTTTTTAAAAAGAAAATATAATACAGAGATAATGCCTGGTATGATAAAACATTTATAAAGCACATTTAATGCCTTTGTGAATTTTCAGTTCTTTGATGTTCTTCTTTTAAGGGACATTGAAAAGGAACGTTTCACACTATACAGTTTAAGGAGTCCCATTAATGTTCTGCAATTGTTTTTATCACAAAGAAAAGGTAATGACTAGAGATTTATAATGGTTTATAAATTTAAGGCTGCCATTCAATGTGGGATGTTTTGATTTTTACATTTTTTTAGATTTTGACCACAAATTGATGATATGACATACTAATAAATCAAAATCATACAAAAGAATTCACAAGAGTAAATACTACTAAATGTTATTTTATCTAAGTGAAATCAGTGGTGTTGACTAGTGAATATTTTGACATCTATGTCTAACATCTATAGATGTCATTTTTATATAACATTTGATTGTGGCTGCCCCTTAATTTTCAAGGGCCACAGAGCTGCACCAGAAACACATTGATCAATCACTGTAAAAAAAAAAAATCTGTTTTTAGACAGGACCAAATGTATGATTACTAATAGAAATTTACATTTTGCCACTACTGGAATATGGGAACTCACCAAATGCTCATTTTATATATAAAAAAATCAGATCAAAGATCATATGTACAGTATCTGTGCTATTTCTTTGTTTATGTGGCCCATTTTTCTTTTTGTTTCTTAGTCATCTGAGACTTGATTTGTGTCAACTGGACTTTTTTTTTTTGTTAGATAAACATTTCACTACTCATCCAAGTAGCTTATTCAGTCATCATTTTTTTCTTTTTATCATGTTTGTACAGTTAACATGAAATTAAAAAAATGTCATCATATTGCCTAGGATGCGCTGAAAATAGGATGTCACTCTACATTGAACAATCCTGACCCCATATATATTTATGAAAACATATTAATGCTAATTAAAGAATACATTATGTTATACATAATGTTATTTCAACAGGTAGCTAGATGTTGCAAAGACTGGAGTAGTGATGATTTATGATGGTGTCTTATCTAATGGCTATTAATGCACAAGGGGTTGCAGTATTAATGCTCAGCTAAAACAAATATGTACCTAATTACATGTTTTTCTTGATGTCCTGAATTTAAGTTATAGTAATATTCTTAAATGTATTATTTAAATTTTATATTAGTTATTAACAAGAGATGAACAAATAACACAATGTAAATAAAACAGCAATAATACTGTAAACGCATGGGCACAGGACATTAAGGATAGAAAACATTAAGACAGCAACAGACATTGAGTCCGACTGCGTCAAGTAAGACCTCATGGCCGACAATTGAGATATTGGGAGCAAACAAAAAAAAAAAAGATATAAAGAATATCAAGTTTTGCTGTTCAGATTTTTCTCATACTTTTTTTTAAAAACGTCAAAAGACATCTGTGTCATTTTCACTACATCCACTTTCTCCCCTTAACATTCACTCATTCTGTTGCTTCACACGGTTCCTCTCTGTCCTTCACTGCATAATTTATGAAGCTAATCTGTCAGTGTTTAAGAGGAATGGAGAGCCTCATGATTAGCTGAAACAGCTTTATAGCTTTGCGAAGTCCCAGTGGTGTCATCTGCCATAAACAGCTGGAGACAAATGGGAACGATGGTGGGATTCTTCTCCCTCTGACTGATACATACAGTACGCATGTTGATATAGGAGACTAAATAAGAGAATAAGAGACTCAGTTTATCACAGCAGTTAAACAAATTTATATCAGATATTTATATCAGATAACAAATTCTCAAATCTAATCAAACAATACGTCTTTTACTGTACATAATAGCAGCTTTGCCAGTAGTGCAGGTTCAAATTCTAAACGCAGGTCTACTGTATATTAATTTGCTCTTTCATAAACTGTTCCTCATTAGACTTGAAGTAATAAATACACATAATTGTATAGTGGATGATCGATATAAACTGAGAAAATTGTGTTTATGTTAAAAACAGAATAATGTCTAATTTTTGATATGATGAAGCTTTCTCTTGACCTTGCTTTCTGCACAGGGGACTTCTACACCAGACTAAGGTAGTCCTATACAGTAACGGATTTCTGAACTTGTAGCGACAAATTCAAGAAGGCCTACTGTACATGTACAGAATGTGTGATGGTTTTTTTGCCCGCATACTTTGGCTACATAGGGAAACTGGCCTGCTGTAGTGACACTTATAGGAGAAGCTGTAACGGTACGCCAAGTCACGCCCTCTGCTCAAGCCAGGTCATGATCTCCAGCGACTCCTTTCCACACTCCATTCCGTTGCTTCCATTTTGCCGCCTCATTCATTCATGCTCGAGCACACCTGCGCCTCATCTCATTCATCACTCGCACTCTATATAATTCTTTCTCAGACAGCGAACTCTTGCCGAATTATTGCGTGCTCCAAGCCAAGTGTTTTGTGTCGTGTTTAACTAAAACATACTTTTTTTGCCTTTCACGTTGTTGACCTTTTTCTCCCCTAGTTACGCCTTTGCTTCACGATTTGGAATTGTTTGCGTCGTTGACTGATAACCCGGCTCTGAACATTTGCTTTCCCTTTCGACTGCGACTCTGTCTAAACCCATAGGATCACTGCAGCTCTGATCTCGCTCGGCTGCTGCTGCTCTCCCTCTACCGGCGCGCCGGATTCAGTACGCGCGCAGCGGACTTCATCTCTCCACACAGCCGCGCTCACTCTGCTGCAGCTTTTGTCCAGCCTGCGCGTTCTCAGCAGCGCGCGCTCTGCTGGCCACCGCGCACGCTCTGTGCCACTCGCTCCTTTACTCCTTTCTACAGCCCCTGCTCAGCCACGCCACAGCTCACTTCAAAGTAATGTTTTTTTTTATTTCAATCTCCTCCTTTTGACTTTCATTTTCTGTGTTAAATTAGTGGTATTTAAATAAGGTAACTTTCCTTTTGATTATAATTAATCTGTTTTGACCTTGACATTGTGCATTAAAATCAGTTAGATTGAACATTTTCTGTTGTGTCTGCTTTTGGGTCCTCCGAGCCTGCCTCACACAGACCACCCCTCTGACAGAATAATTCGGCCAGAATGGACCCAGCAGACCTAGGACAGCTCAGAGCCGCCTTGGAGGCCCAGGGCACCCTCCTCGGCACACACCAAGGGGAGATTCAGCAGGTCAACCAGAGCCTTAAGCTAATGGCAGACACTGTCACTGCACTGACCTCTCAGATCGAACGGCTTCAGGTCACACCACCTCCAGTTCAATCTTCACCACCACCTATCCGAGAGCCTCGTCTGCCACCTCCTCAGTCCTACAGCGGAGAGCCTGGCACCTGCCGATCTTTCCTTTCCCAATGCTCATTGTCTCTCGAATTACAAGCCTCAACATTCCCTACTGAACGTTCCAAGATCGCTTATGTCATCACCCTCCTCTCTGGAAGGGCCCGTGAATGGGGAACGGCCCTTTGGGACGCCGATGATCCTCGTTGCACCAATTACCAAGCGTTTACTCAGGAGATGAAGAGAGTCTTTGATCGTTCACTTTCTGGCCGAGAAGCAGCAGGGCAGATGTTGAGACTCCGCCAAGGTACACGTTCAGCTTATGATTATGCCATTGAGTTCCGCACTCTGGCGGCCTCGTGTGGATGGAACGACTGTGCCATGTATGATGTGTTTTTTCACGGGCTGAGTGAGGCTGTCAAGGATGAGTTGATCTCTCGGGAGCACCCTGCGAACCTAGAGGAACTCATGGATTTAGCCGGCCGCGTCGACGCACGCCTCCGACTTAGGCGCCGTGAGAACACACAACCTCTAAGAGTCAGACTAACCACCCCTCCACAAACTACCGATCCTCCAGCGGAGCCTATGCAGGTTGACCGGACCCGCGTCTCTCCTGAGGAGCGCCAACGTCGGCGGGAGAAAGAAGCCTGCTTCTACTGCGGTCAAGTAGGTCATTTCCGTCTCCAGTGCCCATTAAAAGAATAGGCCCCCCAATGAAACTGGGAGTCTTGGAGGGCCACTCTCAAGAGAACCTCTCAGGTAAACGCTCCTTACTCCCTGTCATGATCGTCTGGAACAACCAAGCTCAACCACTTAAGGCCCTCATTGACTCTGGATCCGACCAAGACCTGATCTGTGCTGTCACTGCAAGGGAGCTGGGAATCCCTTTTCTGCCCCTTGACAACCCCCTGTCTGTCCAGGCCCTTGACGGCAGCTCTCTATCTCCCATCACTCATCGCACCCCCCCTGTCGCTCTTAGAACCTCAGGTAACCATGTAGAGACTATCTCTTTTTTTATTATGAAGAGCTCTCATGCCCCAGTCGTCCTTGGGAATCCATGGCTGGTCAGACATAACCCCAACATTGATTGGGCCAAGAATACTATTCTCGATTGGAGCCCTGCCTGTCTGTCTTCATGCCTTCAATCTGCTAGGGCTCATTCACCACCCTGTGTTGTTGTTGATGAAGTTTTAGATCTGCCCAATGTCCCGCCTGAGTACCATGACCTCCGGCAGGTGTTTAGCAAGTCACGCGCCCTCTCTCTACCACCCCACAGACCCTACGACTGCTCCATTGATCTGCTCCCAGGTACAACCCCCCCGAGAGGCCGCTTGTATTCCCTTTCGGCCCCGGAGAGAGAAGCCATGGATAAATACATCACTGAATCACTGGCAGCAGGGATCATCCGACCCTCATCCTCGCCGGCCGGAGCAGGTTTCTTTTTTGTGGATAAAAAGGACAAGTCCCTTCGCCCCTGTATCGATTACCGTGGCCTAAATGCAATCACTGTCAAGAATCGCTATCCCCTTCCCCTCATGTCATCCGCGTTTGAATTGCTGCAAGGAGCTAGTATATTCACCAAACTGGACTTGCGAAATGCATACCACCTGGTAAGGATAAGAAAGGGGGACGAATGGAAGACCGCATTTAATACACCCACAGGCCACTACGAGTACCTAGTGGTCCCCTTCGGGCTGACCAACGCCCCTGCTGTTTTTCAAGCCCTGGTGAATGACGTACTAAGAGACTTCCTTAATATCTCTGTTTTTGTTTACCTAGACGACATTTTGATTTTTTCTCGTTCTCTGAAGGAACACAAGCTGCACGTCAGACAGGTCTTGCAAAGACTCCTCGAGAATAAACTTTTTGTTAAAGCCGAGAAGTGTGAATTCCACCGAGAGTCTGTGTCATTTCTTGGTTTTATTATTGCCCCTTCCAGCCTACAGATGGAGCCTTCAAAGTTAACTGCAGTTACCAACTGGCCCATACCCACCACTAGACGAGAGCTCCAGCGATTCTTGGGGTTTGCCAATTTTTATAGGCGCTTCATTAGGGACTACAGCTCAGTGGCAGCACCTCTCACCATGCTAACCTCCACCAAGGTTCCCTTTCTCTGGAACATGCAGGCTGAAGAGGCATTTACCAAACTAAAGCTTAGGTTCACATCCGCACCCATTCTGATTATCCCGGACCCGTCCCTCCAGTTCGTGGTGGAGGTGGATGCCTCAGAGTCAGGAGTTGGGGCCGTCTTGTCTCAAAGGTCACTCAAGGACAAGAAGTTACACCCTTGCTCCTTCTTCTCCCGTCGTCTCTCCTCTGCGGAAAGAAACTATGACATAGGAGATCGGGAACTGTTGGCGGTCAAACTCGCCCTAGAGGAGTGGAGACACTGGTTGGAGGGAACTACCTCTCCATTCCTGGTCTGGACCGACCACAAAAACTTGGAGTACCTCAGATCAGCCAGGAGACTCAATGCCCGTCAGGCCAGGTGGAGCCTATTTTTCTCCCGTTTTGATTTCACGCTCTCGTATCGCCCAGGCTCCAAAAATGGAAAACCTGACGCCCTATCTCGACAGTTCTCCGCCCCCCACGAACCAGTGCTGGCAGAGACAATCTTACCCCCTCGTTGCCTTGTGGCGGCCGCATTCCTGGATATCGAAACGCAGGTGAAGAGGGCGCTCAATCAGGAACCAGGCCCCAGCAACGTTCCCCCTGGCCTCCTCTTCGTCCCAGCATCAGTTCGATCTCAGGTGCTGGAATGGGGACACAGCTCCCGAATTGCCTGTCATCCGGGGGGAGCCCGCACCCTATCCCTCCTGCAGCAACGGTTCTGGTGGCCATCTATGAAGGCTGATGTTCAGGGGTTTGTGACAGCCTGTGACACTTGTATTAGAAACAAGTCGACTAACAAACCCCCTGCTGGTTTCCTGAATCCCCTCCCAGCTCCTCACCGCCCTTGGTCTCATATTGCTCTGGACTTTGTTACCGGCCTCCCCAATTCTGAGGGCAATACATGCATACTGACCATAGTTGATCGCTTCTCCAAAGCTGCCCATTTTGTCCCCTTGCCAAAGCTCCCGTCAGCCAAGGAAACGGCTGAGTTAATGATCCTCCACATTTTCCGTTTGCATGGTCTCCCCTCCGACATCGTCTCCGATCGTGGCCCCCAGTTCTCAGCAGAGTTCTGGAGAGCATTTTGCAGATTAATCGGAGCAACACCCAGCCTATCCTCTGGTTATCACCCTCAGTCAAATGGGCAGACAGAGAGAGTGAACCAGGAACTGGAAAAGGCCTTAAGGTGCATGGCCTCACGAGACCCAACCACGTGGAGCAGGACACTCCCCTGGATTGAGTATGCGCACAACTCTCTGCCAACTTCCGCTACTGGCCTCTCTCCCTTCCAGTGCTGCCTGGGCTATCAGCCTCCACTGTTCCCATCCCAAGAAGAGGAGGTAACCGTGCCATCAGCCCTGTCTTTTGTGCGCCGTTGCAAGAGAGTTTGGTCCCAGGCCAGAACCCGTCTCCTACGCACCATCAGCACCTTCAAACGGCAAGCTGACCGACGCCGCTCGGCAGCCCCCAGGTACAGAGTGGGCCAAAGGGTGATGCTGTCCACCCGAGACATTCCCATCAAAACAGTCTCCCACAAATTGTCTCCCAGGTTCATCGGACCATTCACCATCACCAAAGTAATTAACCCTGTGTCTGTCAGGCTTTCCCTACCCCTCTCCATGCGCCGCATCAATCCGACGTTTCATGTTTCTCAGCTCAGGCGACTGGTGTCCAGCCCTTTATCCCAACCCCCCCGCCCTCCTCCTCCTCCCCAACTCATTGATGGAGGTGAGGTCTTTACAGTGCGCAAGCTGCTGAGAGCTCGACGCCGAGGAAGGGGTCTACAGTACCTCGTCGATTGGGAGGGTTATGGACCAGAAGAGAGAAGTTGGGTCCCTGCCAGGTTCATTGTTGACCCGACTCTAATCTCTGACTTCCAACGGCAACACCCAGAAGCACCAGCTAGGACGCCCAGTGGCGCCCATAGGAGGGGGGGTACTGTAACGGTACGCCAAGTCACGCCCTCTGCTCAAGCCAGGTCATGATCTCCAGCGACTCCTTTCCACACTCCATTCCGTTGCTTCCATTTTGCCGCCTCATTCATTCATGCTCGAGCACACCTGCGCCTCATCTCATTCATCACTCGCACTCTATATAATTCTTTCTCAGACAGCGAACTCTTGCCGAATTATTGCGTGCTCCAAGCCAAGTGTTTTGTGTCGTGTTTAACTAAAACATACTTTTTTTGCCTTTCACGTTGTTGACCTTTTTCTCCCCTAGTTACGCCTTTGCTTCACGATTTGGAATTGTTTGCGTCGTTGACTGATAACCCGGCTCTGAACATTTGCTTTCCCTTTCGACTGCGACTCTGTCTAAACCCATAGGATCACTGCAGCTCTGATCTCGCTCGGCTGCTGCTGCTCTCCCTCTACCGGCGCGCCGGATTCAGTACGCGCGCAGCGGACTTCATCTCTCCACACAGCCGCGCTCACTCTGCTGCAGCTTTTGTCCAGCCTGCGCGTTCTCAGCAGCGCGCGCTCTGCTGGCCACCGCGCACGCTCTGTGCCACTCGCTCCTTTACTCCTTTCTACAGCCCCTGCTCAGCCACGCCACAGCTCACTTCAAAGTAATGTTTTTTTTTATTTCAATCTCCTCCTTTTGACTTTCATTTTCTGTGTTAAATTAGTGGTATTTAAATAAGGTAACTTTCCTTTTGATTATAATTAATCTGTTTTGACCTTGACATTGTGCATTAAAATCAGTTAGATTGAACATTTTCTGTTGTGTCTGCTTTTGGGTCCTCCGAGCCTGCCTCACACAGACCACCCCTCTGACAGAAGCATGAGTTTGGTTAAAAACAATCATTATATGACATCATAATATCATCATTTCTTATATTTTATTTACTTTATCGTAAAGACATATGGTAATTGTAGAAAAGGTATCCATGTGCAATTGGTTCCTATTTTTACAGCAGTAACAGGACACCAAACTCCTCTATTATCTAAGATTCAGCCCACTCCATCACAACATTGCTCTTCTCCATCGCCATTCTATCCTTTAAAACCAGTACAACAACACAAGCACGCACACACACACACACACACACACACACACACACATTATAGGTGTGATGATGAAAAGTACACAGTTTTGATGCCGTATGCCCCCTCTGACACTTCCCACTTATTAGCTAGTTTTCATACAGGCTTCAATCAGGCTTCTTAATCCTCCAAGGGGAAGAGCGGTTTTAATTCACCGATCGACCGATAAGCGGAGGCAATGCAGGCCGAGGAGAAAAAGGGATGGCGTGTGAGAGAGGGAGAGAGAGTGACAGAATGGCTTACATGTAGATGAATCCTGCTTACAAGATGGAACCGTGGGCATTAGCTGCCGATCTGAATTTTTTCCTCCCCCCCACCCTCTATCTCTCTTCTTCTCCCTCCTTCTTCTCCACCATTACCCTTGCTGATTGCAATCTTTCAGCGCCATTGGGTCCCGAGCCTGGGCTGTGTTTAATCTGCCTTTAATCCAATAGATTTTAAATATTCCCCCTGCTCCCACAGTCTGCAGGCAATTAACTGGCCTTCTGATGCTCTTCTTATCAGTTGCCTCCTTGTATCAGCTCCAAGCAGCCTCCAGACACTGCCAACCTGACAAATAATACCCGCCATTTACCGCCGAGACCAGCCAACACACACCCAGCTCCTCTGCATTATAAACAGGTATTTGGTAAACATATCATATGGATGCATGCACGCAACCGGTAAAGCCGAAATCCTGCTTTCTTCCGTTAGGAGAAAAAGAAAATGAAGCAAATGGAAAACAATAGGCTAATGCTATACCGTATATGAGGTATGCCTATATGCCGACGTACGAAGAATTTTAACACTGCTGCAGTGCTAAAGTATTTATGTAGGAAAATGCTTTGCTTTAAAATGTAACACCTTGCTGATTTCATTGGTGTGTTAAGCTTTCAGATTAGAAAACATACACAAAAAACACAAGAAATAACAGGAAGAATAATACTAATTTATTACTAACAACGTGTCTGAAGAATGTCATTATGTACATTTTTTATTAAAAAGCCATAAATTATTCAATAAGGGATGAAAAGACAAGGACTTATATAAATGCAGCTGATTATCAGGACGATAACTCACTTTGCACTCGAACCATCAGGGGTGTAATGATAAGACCGTTTGGATACTGAAATAAAATGGAGGCAGCAATCTTCGATTATCAGTCTAATATTATTATTTATTATAATGAAAAATAAAAATGAGAAATTATTGATTTTTTTTTGGAGGCTGGTGTGTAAATACTGTAGGCTAGCAATTTTCTGCCAATTTTTTTCAAAATTTCTGAATCATACAATATTACATCATGGCATATTCAGCTATATAGTTAGTCTTCAGTTTAGGCAGAACATCTGTTCCTAACTCTGGTCTTTAAGTCTCATTTCAGGAAATTTAAATAACATATTTTAGACATACAGTAATACTACTACTACTACTTCTAATATTATTATTATTATTATTATTATTATTATTATTATCATTTTATTATTATTATTATAGAAAGTAATCTTTTAAATTACAGTTTTCTTTCCAGTAGCGATTGTGAATAACAGTCACAAGATTAAAAAATTTGAGAATATATGAGAAATAATATATATACACAGCTACATAAACTGACTAAAATTGGTGTACTGGTATGCCTTTCCTCGAACCAACAGACTGCCACGTAATGTTTTCATTCATCTTCTATACCGCTTATCATGTGTACAGGGTCGTTGGGGGCCTGGAGCCCATCCCAGGAGACTTAGGGCACAAGGCACGGTACAATCCATCACAGGGTATACACACACACACAAAATGGGTAATTTGTTAACGCCAATTAGTATGTCATTGGACTGTGGGAGGAAACCCACCAAGAGCAGGGAGACATGCACATAGACCCGAGACAGAAATCAAACCCTCAGTGCTGGAGATGCAAAACCACCGGGCTTAACATTATGCCACCGTGACACCCGCAACATCTTCATGCATGTCATAAAGTAAGGAATGTGTTTGGTATTACAGGGGCGTTCAAGTCAAACTGCTACACTAATGCATTTATCCCAGAGTTTGATTAGTGCTTGGATAACATTGAGGACTGCCTGCTTCGTGTTTGAAATGCTAGCCTCCCGGGAACCTTAACAGTCCAAAGATGTGGAAAGTGAGGTCAGGACTGTACGGGGCATGTGGCAATAACTCCCACCTAAGTTCCTTTAATGTGCAAGTGGTGTTAGTGAATGATTGTGTGTACAGTTCCCAAGTTCCCTTGTGCCTCTCCTGCAAGTTGGTGACGAGGTAGCTTGGAGCCTACTGCTGTCGTTCACAGAAACGACTGCAGTGGGCTCCGAGCCACCTCGGCCGGGATCATCATTAATGGATGCACGGCCTTCTTTAAAATGTTTGCACCATTTACATGTTACACTGCGGTTTAAGAGTCTCATTATCGCACTGTACTTGGAGTCCTCTGGTTTGTAATTCTGTACATCTCAACACTGACCGTAACTAGCTAGAATGATTATACTGTACAGTATACCACCCACAAACACGCACACACACACACACACACACACCATCAGATTACACTGTCTCATATAAACTGCTGATAAAGATCAGTTGAGTTTCATGACATCATCAGAGAAGTGTGACAGGTTTTGCCATCATGAGAGTGTGTCTCAGATTGACCATTTAGGCTAATGGTGCCAGGAGATCAATAGATTAAAATCAGTTTCAAATCCTGTCATAAAGACACACACAAACACACACACACACACACACACACACACACACACATTTTGTCCCATGTGCTTTACCAAACACTTAACACCTTAAAGTGTCTAGGTAGTGTGTGTGTGTGTGTGTGTGTGTGTGTGTGTGTGTGTGTGTGTGTGTGTGTGTGTGTGTGTATGTGTTTTTCCTGGCTCATATTTCATTGCACACATGACATTTGCCATTAAAATCGCATTCAATTACCAATAAACTCAGCAGGCTAGCTTTAATGTCTATATTAAGTGGGAAAACACACACACACACACACACACACACAAACACACCACTAGAGTGTGATTTGTTCGATGCATCATATACCCACATAATTACTGCATTGTACACATGAAGTCTTAAGTCCATTAGAACATTAGGTCTTAAGAACAGATGGGTTTTACTGATTGATAAAAACTGAGAGAGAGATGAGAAACAAGTGTAAAGGCCTTTGAGGGTCACTGCACAGGCTGTGTGGATACATTTGATACAATTTTATTCTATCTATCTATCTATCTATCTATCTATTTATCTATCTATCTATCTGTCCATCTATCTATCTATCTATCTAACTATCTATCTATCTGTTATTGAAATTGTTATTTTATTTAAATTGTAATTGCTGCTTGTTTAATATTTTATACTTTATAAATGGTTTGTCTCTCCTTTTCTCTCTCTCTCTCTCTCTCTCTCTCTCTCTCTCTTTCTTTTTCTTTCTCTCTGGATTACACAAGGACCTTGTATTCTTTCGAACACTTAATAACACTGTAAATCCGGTGGGTCACCATAGACGCACACGCATGCACACAAACACACACACACACACACACACACACACACACACACACAGACAGACAGACAGACAGACAGACAGGTCACATGAGTGTTCTCCATAACACAAAGATCACACCCGGACCAGGAGACTAGAGCAGTGACCAATCAGAAGCGCTCGTCTTATCATCCCGGGTTTGAGTTGGGAGGGGGCGGAGCTGAGGCACTAAGTCACTCCACTGACTGCTAAGCCTACTGCGGTTTTGCTAGCTCGGAGATGGGAGCCTCAGGCTGGATTTGTGACAGCCAAATCACATCAGTCTATGCTGATTAGCTCCTCTCTATCTTCCTATCCCCCTCTTTCTTTTTCTCTTTTCCTATCTCCCTCTCTTTTTTTCTCTCCACCCCTCTCTCTTTCTCTATTCCTATCTCCCGCTCTCTCTCTCTCTTTCTCTCTCTCTCTTCACCCTCCCTCCCCTAGATTTACCGAGCGAGGGAGAGATGGAGGAGGAAAGAACTCTCGCACCGGGCTTTTTAATAGGAAAACGATCGCTATCTCCAAATTGAGTCTCTGCAAACTTTAATAAAGGCTACAGGGTTGAGTGGCATTTTGCATGCTGATTCCGGCCTCGATTGGGGGCCTTTTTTTGATGAGAGCGGGTTGCCATGGAAAAAAACGTGCTCCCAGAAAGAGAGAGAGAGAGAGAGAGAGAGAGAGAGAGATACACACTTCCATCTAAAATCTCCTGAATATTTTCTTTTCTGGGAAAAGTGATTGACTGCTGAATATAAATGCATGAAGCGCAGAGAGCAGGGCACCGGGCTGATGGAGAGAGAGAACGAGAAAGAAAGTCTTTCTCCAGAGGTGAAAAATAAACCAGTTCCATTCAGTGCAGCTTTTGCCAACATTTCCGAAAGAGGCATAAAATGTACAGTGTTGGGGCTGTAGACATAGTACAGACAGGATAGAGAAAGAGAGAGAGAGAGAGAGAGAGAGAGAGATGCAACCAAATACCATCCTAAATAAATCTCTACTAGTATTAGCATTCATTTCCACTGGTGTATTTCAGTCCAACAATCAGCTTTATTTGTGTAAACAGTGGATAATCCAAAATACTTCCTACTTGTCATAGTGTTTTTAAACGTTGACTTAATATATTTTTTTTCTGACCTGTCCATTAAAGTCCTCCACCTCGTTCAAAATTGTCAACATTAGTACCTTGGCATACGAACACCCCAACTTAAATTTTGCCGTAAGAATTGAAACTTTGCAAGACATTTGCTCCGGCATGTGAAGAATCTTGGCACACAAATGACCGACATGAGCCGAACTGAACGGTGGCTTGCACCTACATTGCGTGTGCACATACAGTAAGTTTCGTGCACGTCCGGGAGCCGTTGAAAACTTGTTTGCATCAGTGGAAAGCCAAGTGAAGCACTTTGTACAAGAAGCAAGCATGGCAGGAAGAAGAAATGGTAGTCGGTGCCAAGAGGAATCATAATGAATGAATGATGAATGAATGAATGAATGAATGAATGAAAGAATCATAATGAATGAATAAATAGGTACTTTATTATCATTAAAAAACATACAATTTAGGAGGATTTGGATAAATTAAGGTTAAGTAAGGTTTAATATATATATTTATTTCATTTGCATGTATTTTCTAAATGTTTTGATTGCTTTGCATATAAAAATATGATTATAGTGTCGGAAATTGGGTATATTTTTGGGTGACTGGAACGGATTATCTGTATTTACATTGTTTCCTATGGGAAAATGCATTTTGCAATGTGAAATTTTGCCTTAAGAACGTAAGGAAATTAAATTTGACGTACCGCTGTGTGTGTGTGTGTGTGTGTTTAATATATATTTGGATATATATCAGTTGCCAGCATGGGTGAAAGTGTCGTTTGTGCAGTCTGCCATATTGGAATAGCAGCTGCCTGCCAAAACCAAGTTGACAAGACCATTTAAGGAAGCACGTTGAGCAAGAAAAAATGTCTTTTAACATTCTGCCATTTTAAGCAACAGTTTGTCTCTCTGGTAACTACTTCCAAATTGTCATTACGAATTGCCTCTGAAAGATCTGTATTGTTTGGTCATGGATAACGTGAGCTACAAAGCTAACTAGCCTCTAAGACGAAGCTGAATTCCAAATCCCTCTCTAACCCCTAAAAAGGTGCACTACTTGGTGAATGAAACAAGTATTGTGCACCCGACATAGCTGTCTGTTTAACACTATTTGGGATTCAAAAAATAGTATTTGGCTACGTAGTACAGTAAGAATTTAATACTACTTTCACTAACTGTCACTACAGTTACTAACTGTCAGTGACCAGCTTCACCCGTCACAATTAGTTACAGAAGAATATGCTTCGATAAATCAAAATAACTGGGTAAATAAACAAAAAAATTATAATCTGATGATAATAAATGATGCTTGTAGAATGCATTACGGATGCATCCTGACATTCAGCACAACAGCACTCCCTCTCATATTGCTTAAACATTCATTAAACATGCTTAAACAACATTAAAAATACATATAATATAGTATATGTGGCAGTTTTAAAATTCCATTTATAAGTGAATTTTATGCCTTAGGGTAAATGATCCATTTTAAATCATGCTGCAAGAACTCTATAAAATTACAGGCTTGTGACCCTTTAAACATTTTTACATATAAACTCTACATTTTGATGTGTGCATTGCTTCAAATATGCAAAATATAAACATAGCAGTCTTCTTTATTAAAATGATTCATAGATGTTTATGAACTCTCTGATATGATACCCTGAAAGCCCTGACTTCTTCCTCCCATCTCTTATCTCCTCTTGTTTGACACTTGCTCATAAGCGTTAAGTACAATCTGTTAAAAAAGTACAATCTGTTAATGTACTGTATGTAAGACCTAAACGGCTAAAACGTTCTTTCCTGATTATGTACATTCATATCTTCTTTTTTCTATAAAGGTGTCGCTACAATCACCAGAATCAAAATGACATTTCTGAAATGGTTCATGGTGTCAAGAAACAAACTTGTCAGTTACGCTTCAGTAAAAGTACGAAAAAGATCTGCCAGATTTTAAGTGTATTAGAGGAAGAGATTGGCGGAGTGATGGTGACCTCAAAAGAATGTTTTCTGTACCTCAAATAAAGGATTTGTAAAAGTCTAGATTAAAAAAAAATAAATATATATATATATATATATATATATATATATATATATATATATATATATATTTTTTTTTTTTTTGCGTGTGTTAAGGTATAACAAATTACCATATGTTTGTACTTAGCATAGGTTTTATGTAATATGTAAGGTAAATCAGGTCTTTATCCTCAACCTGTACTACATTTATTAGAAAACCATTACCTGTCAGAAAGCCAAAATAATAATAATAATAATAATAATAATAATAATAAAATGTATTAAAAAAACACATAAAAAGATATAAAAGTCATAAAAAGTACGATAGAAAGCTGTTTTAATAGTGTTTTACTATTAAAGTCAAAGGCAAACCTGATTCGGAGCGATACTGTACCAGTCATTGGGTGCACCGTAACAAATCTGTTGATCTGAAGCCATGATGTGAAGCACCTCAACCCGATTGTTGCAGGGTAAGTGTTTCTGAGCTGAGATGTTACACTACGCTTGAGTAGCTTGAGTAGCTTCAGAAAAGAGAGGTTAGAAATGGCTCTGTAATTACCGAGCTCCTTGGGGTCAGCCCCGGCTTTTAAGAGTTGGAGCGACTGCAGTTTCATGTTGGATGGAACGGAGCCTGAACTAAAAGAAACATTTCTTGCCTTAGTGCTGAGTACGCTTAGAAAAGGAAGACATGTTTTGACCTGAGGAGCAGGTATAGGATCCAGGTAGCTAGTGGAAGCTCTTGATGTCTTGACTAGCTTCACAAGAAAACATTCGACAACAGAGGTAGAAAAATTCCCGGTAACAAAAGTGGAGGCCAAAACAATCTTGCTGGTTAGGAGGTAATTAAGGATTCTTACTTTTCCTCAGAGCTCGGCAACAGACTCATGTGATAAGCTGCTAGTACTTAAAATACATCTCAAACTCAGACAAAACTATTTTTTGTTTTAGTTCACAACATTTTTCTTTCAATAGGAGTTTACCTGTGTTTTTTTTTTTTATCTGGGTGAAGCAAAAGTTGTATGCTGCTGGTGTTTTATCATGCTGCTACTGTAGCTAAGTAACTAGCTAGCACTGATTAGCTAGTGATCTAGCTAGTGGGCTAATAATAACAAAGCAAATGTTACTTCTTGTGTAAATGAACAATGGACAAGCTGCGTTTATCTTTTTTTCATGTTCCCATATCCTTTCTTAAACAAGAGTCTCTACTTTTTTCCCAAAGTGAAGTTTATTTATGTTTGGCTTCACTTATTTAGCCAGTGACCTCACTCACTCACTCATCTTCTATACCGCTTTATCCTGTATTCAGGGTCGTGGGGACCTGGAGCCTATCCCAGGAGGCTTAGGGCACAAGGCAGGTCCCCTGCAACCCTGCATACATTAAGCAGTAATGATGGTGAGTAAGTGAGTTTGTAAGATACCTGCAATAAACTACCGCCCTGTCCAAGGTGTGTACCCAGCCTCATGCCCATAGGCTCCAGGATTCCACCATAACCGTTTGCAGGATAGAAGATGTGAATGAGGTGAAGCTGGATGTACAAGTATTCTCTTATCTGTCACGTTCAGCCTAGATCTCATCTTTGCTTTAGTCCACTTAAGGGCACTAAAATTATTTGTGGTTCCAGATTACTGATAGGTCAGGTTTAGTCAGGTTCATATATTTTATTTCATGCAAATTTGTCAAGAGCATAAAGCTAATTTTAAAAGACCATGCCTTGCAGTCTGCATGCTTTGGGGTGTAGAGCACCAACATCTGTTCTTTTGTACACTGGTTTACAGTAGTAAATTCAGTATACACGTATAACCTGCCCTTGTATGTGTGTATCTTTAGTGGCAGTCAAATTATTATACACTAAGCATGCATTACCACAGTATCACAAATAGATTCATTAATCTAATGAGCTTTCCAGGTCTTCACTCTGTGGCAGTGAAAACTTGATGCAAAATTTGGATTTTTAACCTGATGCCAGAGCACACGCCGCTTCAGTAGGCGCCAGACTGAAATGTGGTCTTACGGATTACGAGCATGCACTAGTAAATCAACATTTTAGCAAGAACATTGTATCAAAACCATGACCATGCTGTGCGAAATTATTATGCTTATTGTTATATTAAATAGCCAGTCTGCTCATTGCCAGTGTGTGGAGTACAAAAGCCGCTTTGATTAACATGGCAGAGTGGATACTGCATTAATGCAGTCTGCTATAAAATGGGTTCCAGACTCAATCATGGCTAATGAAAAGTTAGATTGTTTTTATGGTTAGTATTTTAAAATCAGGTTGAGGCAGCATGGTGGCACAGGAATTATCATCGTCACTTCACACCTTCTGGGTTGGGAGTTTTAACCTCACATTTGGTTTATGTGCGTGAAGATTGCATGTTCTAACTGCACTTTGTGGGTTTCCTCCGGGTACTCCAATTCCCTCCCATAGTTCAAAGTCATGCTTTGGCTGTTTAGTGTTGCCAAATTGCCCATAGTGTATGACTGGGTGTGTGAATGTGAGTGCTTTTGTACTGTGATGTATTTGCACCCCATCAATCCAAGGTGTCCCATGCCAGATAGACTGGGATAAGGCTCAGGTCCCCCCTTGACCTTACGCAGGATATGGAGAATGGATGAACTTGGTTGGGGGTGACAGCATGGTGGCTTCGTGGTTAGCACTGTCACCCTGCACCTCCAGGGTCTGGGTTTGATTCCCACCTCAGGTCTTAGACAATGAGTGAGTAATTGATTGAGTGGGTTTAAAAAAAAAAAAAAAACTCTCTTAACCTCCTCCTGTGTGTCAAGTCAAATGGTGTATTTGAAGGTAGCTTAGCTAGTTGTGTTATGACTCGTGTTATGAAGCTGAAAGGTGCTGGCTCAAAAGGAAAGTATGCAGCATTTCCTAAATTCGTTTGAATCAAAGTTCATTCTTAGAAAATTCTTAGCAAGAACACAAGTCTATTTTTCACACTCTTGTTAGAGAGAAGTGTTGTGTTCTCAGTATCGGTGTCAGCTCATTTAAGAGCTCTGTGCTCGGGCTGGATTCCACCTCACATAACAGATGGGGTATGTGTAAAGGTAGAAGAGACACTTGCATTGTATTAACTACACTACATGAACTAAATCCTGGTGTTACAGTAGATGTGTCATGGCTTTAAGCATGTACTATACTGTATATGTACAGTATGAAGTTTAACGTATGTTACTGAAGGTTCATGTGCGAGAGCTATATTCCGTAGACGTATTCAAGGTCTTCGATATCAGTCATGATGAAACAACTTTCGTTTTAAGATCTGTGATATACTGCAACAGTGAATATTTGCATGTGTGTCTGTGGCGTGCAACTATATAACACAAGACAAAGAACCACAGTTATGACTCACTCATGCCAACAAAACATGTGCTGAATTTATTTACATGTTGCTAAGCATTGATGCCAACTTCTCCAGTACACAAAACAATCACATATCCTAATATATCCTTACTGCCTTTTGCACACACACACAGGTTGTGTATCCAGCATTTAACTGCGGTGCATGCCGATATGATTCTGGTAGACTAGAATGTCAATGAACGATCGAAAGTAAGGAGCTTTCCTGAAGAACTTTTTAGAATATACCATGCACACGTGAGCGCGCACACACACACACACACACAAAATCTTCAAAATGAGATAAAGGAAATTTCATTATTAATAAATAAGAAGGTTTATATCACGTATTAAACATTATACATGAAAACATTCAATAATAAAAGGTAATAAAAGGTGATATACAAGACTGGGGACAATAGTGCAACTGGGATGGCATTGCCCAGGCACACTTACATAGACACCTAAGACACTGTGTGTGTGTGTGTGTGTGTGTGTGTGTGTGTGTGTGTGTGTGTGTGTGTGTGTGTGTGTGTGTGTCTGCGGGGCTCAGCTAAAGGGCACACTGCCAGAGTATGGCACATAAGATTAAGCATCACACACACAAAAACACAGACACACACACACACACACACACCTCGCAGGCACCGAAGCGAAGGAGCCAATGAGATTCGTGTATGGAGATGAAGGGGTGGAGCTAAATCAAGGAGCTTTACAAATCAATCTGAAAGGGGGATGAGGTAAGGCGTCACACATGCACACACACACACAAACAATACTTTCTGACTTCTACTCATATGTGTGTGTGTGTGTGTGTGTGTTTACACAAAAAAACTGTTATGATTAGATTGAGATATAGATGTAGCCTTAATTTACTGCATTGCTAACTATATCTAAGAAAGTCCTTACAAGGATAGTAAGACAAGTGTGTGTGTGTGTGTGTGTGTGTGTGTGTGTGTGTGTGTGTGTGTGTGTGTGTGTGTGTGTGTGTTTGTGGGCGCTTTTTTTTGGGGGTTCAGCTAGATGTTTGACTTGATTTTTTTTTTAAGATTTCATTCTGTAGCAGTGTGTATGGGTTTGCGGTCATGCTGCAAATTGGATTGAATTATTGAGAGGGTGACAGAAAGAGACGGATGGAGTGACACGGGGAGGGAGGGGGGGTGTATGCAAAATAAAGTCTCCTGCGTGAGAGAAATGCTTTCTGGGCTCGTCACTGTTGAAACTTGCAAATGTGCTCAGAGGGATGAATAGTGGCAATGACATTCCATGTATACACACACACACACACACACACACACACACACACACATACAGACGGGGAATTGCTGGAGTGGTCTCAGGCTTACATTTGGTCCTAGCTGTCATAAGTCGCAATTTATACAGCCTATAGTCAGAAAGAGAGCGAGAGAGAGAACAGAAAGGAAAAGGAAAAGAGATGGAGAGAAAGAAAAAGAAAGAGGGGACATATGGCCTAGAAATTGAGTGAAGAAACGAGCATGAGATGGAGGGAAAGAAGCAAAATGGAGAGACGGGCTGAAAGAAAGAGAGGGAGAGGAAGAGAGGTGGCAGAGGAATGGTGCGAATGCAAAAATAAATGAAGAGATGGACAGAAAGAGAAGGAAACGGGGAAACAGGCTATAGCAGGAATGAAGAGAAATGAAAGGAAAAAAGAATACTTTGCAAAGAAAGAGAATACATGTTGCTTGAATTTTTATTATTATTGTTAATATTAATAATAATAATCATCATCATCATCATCATCATCATTTTGCTGTGCCATTATCATGGTTTTAAATTTTTCTGTTTTGAGGAACAGTCAAGGGGAATGGAAGAGACAGGAAGAAAAGAAGTTCAAGAAAAAGAATGCGAGACAGATGCTGTAAAGGAAGATGGACCATGGAGGACAGAGACAGCAAGAGAAACATGACAGCTGAGGTCACAGGGCGATAAACACCAGAAGACGACAGAGCAATAGAGGAAGTAGCAGACACCGATGACGGACCTGTAGAGAGAAGACCAGAAAGAGGGGTACAGATGGCAAGGACCTCGTCCCCCTGCGCCGTCCCTCTGCTCCGTCCCCCCGCTGTCCCACGGGTGATAAGATGCTATCGGGCGCACTTTAAGCACTCGAGAGCCACTTTGGAAGATCGCTGCACCAATTACCCTGAAAAGTAAAAGATCCTGCACATATCGATGTTAGATTAATACTGACCAGCACCCATCGATTCCTCCCGACTCGCCCCCTCTCTCTGTCTTTCGCTCTCTATCTGATGCTCTCTCGACCACTGCTTTGACAGCGATCTTATTTTCCGATCGTAACGCTGTTTGGCATCTCTCTTTCTCTTTATCTATCTGTTCCTTCTTCTACGCCTCTGGTCCTCAGCCTTGCCGCAGTCTCTCGTTTAAGAAGCCGGGTTTATCGGCGGATGTTATTCAATTGGGCCACACTGATCGGGACCATTAGCGGCGAGCGCTAAATAATGCATCCACCTTTAAAAGTCTCCTTATCTCTTTCCTTCTGCTGTTTGTTTTTTAAACATTATTAGTATTGGAGGAATCAGGACGGCAAGAGAGAAAGAAAGAGCATCTTAAAGGGCCGGCGTCAGTTTTAGCGACACTAAGGATTATCCTGTTTTTATTAAAAGCAAAACAACCCGTCTTTCCACTGTCAAATGTACATGGTCATGTTGGACATGGTCAAGATTGATTAATCTAGAGACATACACACACATGCATAAAAGACACACACACACATATCCACAGACAGACTCAGACATACAGTCTGTTGCTACGAGACAGATTTACACGCCGCTCTGGCCTCCAGTCGTCTCTCTCGCGCTTATCGCTGGAATTATGGGATGGCAAAAAGCCATTAAAATTCTGCTTAGGTTTCTGTTAAACCGCTGTTCCTGCGGTAACGGCCGCCTCGTTCGAGGCGAGCTATCGTGATAGCCAATCGGGCGCAAATATTCCCATCAATCTAATTCATGAGCTCACATCACATAAAGCTGAGCTGGATAATGAAGTGAAGAAAGCATATAAATGCAGACGATCTCTGTAAGTGTGCAACGGGTATGCCTTTACAAATACACACACACACACACACACGCACACACATATACACACACAAGAGCCATACCTCAGTGTAATTTATGAGTCTCAGACACTTAAGCAAACAAACTGACTTCAAGGGAAAGATCAGTGCTCTGAGTGTGAGTGTTCTAAAGCGAAGCTCTCTATGGAGATCAGAGTGAAAACAGTGCTTGAGGCTTCTGACCAGCCAGTACACACTTCATACACTTCGCACACATGTCGCCACATGGGAAAGTTGTACAGATCATGCTAATATGAGTTCACACTCATTTGTCAGGATATTTTCTGTGCCTTTTATAAATGACAGCTATGGCTCTCAGGAGGTCATCTAACAAATCCCACATCTGCTTAGCATTAAAATCAATGATACGAACCCTAACGACCCCTTAATGACCTCTTACTAAGATTATACAACCCGAATTTATTATTCTGCAATTATTTTGCATTATGGTCTAATTTCAAACTGCACAGTCAGCTTTTATTTAGAAATACTCTCTCTCTCTCTCTCTCTCTCTCTCTCTCTCTCTCTCTCTCTTAGTAAAAAATTACGCTAGCCTTGATGTAACCTCGGTTTCATTTCCCAAAGCATTAGGAAGGTTCTCTAACATTAGCTAACTAGCAGAAAAGATAAGCTGCCAATTAACAAGTAATGAATGCAAATCTTTTTCTTTTTTTTTTTTTTTTTACTGGTAATTTGTTTACCAGTAAAAGAAAAATACATAAATAAATAAGTATTATGTCTAATTATAATATTTCTCATTGAGTTAGGGACAAATAGTAACATTTAAACCTTATTTTAGCTAGAAATAAGATTTGCTAACGCTATAAGTAACTCATCAGTATAAAACTTGCAGATGTTTGTGACAGAATAATATTTTCAGTATGTGTATCATTGGTTCATACTAATATATCTGAATCAATATAGTACAAATAATTTTTTTAAAGATTGTTGAGCAAACAAAGGGTGAATAATTGAGGATTTTCTTTTCTCCAATGTGTCCCATCATCCTCCTAAAGACAGTATAAAATGGGTAATCTTTTGTCCCCCAGAGCTGATGTGGGTAATAAATGACCTCAGGCTCACTACTGATGATAATATTGTATTTGTTCTTGTTGGACTAATCACCTTGAGACACTATAACCAAGCATTAATAAAAACATCAAAACCTTAAACTTAATGAAGACAAAACAGAAACTCCTCGTGTCAATACCAATATCCACATAGAAAAATAAAACATAAATTTGAACCAGTAAGCAATTTTAGTGTGGTTTCATTTCTCGGTTAATGTTAACATTGACTATCAATTATATACAGTAAACCGGTGACAGGATCATGGGCACCCAAGGATCATTTATGCCTGAGGGGACCAAATGCCAGCCTGTCTGGTCCAATCCCACAGAAAAGCTAATGCAGCACAAATGTCAAAAAAATGTCAATGCTGGCCAAGATAGAAAGGCACCAGAACACCCAGTGCACCATAGCATCCCATACACAGCACCCATAGGGCAAAGAGCCTAAGCCATCAAACTCCTTCTCTAATCTGATCAAGCATGCATGGGACCGACCAGAGAGTCCAATCCACTCCAGGAGCCTTAAGGATCCACTGCTAACATCCTGGTGCAATAATAATAATAATAATAATAATAATAATTTTATTATTATGTCTGATTCTTTCTCATTGCTGGATTTATTTATTATATTTCTGTTATCTTATATTTAATTTGGCTTAGAGAAGATTTAGGTCAGAGCTGACATGGATACAAGTAAAAAGGTTTGATGCCACTTTAGTCTCTATTTCAGAACTCTTAGTTAATACACTCCCTACTGTGGTCACTTAGTTGGAACGTTCTTTGCTGCACGCCTAATGATACATAATATGGGTAGAATGTTCATTATTAGAGATCGTTGCAGTAAAAACAGTTACTGTAGATACCAAGTGGACTCAGGCTTTGGTCCTGACTGTGCACTGAAATATAATCTGTGTTAAATATCCAGTGTAAATGTTTGGCCTTTTCATGGGACTCTGGCAGCAGTGTCAGTTTTGAGAGCTCGGGTTCCAATCCGTCTGAGGCTCGTTTCTGTGTAATCACCGCTCCAGTTCACATTTAGGCATATGACGAGCCGTGACGGACATTTGCTGAGAAGAGGAGTCCCCTATGAACGGTGGAAAACTAGGAAAAAGGGAGAGCGAGAGAGAGATGATTAGAGAAAAGTAATACAAAGATAGAAAAACACCCACTTGATTATCGTCTGTACGGCTTTATCCTGTATAGGCCCTGTATACAGGGGGGCATGAAGCCTATACCAGCTTCTTAGGGCACGATGCAAGGCACACACATACAGTATGCACACACTCATTCACACACTGTGGGCAATTTGGGAACACCTATTAGCCTAATCTGCATGTCTTTGGGCTGTGGGAGGAAACGGGAGTACCTGGAGGAAATCCACTAAGCATGGGAAGAACATACAAACTCCATTCACTGGAATTGACCTGGAATCTGGAGGTGCAAGGCAACAGTTCTAACCTCTAAGCCACCAGAAGGAAAAATAAAAACATAATAATAATAATAATAATAATAATAATACAATTTCTAAAAATCATAATACATGTCAGAATATAGAATGGAAACAAATAATAGGGATAAACTGTAGATTGATATTCAATGGATTAAACAAAAAAAACAAAACTATTTTAAATCAAACTTTAACTATTTAAAAAGCGAACAGATGAATATCACATGGAACAACAACCAAATCACAAAGTAAATGTATGTGAATCACCAATTTAATATACAAACAAAAAGGTCTAATGTAAAAGCAATTTCCAGCAAGAGACCCACTGTAGTAAACCCACTGTCTCGCAGGACACTTCCTATCAGCATCTTATGTTTGAAAGATCTTCTTTCATGAAGGCTTCATCCCTGTTTCTTTTCTTTTGACTCCTTCCCACCTCCTCTGGAGTACTGGGTGCTTCCTGGAACTGCAATGGCAAATTACAGCACCATTCAGATGTGTTTAGTAGTTGTAGAGAGACAGAGAGTAAGAGACAGAGGGATAGAGGGAGGGAGGGATAGAGGGAGGGAGGGAGGGAGGAAGGTTTTGGATAAGACGCTGTGCTCCTGTGCTCCTTTTCTCTCTTAGCACTGAGCCTCGTCGTCTCTGTGGTTTAGAGCAGTGACAGGATACAGATCATCAGGCCACAATATTACATCCCCAGCCTGAGCTTCGTTACTGCTGCTAATTAAGACAAGAGTTCATCCATCACTCTAATACACAAACAGCGAGAGGGAGAGAGTGGGGGGGGGGGAAGCATTAGCATGGTTTGTCCATTTTCTACACTAATAATCTACTCAGTCTGCCTCTCTTTCTGATTGTGATTTACAGCAGCAGTTAATATCTGATTACACCTCCATCCTCAGCCACTACTTTACTCCTGTTACAAATTGTAACACATTACAATATCAGTCACTGGCGCTTACACACTCGCCTGGCTTAAGTATTCACCCTTTCATTAGATGATCACGAGATTGATTCCTGATAATGCCACAGCCATCACCGGGACACTATTTCCATGAGTTCATGAAAGCATAATTGAGGCCCGACAATATTCTGTTATTCTAAATCACAGAAATGGGTGGCTAAACCTTTCTACAAAGACCATTTAATTGGCTATAATGCAATGCCAGTACAAGTGAAATGGTTACATACAGTAGTATTTGTAACTGCGGTGAAGGTGTAATTTGATGTGTGTCTGGCAACAGGCCTGAAAGGAAGCCAGAATGATGTGGATGAAGCCTCTTTAGATCCCTGTAATTCCTCTAAAATCCTTTAATGTCAGTGCCAACATAAACCATAGGCCTATTGTCAACATAAGCCATAAGACTTAAACCTAGCAGCATGGCCTAAATCTATGTCGGAATTCAGTGTCTTTAAGGCATTTGTTAAGCACACACACACACACACACACACACACACGCATGCTCGGAATTGGACTGAAGTCTGAACGGTTTTCTGCATTTTTTAAATTATGTGTGCGTGATAAATAGTATTTTCTTACAAGCTAAAAGTAGTAACAGCACTAAAACATCCTGAGTAAAAGAGTTTGCTTAGGGGGCTTAATGCTATTGATCATGCATGCTATACTAGAGAAGGCTCATATTTCACAGCAAAGGTCAGCTCACAAAATGCAAAGAAGGACAAAAGAGGAGGATTTCATCTGTCACTGGATACATTATATGGACAAAAGTATTTGTCCAAACCTGAAGTGACATCATATCCATATACATATACTTCAATGTGAGGGTGGGTTAGTTCCCATTTTGCAGCTATAGCAGCTTCCACTGTTCTTAAAAGGATATCCACAAGATTTTGGAGCGCTTCTGTTGGAATTCATACCTAGTTATTCTGTAGAGAATTTATGAGGTCTGGCACTAATGTTGGATAAGAAGGCCTGGCTTGCAATCTCCATTCCAGTTCACCCCAAAGGTGCTCGATGGGGTTGAGGTCAGGGCTTGGTATTCAGGCCAGTCAACTTCTTCTACACCAAACTCGTCAAGCCATTTCTTTATAGTCATTGTTTTGTGAACTGGGCACAGTCATGTTGGAATAGAAATGGCCCTTCCCCTTGTAAATTGTTGCCACAAAGTGGAAGCATAGCATCGTCCAAGATATCTTGGTATGCTGAAGAATTAAGATAATTAAGATCGCCCTTCACTGGGGATAAACGGCCTGATTGAAACACCTGAACTCACTAATTATCAAGTTTGGTTAAATACTTTTGTCAACATAGTGCATATTCGATTTTTACCAAGAGACTGTTAATTTGTGGTTAATCTGTGTGTAATTGAAACACTTTGTACCTTATGCTGCTGTCCAAATTCATCACAGATATACAGATTTATACCACTGCACAATTGACTTCCACAGTGGTTCAGTGGTTAGTAACGTCGCCCCTCACCTCCAGGGTTTGTGGGGTTGAAGCTTTTCTCTGGTTTGTGTGCATTTGTGGTGTTTGCATGTTCACTATGTTATTGGTGGATTTTACTCCTACAGTCCATTTACATGTGCTGTCGGCTGATTGGTATTTTCATAGTGTATGATTGGGTGTGCTTACACCATGTGATGGATAGTCCCCAATCTTGTGACCTTAGTTTGCTGGGATAGGCTCCAGACTCCCAACAGACCAACAGGTACTAGCAAAGAATAGGGGAAAGGTTAAATTCTGGTTAAAAAGTGTGCACTAATTTTATATGACATCAAGACATGGACTTGAGACATGGACGTGTTTCTGGCTACAGCATAAAAGAGGGGTTTACACAATATTAATCCAGGATGATTTTCTGTCGTAACAGCTTGTAATGCATGTTTGAGACTTCCTGAAGATGTTGATGCACAGTGATGGTACATTGTAACATCACAGCATAGGAATGCAGGCCATGGGAGATGTTCAACTTCATTTTCATATTTATCAAATCAAACTGTCACCAGTCTTGCCGTGTGTGTTGGTGCATTATCATCCTGATACACGGCACCGTCTTCAGTATACAATGTTTGAACCATTGGTCCTGTCCTTGGCAGTAACGTGCTCTAGCCCAAGTATTGGGCCTAGGGAATGCCATGATATTACAGCCCAAACCATCAGTGTTCCACCCCAATGCTTCACTTTGGGCATGCAACAGTCTGGGTGGTACACTTGGTGGGGCTTCTCCACACCGTAACTCTCCAGGATGTAGAAAAGCCAGTGAAGGTGGACTCATCAGAGAACAATACATTGTCCACAGCCCAAGATTTTTACAGCTGGCACCATTAAAACTGATGTTTGGCATTGGCACAAGTGACCAAAGGTTTGGCTATGGCAGCCCGGCCATGTACATTGACCCTGTGGATTGCTCGATGAAAACAAGAGAGTTGAAAACAAGAGAGTTGAAGTGCACATTTAATTCTGCAGTGAGTTGGGCAGCTGTGGTTTTATGTTTTTTTAGATACAATTCGGGTTAGCACCCAGACATCCCTTTCAGACAGCTTCCTCTTGCTTCCACAGTTACTCCTGTTGGATGTGGTCCGTCCTTCTTGGTGGTACAGTATGCTGACATTACCCTGGATACCACGGCTCTTAATACATCACAAAGACTTGTTGTCTTGGTCACAGATGCGCCATCAAGATGCGCACCAACAATTTGTCCTCTTTTGAACTCTGTCACCCATAACGTTGTGTGCATTGCAGTATTTTAAGCAAAACTGTAATATTACTCTTTTTTTTAACCTTTACACTCTGCTCTTACTGGTGGAATGTGCAATCAATGAAGATTGACCACCAGGCTGGACACATTTAGCCATAAACCTCCAACACTAAATTGGCCAGTGTTTCAGTTTCATTGTTCAACTCCTTTAAGTGCTACGCTCTCTCCTTATCTCTCTCTTTTTCTCAGTGTATCACTTAAGAATGCATGATAAAATCAAATACATAAAATAAATATTTTAAATATTCATATATATATATGAATATTTTAAATATATATGCATATATGTCTTGATGCATATATATATATATGTGCATATGTGTATGTTTGTGTATATACATGTTCATGTGTGTGTGTGTGTGTGTAAAGACCCAAATACTGCCTTTTACTATACATTGTTATGAAACTCTCTCTCATCTGTCTCTTTCTCGTTGATTTTCCCCCTCAGATGCTTGCTAGTGGCTGCCACGGAAAAAACGCACATGCAGGAAAGAAAGAAACAGTTGGAGCATCTCAGGTGCCGCGTCCACATACACACAAAAGTACACATACACACACACATACACACACAGGCAAGAGGGGATGGCGGAGGTAGGGGGTTAACCATAGGAGGAAAAAAATTCTGCAGTGCTCTTTTATTAACTTCACTGACAACTCAGACACCTTACCACATCCCTCCTACACACACACACAAACACACACACACACACACACACACACACACAGACACACACAGCTTTCACAGAAACTGTTGCTGACACCTGCATCATTGTGAGAGACTTTAATTTCATTACATGGGAACTGCTATACACTTACACATCTGTCACAGTGGGCAAAACACACACACACACACAACCCATGCATGAATACTGAATGGTAAACCAGCAGTGTATTCCAGCCATCTATCATAAACCGTCGTCATACCCGATGATTGGCTGCAGTGACCTCTGACATCACAGCAGCGGCAGCCAGATATGTTACTGAGGAACCCAAGCTCTTATAACCCACATGCAAGCACAGATTGGAAACATTCAGCCTGCAGCGCATGTCTTTCACTGTATTCGACTGTGGAAGAAACCGGTGAACCTGGAGAAAGCTTCCCATGCACAACACACACAAACAGAGAGATTGGAGGCGAGATTCAATCCACCAAACCCTGGAGGTGCAAGGTGACAATGCTTACCCCTCAGCCACCATGCCACCCTAAAGCAGTATGTTAGAGTATAACACACACACACACACACACACACACACACACACACACACACACACACACACACACACACAGTAATTAGTTTAAGTACATTCTGTGCTTTTTTAACCTGGTCACTGGTGCCTTTAGGCCCTTTCCTAAGTGACTGCTTTTTCCTGTCATTATGTGTGTGTGTGTGTGTGTGTGTGTGTGTGTGTGTGTGTGTGTGTGTGTGTGTGTGTCTGAACTCCATTGAGGGGGTCACCATGCAGAGTCAATCTGCTGAAAGAACCATGCACTTCAAAGTGAGACGGTGGTGGATGAAAATGAATAGTATGAGAGACATCAAGAGGGACCCTGAGAGGGACTGTACAGGGGACAGTAAGAGGGATAGTGTAAGAGACACTAAAAGGTAGAGTGTGGAGTGCAGTAAGAGAGGTAGTATGAGGGACAGTCTCTGGGTTTACAACAGGGACAATTAAAAGGATAGTGGGAGGGACGTAGGAGGGGTATTGTGAGACACAGTGAGAGGGATAGTATAAAAGACAGTGACAGGGGTGTTGTGCAGGACAGTTAAAGGGATAATGAGAGGGAAAGTATAACAGACACTGAGAGGGGTATTGTGTGGAACATTGAGAGGGACATTAAGTGAAACATTTGAAGGGACAGGGTGCGAGAGGACATTGGGAGGGATAGTATGATGGACAGTGAGGAGGAGTATTGTGTGGGACATTGAGGAGGACATTGAGAGTATGATGGACAGTGAGGGGGGGTATTGTGTGGGACAGTGAGGAGGACATTGAGAGGGATAGTATGATTGACAGTGAGGAGGGTTATTGTGTGGGACATTGAGGAGGACATTGAGAGTATGATGGACAGTGAGGAGGGGTATTGTGTGGGACAGTAAGGAGGACATTGAGAGGGATAGTATGATAGACAGTGAGGAGGGGTATTGTGTGGGACAGTGAGAAGGACATTGAGAGGGATAGTATGATGGACAGTGAGGAGGGGTATTGTGTGGGACAGTGAGGAGGACATTGAGAGTATGATGGACAGTGAGGAGGGGTATTGTGTGGGACAGTGAGGAGGACATTGAGATGGATTGTATGATGGACAGTGAGGAAGGGTATTGTGTGGGACAGTGAGGAGGACATTGAGAGTATGATGGACAGTAAGGAGGAGTATTGTGTGGGACAGTGAGGAGAACATTGAGAGTATGATGGACAGTAAGGAGGGGTATTGTGTGGGACAGTGAGGAGGACATTGAGAGGGATAGTATGATGGACAGTGAGAGGGGTATTGTGTGGGACAGTGAGAAGGACATTGAGAGGGATAGTATGATGGACAGTGAGGAGGGGTATTGTGTGGGACAGTGAGGAGGACATTGAGAGGGATAGTATGATGGACAGTGAGAGGGGTATTGTGTGGGACAGTGAGAAGGACATTGAGAGGGATAGTATGATGGACAGTGAGGAGGGGTATTGTGTGGGACATTGAGGAGGACATTGAGAGTATGATGGACAGTGAGGGGGGTATTGTGTGGGACAGTGAGGAGGACATTGAGAGGGATAGTATGATGGACAGTGAGGGGGGGTATTGTGTGGGACAGTGAGGAGGACATTGAGAGTATGATGGACAGTAAGGAGGGGTATTGTGTGGGACATTGAGGAGGACATTGAGAGGGATAGTATGATGGACAGTGAGAGGGGTATTGTGTGGGACAGTGAGAAGGACATTGAGAGGGATAGTATGATGGACAGTGAGGAGGGGTATTGTGTGGGACATTGAGGAGGACATTGAGAGTATGATGGACAGTGAGGGAGATATTGTGTGGGACAGTGAGGAGGACATTGAGAGGGATAGTATGATGGACAGTGAGGAGGGGTATTGTGTGGGACAGTGAGGAGGACATTGAGAGTATGATGGACAGTGAGGAGGGGTATTGTGTGGGACAGTGAGGAGGACATTGAGAGGGATAGTATGATGGACAGTGAGGAAGGGTATTGTGTGGGACAGTGAGGAGGATATTGAGAGTATGATGGACAGTAAGGAGGAGTATTGTGTGGGACAGTGAGGAGGACATTGAGAGTATGATGGACAGTAAGGAGGGGTATTGTGTGGGACAGTGAGGAGGACATTGAGAGGGATAGTATGATGGACAGTGAGAGGGGTATTGTGTGGGACATTGAGGAGGACATTGAGAGTATGATGGACAGTGAGGGGGGTATTGTGTGGGACAGTGAGGAGGACATTGAGAGGGATAGTATGATGGACAGTGAGGAAGGGTATTGTGTGGGACAGTGAGGAGGACATTGAGAGTATGATGGACAGTAAGGAGGAGTATTGTGTGGGACAGTGAGGAGGACATTGAGAGGGATATATGATGGACAGTGAGGAGGGGTATTGTGTGGGACAGTGAGTGAGACATTGAGAGGGACAGTAAGTGGGTGTTTGTGAGACAGTGAGAGGGACAGTAATAAAAAGACAGTGAGGATTCATGTTTACCCCTTGTATATATTTACATGCATTAGGCATTTGTTTTGGTGTTTGGTCACAACACGATACATTCAGAACACATCAGAGACAACACAACCTATTTAATGTCCTAATATACAAATATTACATTATACAAATGTAGCCTCAGTTCAAATTAACATTCAAATGGCGTTATAAATAGCAGTTGGACGCTGATGTCAGGGTGTGTGAGTCAAACTACTGTGATATAAAAAATAATAATAAAAACTGTCCTGACAAAAGTGTGAGTAATGCAATAAAGAGTAATAAATTGTATTATTTATTAACACTATTTAAAAGAATGATAGCTACCCTTTAAAATAACTTAAATTATTATTATTATTATTATTATTATTATTATTATTATTATTATTATTAATCATCATCATCATCATTTACGGTTATCTAGTGCAGGAACTAGCATTGCTGTTATAAATAAAATCCATTACAGAATGGCACATTACTGGAAGGCCCGCACTGTAGTGATTGTTGAGTGCTGCTTAATAACAGAACCTGCCAGTGTACAGAAGACATGTAGTTATCTATAGTATAATTCCTCCCAAAATTCTATGAATAATTAAGTGACATGTGGTGAGAGAGAAAGAGAGAAGAAGAGAGAGAGAAGGAGAAAATGGTAAAACAATTGCCAGATAGTATACAGAATAGGAGAGGCAGAATGAGTAGGAGAGGGTAAGCAGGAGCGGTTTACCAAGAAAGAAAGAGAAAGTGAGAATGTAAGAGAGAGAAAAGATGTAAGACATTTACACTTTTTCTTTTTTCCTTACAGTTGCTCACATGTGTGTTTTAAAATCAGTATTAGGATTATGATGCATTATAAGCACAATAATTATTAATGTTTAAGAAGCATATAGAAAACTTTTAGATTTTTTTATTTCATCTATCTATCTATCTATCTATCCATCTATCTATCCCCCGCCCCCCCCCCAGTCACAAGGTATATTATTTAGTTGTTTCCTGCCTGTCACTTTGTTTCTTCTATGTGTGTGTGTGTGTGTGTGTGTGTGTGTCTTCAGTTTCAGGCAGACACATTAGCCCAGCAGATGTATTTACTGTTAATAGCTCATTGTTACAGTGTAATGGAGAGGCCATATTGTAAATATGGTGAGCTTTGAGATAAGCTCATGTAGCAGCTCCGTCCTGGAGTTCTCAGTCCTGTTACTACTACGTTTAATGGCTGATATCCGCTTTCGCTCGGTCGATATGCCTGCCCATTCTGGGATAAAAAAAAAAAAATTTAAGCACGTTCTGCATCCATGTGGTCTATTTGGCTTCTCGCTTATTAGCCCGGGACTATGACATGCTGACTGAAGCACCATTTTATCTCCTGGTGATGTGCTGTGTCTTCACACCTTTTAAACGGAAATTCCATTCTGAACGTGATGAAAGGATGATGAAAGAGAAAATTAAGTAATCATCTTTTTTTCCTGTGTGCGTGTTTTATTTCTTCACATTTTTTTTTTACCTTTGAGCGTTTTGTAACAGCAGTGCAGGAGGAGAATGGACAAGATCCAGGGCTCTGCCAGCGTTCATTAGGTGTCTGTGTAAGAATTGTTCAAAGAAGAGCATGAAACGGTAGAGAGAAGAAATGAATAGATTTCAGAGTAAATGTGAAACACTTCACTTACTTTAATCTGCATGTCATCTATTAACTTGTTAATAGAACGATCGCTGTCGTTTCAGTTCAGGTAACAATTCAATAAACTTCCCCAGCATGACTGTATGCAGTAGCGGTATCGCCCAAGCATTAAAGAAGCGAGAATTTACAGAATTTACAGTTAGGTACAGTTGACATTAAACAATTCGCGAATGAATTCTTTAAAATCCTACAATGTGATTTTCAGGATTTTTTTTTTCTTATTTTGTTTCTCATAGTTGAGGTATACCTATAATGAAAATTACAGGCCTCTCTCATCTTTTTAAGTAGGAGTACTTGCACAATTGGTGGCTGACCAAATATTTTTTGCCCCACTGTAGGTACAGTATGTAAATGCATTTAAAAATCAACATATATTTGCAAACATTTGCAAATAACATAAAGCAACTGTGTTTTTACAGGAAATACAGTGATGCCCCCAAGCAGTACACTTTCTCAGTATGTAGTCTTGAGCCTGTGGGTTGATTGTGAAAGTAACTCAAGCAAAGAACAAAGATTTGAAATTGGTTAGAGATGCGTTTTAATTTCATACGCTGTTCATATACTGTACATCTGAACAATAGTGGCGTGTTTCCAGCAGTGGCCTTTATGAAAGGCCTTTTCTGACAACAGAGCAGGTTCTATATACTTTGTGTTGATATATATAAATATGCAAACATTCACAAATGTATGTACAGTAAGCACAGTTTGAACAGGCCATCTTTGTCAGGTACAATGCAACAGACTAGGCTACAATAATGTACACAAATTATTGTGGTATGAATATAGTATGTATTCGCGAGAAAAAAAAAAAAGAGAGAGAGAAAGTACATGTGTCTGGCTGATTCCCGGTACCATAATGCACTGAAGGGCAATCAGAACTGGTGACAGTTAAGTGAGGTTTCCTGCCCCCAGCAGTCCAGGTGTGTGTGTGTGTGTGTGTGTGTGTGTGTGTGTGTGTGTGTGTGTGTGTGTGTGTGTGTGTGTGTGTGTGTGTTTGAGCGAATTTGTGTTTGTGTGTGTGTGTGTGTGTGTGTGTGTGTGTGTGTGTGTGTGTGTGTGTGTGTTAAGCCTTGCTCACCCAGTCAGTCACACAAAGTGGTTTTATTAGACCACAAACTGACATCAACCAGTTGTGTGTTTCTGTGTGTGTTTGTGTGTACACAGGTGTGAAAGAGGAAAGCAGCGTCTTTTTTTTAGATGTATATCTTAAGTCTTTCATTTGTTTCACATTGAAAATACTAAAATACAATGATTTCAAACATGTTGACTTTTTCCTTTTTTTTTTTTTTTGTAAGTGAGTTTCTCGATCCATCCTGTGTGTATGTGTGCATCTGAATGAGGGGGGCATTAGTTTATGTTGCAGCATTACATGACACTTTCCCTTTTGCGCTGTTGTCGGTACAGCCTGCCTTAATCATGTTTGGAGTCTGTTTTGTGTTACACACACTTGGTGTAACAAAGACTTTATTTAACAGCAACAGAACAGCCAACAAAGAGTGGATTATGGGCCTATTGCTTAAGTCCTCTGTCGCTGTTACCTGCTATGTTTACTCTCTCTCTCTCTCTCTCTCTCTCTCTCTCTCTCTCTCTCGCTCGCTCTCTCGCTCTCTTTCTCTCACACACACATCAGAGACACACACTGGCATGCACAAATTTGTCTTACTAATCTTGTGACTTTACCATCCTGAGATCATTCACTCATCAGTCGCTTATTGTCTATACCACTTTATCCTGTTTACAGAATTGCAGGGACCTGGACCCTATCCCACGAGCCAAGGTACACCCTGGACGGGGTGCCAATCACACATACAACACACTCTTTCACTCACTATGTGAAAAGCCTAAAAGGCTATCTTTGACTATGTTTAGATAGCATAAGTTCGGTCTACTTATTAGCTTGTTAGCTTTGTTAGCTATCGCTTACCTCTCTATCTGAGAGTTACCTTAATTCGACAGTTACTTCTCAGTTTTGTGTGACTAAGTGGCCTTTCCTTGCTATAAAGTGCCCTTCAATATGACTTTCAAAATGAGTCTCAATCACTTTTCTCCATCACTTTACAAGCCTTTTACATTTCCTCAGGTCACTGAGGATACAGCTTTACTTTTTATCATTAACAATTAGTCAAACCCTAAACAGAAAGGAACACACCCTTAGACCCAAGCAACAATACGAATGCCTGCAGAATGCCAAGAACATTACCACTGGGTAGAAACTATATCAGAACCCAAGGTCTTGCTGCCACAGGAGTAAATTCTCCCAGTCCTTTTTTGGCCCCAAACCTTCTCATCAAACTTAGACCTCAAATAATTGTGCCATGATCGTAGACATTTGCTTCTTTTTAAACAGAGTCATGATTGAAAAGGCTCCATGCATATTTTCTTTTTTCAAAGAAGGACAATGGTTTTCTGTCCAATTCAAAATGTAAGAAGGTTCAACTGGGAGCAAAAAACCCTCTAGACTGGCATTCTCAGGTTATCAGATGTAACTCGGGCCGTGCAGCCACAGGACTGGTTTATGTCAGTGGATCTGTTCAGTGCATATTTCTACATTCCCACTGCTCCATAACACAAATGTTTTTTTGAGGTTTTCCCTCCAAGATTAGACACTCCAACTCAAAGTTGGAAGTAGCACTTCCTATGGCATCGATTTACCTGGAAATAAAAAACTGTCTTCAGTGTGCCCCCACAATGGAATATGTCATTCGGGATACTTCGACCCCTTTTACATACTTTTTACAATTAACCCAGGAGACTTCCTTAATATTAAAACAACCCAAACCATTGCTCTGAAGCTAGAATCAATAAAAATGCTAGTAACCCTTTGAGTCCAGTGTACTGCAAACATCTTCTAATCTAATTTACACACAATGTGTGGTACAGCACCTGTTGAAGGTGCTGGGTTTACTGATGATAATTTCCTTGTCTAAAGAAATAAAGAGACTTTCAGAAGGTAGGATAAGTTTAAAGTAAGTGCTCAAATTTCACAGACATACCGTCAACATCTTCAGTTTAATAAAAGAACCACAAGCTTGGAGGAATAAGGATTTTCCCTTAAATAGAACCCTTGCTTTCAGAGGGCAGTGTGGTGTAGAGGAATAGTAGAGACATGTACAAACCTGGTGTGCAAACTAAATAAGTTGATGTTTGGCCTTCAAGATCCATTTAGGGCATCTTTTCATTAGGGAGAAGAGCACTTGACCCCAAAGTCTGGTTCATTTTCATCAATAAGCACACAAGCATTTCAGGCCCAGGAATCGTACCACCAAAGTCCACAGAAAAAGGTGGTTTTGAAAACAATACTTCAGAAAGTAAAGAAAATGTTAGAAAGTCTCAGTATCGGTTGTAGTATCACACTGATATAAGTAAGTAATGAGACATTTGACTGTACAGTAGTATCTTGGCATACAAACACCCCTTCTCCCAAATGTTTGCCTTAAGAACTTACATTTTGCAAAAAATTTGGCAAAGAATTTTTGGCATACGAGTAAACGAACCAAGCAGAACTGAACACCAGCTAAGTTGCACATGCATCCGGGAGCTGTTCAAAACGTGTATGCGGCAGTGGAAAGGCAAGCAAAACGAGTTTACATATTCATTGTGGGTTTTTTGCATTTTGTGCAGGACTTAGTGAAGACATAGCGCCATGGGTTCCAAAAATGTTAGCAAGCATGGTAGCAAAAAGAAATGAGAGCCGATTTTTAAAGCAGCCGATGCCAAGAGGAATCATAATAAGATTAAGTGAGGTTTAATGTCTATTTATTTAATTTTTTACATGTCTTTTCTAAATCTTTCATTTGTTTTTATATGCAAAAAATATATGATTATAGTGTTGGAAATTGGTAATATTGGTAATATTTTGGGTCGATGGAACGGATTAATTGCATTTCCATTTTTCCAGTGGGAAAATATGTTTTGCTAGACAAAATTTCGCATTAAGAACTCACCTCCAGAAAGAATTCAATTTGTATGCTGAGGTACCACTGTATTTAAGATACAGATTTACTGGAACAAGAACCAGAATGTACTGTACTCTGAAAACTAGTAAAAAATATTATTATTATTATTATTATTATTATTATTATTATTATTATTATTATTACCTAATTTTTATTGAATATTAAAAAAAATATGAGATTATTTGGCATCCACACATTTAAACAAAGTAAAAAATAAAATAAATGTTGTCAGGAAAAATAAAAGAAAAATTTTGAAAAAATTGAGAAAAGATATTTACTGTACATTTTAATTGCCACATCAGATAATATTATCCTCAGTGTTTGTTTTAATTTGTTCATCCACTCACTGCCTCTGCTGCATTTATCACGTGTTCATCTTGTTTATCATCCATTATCACTCCATAAATCTATGATGTAACATATGAAACATCATCATTAGTCCAGCATTAGACTAACAAGCTCCTGTTTCATACTTTAACAAGCTCACATTTGGCCTTCTGAACAGAAACATGCCTAAAGAACTTCCAAGCTGTAGCCTGCTCCCATTTTGCCTATAACCGACTTTGCTTGCTTGTATTCTTAATGAGCATGGAACAGATAGATTTTCAATTTAATGTACAGCCCTGGCATTTCCCTGTAGGTTGCTCAGATTTAGCACTAGAGTATAGTTTGTCTTTAATTGGGGCAATTTGAGAGTACTAACATCATTTCGTAGCCTATAGGAGCAGCCCAAGTGGATTAGCACCTGCCCGTGTCACGGTATTGGCCAATTAAGATCTTAATTAACTTCGTTAATTATGCGAGCAGGAAGTATCAGCTGCTGTCTGATTTTATCCAGCTCTCCCAGGAGAAATCCAATGACACAACTGTAGATACACAGAGAGAGAGAGAGAGAGAGAGAGAGAGAGAGAGAGAGATGAATGGAAGATGGAAGATGGTTGTGCTTGTGTTTGTGAAATCCTATTTGATGTTAAAAGGTGCCTTTTAAAAGGAAGCTCTGTGTGAGCAGAGATTTTGTGTGTGTGTGTGTGTGTGTGTGTGTGTGTGTGTGTGTGTGTGTGTGTGTGTGTGTGTGTGTGCACATCCCAATTTCTTATCAGTTCAGGAACTGTGACACCGGTCCTCTATATGATGCCACAGAACTAATCATTTACACACACATACACACACACACGCACACACACACACACACACACACACACACACACACACACACACACACACACACACACACACACACACACACAGCAGCTAATTATAAATGAGGCATGGCTGGCAGCATCAGGAATCTAATCACATTCCAAGTCAAGCGAGTAATTTCAGCTCTGTTCACATTATTACACACACACACACACACACACAGAGAGACACAAACACACACACACACACACAATGCACACCTGTACATGGACACACTGTTATATCTTTGCTCCACAACCAGAAATTGCCTCAGACTTTCAACTATGCCTTAGGGAGATCAATCTCACACAGAGAGCATGGGATACAACTGAAGCTAGGGATGAGGAGTTGCTCCTTATAGCCACACTAAGTTACCCAGGATAGCTTTTTATTATCTGCATCATTTTTCTCTCTATAGTAAATTAACCATCCAGTCCCAGTCACAAAATATACCACCTAACTGCATGATGCTGCCACCACAGTGTTTAAACATGGGGACGTTATTAATAAGCTGCACCATATTTGCATCATTAGACCAGAGAAGTTTGTTTTTCCTGGTCTGAGAGTCCTGGGAATGACTTCTGATTGCTCCACACCATATACCACAGTATATTGGTTTGATTGGTTAAGTACTGCAATAATGGCTGTCTTTCTGTAAGTCACTCCCATCTTCCATCTAGTGACACTTAAGTTCTTGGTTACCAAGGCCTTCGTCCCCAGTTTCTCAGTTTGGTTGGACACCAAGTTGGGAATGTTGGAGCTTTTAACTAGTGAAGTCTCGAGGAGAGTTACAATTCATGCATCTTATGTCAACTTTAGCGTAGCCAAACATTATCTTTTCGTAAATATTGCATTTTCACTGGGTTGGGAGCTCAATCAGCATTAGGTTTCATGCTGTAATGCGCCAATATGAAATTATTCAAACAATGTGAAAGAATAAATGGATCACTTTTAACACTGAACAATCATCACCTGGGTTAATAACAGAATGCATATACAAGCATTTTATAATACATTTATTATTACTTCAAATACAATAGATGACTGAAAAAAAGGAAACATCAGACAAACAATAAGTTGTTCAAGGAATGCACAGTAAAAATAACTACATTCACATGGAAATCAATAGACTTTACCCTGTATTATGGGAAACTGCCTATTACCAGACTAACCAATGGAAGATGGTGCTTCTTTACTGTGTGCATAAATGGCTAGTGACCTACAATGCTGTGTGCTGTGTTGATTTTCAGAACAGTTACTTTTATTCTATAATGTGTGAGAACACTCACTCAGCACACATATCTTTTTCACAAAGTCCGTTTGTTTGCTTAAGTGTCTGAGACACATAAATTACACTGAGGTATAACTGTGTAATCATGACCTACGCATATAATATGCAAAGTAGTCCACTGGTGTGTGTGTGGGTGTGTGTGGGTACGTGTGGGTGTGTATACAGTAGCTGGCTCTTGTGGGAGTGTAGCCACTGCTACTGTTGTCACTTGTAGTCTTACACTGTGTCGAACCTCTGAAGTGCAGCCAAGTTATACACACCACAGGCTTTATGTATGTCATTTTTATTTAACCATTACACCCTAGGTATTGTATCATTCTTCTTTGGAATACCTCTATACAAATTTAATAAGAAGTTATGAGAACTAACCTTCCGTTTTTACATGACAAACAGTAAATGTGAACTAAACTTGTGACTGCATTTACTGGTAGGAACTTTGTGGGGACACTGCTGTAGAATTGGTCTCAGGACACAATGTTGACTGTATTTTTTTGTTTTGAACATAAAAATGGTCTTCTAGTGTGAACACAAAGTAACAAACAAGCTAATATAATAGTAAGCAGATTAACCCTTGAACTCCTATTATAGTATTCATTCACACCTTCATTCATCCTGGTCACAGTCCAAATCCAAAACCTATACATGGAACTCAACACAAGCAAAATGGGACACCTGTCTATCTCAATGCAACTTTAGAGTTAACAAACTTAATTCTGTAATGCCAACAGGTTATATAAAAAAGGGCAACCCTAAATAAACACCTTCAAACCATCAATTTATTTTATTATGTTTATAGAATCAAAACAAATCGAATGTTTGAGAGTATGATCAGTGTGGTTAATCTGATTGCATGCATGCATGCATGCAAAAAAAATAAAAAGGCTAGATACCATTGTTAGTCATTATTTCCTGTTTGTGTAGGTAAGAGCTGCAGTGATAGATTAGTGGACAATGTACCTTAATAAAGGTGTCTCGCGTAAACCCCTAGGTGCCGAGAGGTAGAAAAATGGCTGGGGGAGGGATGGATGGATTGGTCAGAGGTAAAAGAAAAAGAAAGGTGCCCAGTTCATGACCTGGTCAGGAATGCAGGTTGGCCTTTCCAAAATGCCTTAGTGAAACTGGACACCCTCTCAAAAACCAAACGTCAATCAAACTGGTGGAACCAGAGAAGGAGAGAGAGAGAGAGAGACAGAAAGAGAGAGAGAGAGAGAGAGAGAGAGAGAGAGAGACAGAGAGAGAGAGAGAGAGAGAGACAGAGAGAGAGAGAGAGAGAGACAGAGAGAGACAGAGAGAGAGAGAGAAATGCAGCATGTATATGAATCAGGGAGAGTAATGCTGTATAGTACACAGAGAGGATATGGTACAATACAATTTGTGTTCACTTACATGAATCAAGACAATTTCCTTACTTTTTGTTAAACACACCCCTTTTTCTGTCAATCAGGAAGAGGTGGAGTTGTTCGTCTGCCCAGAAGCAAACAACAGTGACAGCTTCCTTCCTCAGGGTAAACACATCCCAAAGCGTTTACCTATCTACTGACATACTACACACACACACACACACACACACACACACACACACACACACACATCCTCAAGGCAAACCTGACTACTTACACGCAGGTCACAGATTAACCCTCCTAAAACCACCCCAGTATCCAACGTTCACATACACACACACACACACACACACACACACACACTTTTATTCAGGCTTAAAGAGTTTTTTATGACTGTGAGTGTTTGCTAACTGTCTTTTAGTTAACAACATGTTATTCATTCTCACACACATACACATGCATACTAACACACACCTTTGTTAATGCAGAGATTTTGATGCCTGGGCAACCAGTTTGTAAGTGTGTATGCTGTGTGTCACACTGTGCTAGATGAGATAAAGTATGTTACAGCTCCACTGAGATAATTAGAGATAGCAAGTGGCAACTGGCGCACATGTATTTGCAAATGAGTCAGCTCACTCATGCACTGTAAGATAAACACAGAGAGCAAATTTGGATAACTGGATAACTGGACAGTAATTTATAATACTGTACATTTGGATCATAGAAAATCTGTATATTTCTCTATTACCTGTACGATGGGATTTGATGATGCAAAATAACAACAAGATGCAGGAGTAAAGACTACCTTTATTTCTCTATATAATAAAATTCACAAGTGCTTGGATACCATCAAGGTAGTTTTCTCAGTATGCCCGAGCCATGATCAGACTGCTTGCAGTCATATCTGAAACACTGGCCTCCCAGGAACTCATTTAATGGCCAAAACATGTGGAAATGGCTTGGTACACTTCATACAGACAGATGCGTCTCTTCCGCAAGCTGCTAACAAGTAATCAAGGATCACCTATTCCTCTTGCTGGATGTTCACGACAATGACTGCAGTGGGCTCCAGAAGTTCATGTTTGACTTGAACATCTCTTAAATTTATACAGAATTATATTGTATGTACTATATATATTAGCATAACAAAATACACATTAAAACATAACATTAAAATAAAATAATAAAAAAATTTTTTTTAAGATTTTCTTTAGATTTTATATACTGTATTATAAAGATTTATAGGTTTTCCTATAATTTATTCTTATTTTATTCCATAATTTATTTCTTGATAGTCTTGTTTTTTAAGGTCACGGGTGGTCATATAAGCATTTCACTGTATATCGTACTGTGTATGACACTGTGTATGTGACAAATAGGATTTTAATTTTAAATGTAATAAAAAATCTACATTAAAATAAAATAATTTACTTACAGTATACTCCAATTCCATATCAAACCATCACACACACACATGCACACACACACAGACTCTCATGGAAACACCCAGATTGGCAGCATGTACTTGTATCATGTGAGCCAGCCTTCTTATAAACATGTATTTGTTATTTATGATCATATCTGTGATTTTAAAAGACCTTGAAAAAAAACTTTGGGGGAAAATTTTCGGTCTTTGTTAAAATGTGTGATGCTGTGTAAATATTATGCTTCATTTGGAGCTTATATAAAACAGGTCCATGAGGTTTTGTTATTGTGCACACACAGAGAATAATAAAGCAATAATGGCAGTTTTTACTCTCATAAGTGTGTTCTGTTATTTCGCACAATCAAACATCTCGGTTTAGGCCAGTGGCTCAAAGCTGTCCAGTGCTTCAACCTGTTTCTTCCTACTGTGGTATTTATTCATTTTTAGTTTTAGTTTTAGCATCATTTAGTGCAGGCATTATCTGGAATGCTTTTTGTGAAATTTCATGAATTCACCAAGAATTTATTTTGAAAAGAGAAATCAGCTGGTGATTACTTGTTCAGCTGGTAAGGTCCGAAAGCTTCACATCAAATGCATTGGACCACCATTATTTTTTATCACAGCTTAGCATCTCTTCGTTTTTTTTTTTCTTTTTACTAATTAGTTTAGGATCTAGCAACCAATCAGGTCTAAATCAGATTTTGTTCGGTCATATTGGTATATTGACCCCTACTAATTACACTGGTACAAATTTAAATGGTACAGGTCATCAGTGTAGTAACACTTTCTAGGTACTTAGAGTAACGTAATTGAGTTTATCTGTTTATCTTTAACTTGCTCTTATCTCATCAATCGAGACACTTTTGGAAGCAGAAAAGCAGGAAACAGTCCTTTTGCTACTGATTGGTCGCTGCTTGTCAACAGAACAAACAATACACTATAATTTTAGAATAAAAGTATGCATTTGTCATGTTTGTCTATGTGTTTATATTTATCATTTTATATTAATTACTCATCAATGTCAGTTAGGTCATTAACACACTTAGATGCAATTCATCATAGCAAGTCTCAGACATCCCATCCTGCAAAACATCATTTTAGGGACAGGAGAACCACAATTAAGCTGTTAAACTCACCTTTTACAACCGCTAAACCCACCACGGGCTGTTGCAAAACTGCCACTTTGAGTATTTATTATAGTACACATTACAGTGCTTTGGGTGAGGGGTGTTTTGTATTTTTGCTTATTTGTGACAGCTCGGCTATGGACTGATTTGATAAAAAGATGTTAAATGAAAAGCCCCGACCATTAACAAAAAAGTGATTGGTTCACTTAGAGCAAAGCGAGATGAGTCAGTATGTTCGATTTCAAATTTGATTTCCAGAAAATTGTATTGGCATCATGGAGCTGTTATTAATATGTAATAGGCTCCCAGAACGTCTGAAAGAGGTGGGATGTGAGCAATCAGCCTTTTAGAATGTTTTTAAAAAATGGGTTTAAAACAGTGAACTCAAAAGAAATCCACAGGGGAACGTGTGAAACTGACACAGAAGCATACTGCCCGCAAATTTATTTTATTCAAATTTTATACAGCCTTAATAGAAATTATACTCTTGGTTACAGTGCAATAAAAAACTTAGCGTATTAAACTATCAGTGGTATCAATGTTCTTTATCAATGATCCTAAAAACATCTATCAATGTACAGTACAAACATATAGCATGAAACATGAATGGACTACTGTTTTGTAGAATTAGTTGAATGCTTAACTAATCCTTAATCCAGAGGTGGCAAGTAACACAATACTTCATTATTGTAGTTAAGTATCTGGGGGGCACTGGTGGCTCAGTGGTAGGTGTTTCATCTGCCATGCGGAAGGCCTGGGTTCAATTCCCAGCCAGTGCACAAACCCAAGCCACTGGATGCAGTGCCGGTCCCAAGCTTGGGTAAAATGGGAGGGTTGCGTCAGGAAGGGCATCTGGCGTAAAACCTGTGCCAAGTCGTAGTGCGGACTGGGTATACCGCCTTGGCGACCCCTTGCCGGGAGCAGCCGAAAGCCTTTTTAGTTCATCTATACTTCTATACTTTACTTGTGTAGTTTCCATATTTAATCATTTTAACTTCTACCCACTATTTTTTTAATGAAAACCTGAACTTTTACTTACTGAATTTTAAATAGAGATTCCTTACGTTTTATTTGGCGATCACACAAAAGTGTATTAATTATCTCATCTCAACATAAGCAGTCATGCTGTCACATCACAACAATGACCTAAGCTCCACCCCACTTGAAGAAAACAGAAACGAAACAATCCCACCAATTCTACTTTACAGAAAATGACTGGCAGGTCATTATAAGTGATTGACATTTACCTTGCCAACAGATCCCTCCCACTTTGTCTCTGAGCAGCGTATTCTTCTGGTTCCTTTCTCAAGTGTCTGGAACAGGTGCACTTGTTAAGGTAAGATTAGAAATCATCTAGCAAAAGAGTTAACATACTGTGCAAATTATAAAATGTTTGGTTTGCGTTTCATGCCAATAAAGTTTTATTTACCATTCTTACCTTTGATAATCCCAACACTTGGACATATTATCCTAAATTCATATACAAATGATAAAATGCTACAAAAAGAGTAATGCTCAATTGATACCTACATACGTAATGAATTTATAAAAACAATAATAGGCATCATACATCACTCCTCATGCATTACTACAGAAGTTTATGGTACTTCCTTCAAAAGGTCCAATCTTTTTTTTCTCCTATTCTTTTTTATCAAATAAAGTGGCTGCACTTTTCCTTTAACATTGTTGACTCATAAACACTTTAGCAAAAACATAATGCAATGGACATAACAGCACCAACTGTGACTATGTAAGCATTGAAGTTAGGAAATTTAAGGAGCTCAGCTCGTACATAGTGATCTTTAACAAAATACAATAAACACCATTTTTAGTCTTTTACTCATTTTGACAAATTATAATTTTCTGGCACACAAGGTTGTCTATAAACAAACATTTAATGTAAAAAACACTAAAAGTACTTGTATTTAAAAAGATCTTTTTACAGCATATACTAAATCAAGTGGTACTTCTACTTGTAATAGAGTAAATTTTTAGGCAAGTACTTGTACATTAACTTTACTATTGAGTTACAATGTTATATTTCAGAATATAACCTTACCTTATAACCTTATAACCTTTAACAGTAACTAAATCTGGAAACAAAACACAATGACATGTATTCATTGTTTAAAAGGTTAAATACATCTTCGAAAAAAATAGCTAAAAATATCCAGGCTGCATTTGAAGATTGTTTAACCATCCAACCAGACACACACATACACACACACACGCACACACACACATTGCACACTCCTGTACAAATGGGTGTAAATCCAAAATGAGAAAGAAAGTGAGCCCAATCTGGACCATTGTACTATTTGGGATTAACCCAGTCAAGTGTGTGTGTGTGTGTGTGTGTGTGTGTGTGTGTGTGTGTGTGTGTGTGTGCGTGTGTGTTTGTGCGTGTGCGTGTGTGTGTGTGTGTGTGTGTGCGTGTGTGTGTGTGTGTGTGTGTGTGTGTGTGTGTGTGTTTGGGTGCGTGTGTGGGTGTGTGTGTGTGTGTTTGGGGGGGATGGGTCAGGATTGCACTTTGGCCTGAAGTCTCTGCCATGAAATGAAATCCCCTTAATCTGTCATCACCTTCAGAGAGGTGTGGAGTGGAACGAGGGAATATCACCCCCTGTGTGTGCGCGCGCGCACACACGTGAACATGGGTGTGTGTACGGTTGCATTCTTATTTCAATTGACATGACAGAATGCACATGAGTTGCCAGGATAGTTAATACATTGTGTGATGTTCAATATTAGATTTGATGTTCAATATATTTTTGATTTTTAGTTTGTATATAACTGACTGTATATGCTGTACTATGCAAACCAGCTATTTTTCTTATGAAGATTAATGTAGATCAAATAAAAGAAATTGGAAGAAAAAAAGTTTTACTGTGACAGACTGAAAAGAGCCTAATGATACAGTTTAAAAAATCGTTTGTTTATGTAGGAACCCCAAAAGCAACCTCATTTCCCCTCTCGTCTGTTCAAACCACTCAGCATTCCATACAACTGAACCGGCCTAATCATTTGTCATCATCTGCATGCATTTCTCACTGGTTCATGCGTTAAGTTAGATGTTTTCGCATCAATGATTTAAAGGCCACTGTGTGACAAACAAAAACATTCCTCTGAATCTGCTCAGCTACAGTTACTGTACTAAAAAATACAAGGAAGTCTGGCTTTTTAGAAGTATAATATAAATAAATAGATATAGATCAAGACTAAATTATACACAGTCAGTCAAAAAATGTGTACACACTTCAGGAAAAAAAAAACTATATATACACATATACGAAATATACTAACATTGTGATAATGATATGAACATATTAATAATATTATGTTCATATAATATACATTATACTATTTTTCCGAAGTGTACAGTATATAAATTTTTTTGGCTGACTCTGTATATACTGTACATGCTGACAAAACTGCATGAACAACGTGCAACTCAATGTTATACCAACGTTATTATTAAAGTTTTAGTAGCTTGTTACTGTTAAATTATATTTCTTAATAATAAAATTGTATTAAACTGTTATGTTACTAAAATTTTACATTTTAGTAGTTTGTTTTAAAAATGACTAAATATTGAAAAACTTTTATGGTTAGAACTAATAATTACTAAGTTAGTCTGTGCTTAAGCATTAATTACGAAGCCATGTTTTAAAGTTCTACTGAAATTTCAACAAATAGATTTAAAAGAAAGTTTTGATGTATCAGTTGAATTTTTATGATCTTTTAGAGCAGTAGAAACTTCCAGCTACATGCAGGACATCAAACAAGATAGCTGAAGTAGCAAACAGGAAGTAATAATGAAAGGTGTCTTTCTAGGTGTTCTGTTGATGTTGTTGTTGTGAGTTCAAATGACGCTGATGTGCATGTTAAGAGAGATAAAAATAAGTTCCTACTTGCTTTGCTGACCTCCGGAAACTCATATAGATTACCATATAAGCGCAGCATCTCAAAAAGCCTGTTCTCAAAAGCTTTTAATGTTATCTTAGCAGCAAATTTCTCACTTAATTCCATCAGTACTAGGAAATATTGAATGCAAAGCAGCGGAAGCAGTATACGATATGTGGAAGATTAATTTTTTGACAGAATGGCTTTTATAAACCAACCAGCTTCAGTGCACTTTCATGTTTGTTACATTGCGGTTGCAGTGATTGAATCAAAGTGCACTTATGTTAATGGAGATTTTTCTGCTATTGTCTTATATAATATGCTACATAATTTTAAATGTGTATAGTCAACAATGTGAAACATTATTAATGGAGAATTCAACCTAGAAGGGATGGTCTTGTGATGCTGGATCATGAAAAGTTCTAATAAATGAAATGATAAATGTACTGTACAAAAAATATATATATTTTATCGTATATTTTCATCGAAATATACGATAAAATAAATGAATATACAGTATGTGGAATGAGTAAAGTGTGTGGCTGGATTACATGAATAAACTTAAATAATATCTTGTCAAAGTTGTTTGTTATGTTAATGTGAATTTCATGTGGTTTTCCAAAAAGCTATAAATGCACCTCCCACAGTCTTGACCCAATGGATAAATCAGACTGCTCTTGTGTCTGCTATGTAGTTAAATAAACAAAATATCAAACTCATGCTTTGATATTGATTGTGTAATGAGTCAAACAAAAAGTAGAGGCACCAAATCAGTTCAGCAAACGTTTTAATTTAAAAAGATTGTTAAAGATCATGAGAAACATTATACAACACAACAATATAAAACAATACTTCATTTACCACGTCATCAGCCTCCTGCTCTTCCAGTTTAAGGTGTACGTTGGTACATGATGACAACTCCTTATCATAGTACAAGTATTCACTGTATGACAGTGTCTCTTGATGCTGATGTCACTGTCTGTTTATGCATCTACCGACCACGCACCTTTCTGTCATCCCCTTTGTAAGATTTCAATAGAGGACAGAACTAACCAGGTGTTCAGAGAACATGCAAATCACATAAATTTCACAAAACGTATCATGGACATTAAGCAACACATGCCTTCAATTTATTACTTTGTTTTGTTGTTGCGTTTAAATGATCTCTAATTTTTGCAACATACCACAACATAGATAACATAACAAAACATGACATAACAACATTAAATATCTTGACACTGGCAGTAAAAAACATTAACATGCCTAAACATTCTCCAAAAATCATTAAGCACATTTAAACCACTTGTTGCCACATAGAAAATACCTTTGCTTCACAGGACAGAAGAACCAATGTGGTTGGCTCATAAAGGGTCTGCTTTTGCTCTGAAATGGGGGTGGGTGTCATGCTTTGATCAAACCTGTGTTAATTTTCTAAAAGAAGGTTTTTAGTGGTTTTTACATTAAATGTTTGTTTATAGACAACCTTGTGTGCCAGAAAATTATAATTTGTCAAAATGAGTAAAAGACTAAAAATGGTGTTTATTGTATTTTGTTAAAGATCACTATGTACGAGCTGAGCTCCTTAAATTTCCTAACTTCGATGCTTACATAGTCACAGTTGGTGCTGTTATGTCCATTGCGTTATGTTTTTGCTAAAGTGTTTATGAGTCAACAATGTTTAAAGAAAAGTGCAGCCACTTTATTTGATAAAAAAGAAAAAGAAAAAAAAAGATTGGACCTTTTGAAGGAAGTACCATAAACCCCTGTAGTAATGCATGAGGAGTGATGTATGATGCCTATTATTGTTTTTATTAATTCATTACATATGAAGGTATCAATTGAGAATTACTCTTTTCGTAGCATTTTATCATTTGTATATGAATTTAGGATAATATGTCCAAGTGCTGGGATTATCAAAGGTAAGAATGGTCCAGCATAAAGCTTTCCTTTCGTCAGGTTTTCATGCAAGTTTACATGACAAGCTCTCGCAACACGTACCCAAGTGTGCATGTTTAAGCACTGAGAGATGGATACTAACTAAGATTAGTTTCTCTCAGTTTGTGTAATTATAGACCTTAAATCATCAATGCAGTTTAATCGCTTTGACAAGAACAGCCCCAGAACTGAAAAACATACACATCCTGTCCAAGACATACCTAGATAGGCAAAGTTTCTGGTTAAATTAAAGGTGACACCTATCAAAGTGATGTATACTCAACCGTATAGCTGAACACATTTCAGAGAGGCAAGTGTCATCACTATGCCGCCGAATCATGCCCACAACTTCCTGTGAAAGAGGGAAAGAGAGAGAGGTGTGTGGGGGCGAGGTGTGTGTGTGTGTGTGTATGTATGAAGTGGCTCATCGGCACTACTGCTACTGTCTTCCTCTGGATGGTACAAGATAGAGAGAGAAAGAGGGTTATGTTGTGAGGTTAACTTCTGAGTCGCTGTGTAGGTGTGTGTGGATTTTGCCATAGTTTGTGATGTCAAGAGTGATGTCACACCTGTACCGTGTGGGTGCAAATACACACACACATATATATATATATATATAAAACAGAATCATACTTAGAATAGAAATAAAATTAGGTGTGTTACTGTTTACTGTTACTGATGTGCAGGTTCATACAAATGTATTGTAGATACTAGTCATGATTTTGGTATAACAATATATCAACCAATAAACTATCATTATTGCATATACAGTACAACCCTATCTTAGGAGAGTTTGGAAATTGGCTATAAAAACAAAAAGGAGTCATCTGTGGCGGCACAGTGGCTTAGCGGTTCGCACTGTTGACTTGCACTTCCAGCATCCAGCAGGTTTGATTCCTGCCCGGGTTTGGTTCTCGCCTCTGTGTGCTTGGTGGATTTCCTCCTGGTGCTCCAGTTTCTTCCCACAGTCCAAAGACATGCAGATTAGGATTATTCCCAAATTGCCCATAGTGTGTGATTAAGTGTGTGACTGTCTATATGTTCACTGTAAAAAAAATCCAACTAGATAAATGTTGAATGAATTAATACTGTATTGTTGGCCTATCTTCTTACAGTGGTATTTGTTAAGACAACACTGTGTTCTTGAAAACGTTGTAGAGAGAGACTGAATAAATTTCAAGTTGAGCCAGCAATTTACCTTTATTGAGATGCAATCATATGATTTATAACCCATGCCCATTTTGTGGACTCTTTGATCTTTTGGTGAGTATTTATTGATTTTTTATTTTTTTTTTTAATCAAATGTGGTTCATTTAGCCTACAGGTATTTTAGACAGACGCAGCTGCAAATTACTCAATACTTTCAGGATAACATTCCAAAATGTTAGTACTAATGTAAGTAATATCTTAAAAAAAAATTCAAGCAACCTGTCAAATCTAAACAATGTTAAATGTTATATTAGAAGTGCAGAAAACCATTCTGATGATGCAGGATTTCCGATCCTTCAAATATCACTGTCTTAACAACTGTTATGCTTCTGTAGTGGATGTCATGATGTGGGCTCTAGGACACTTTGGTAAAACTTTGTCCATTAACACTATTTTTGCCACATTTACAAATGCAACTTAAGGCTTAAGGAATACTGTCCAGTGGCATCAAAGACTTCTCTGGTCTTTGTCCCATCTGAGATGGACAGCGGCACACTGGAAATCTGTTTTGTGGTCTGATGTGTCAACATTTCAGGTAGTTTTTGGAATCATCCACCATCATGTTCTCTGAGTCGCAAAGGAAACAGATCATCTAAACACACCATTATGAGTGTTAGGTTCAAAAGCAAGCATCAGTCATGGTATGGGGGTGCCAGTGCCTGTGGCATGGGTACAAATGCATATCACTGAGGGTGTCATTAATGCAGAAATATATGTTCTTTTTGGAGCAACGTACACTGCCTTTCAAACATCATCTTTTTCAGAGACATCCTATATTTTCCAGCAGGACAATGCCAAACCGCATTCTGCTCGGATTACTTATGCATGGCTGCTAAATACAGAATACGGGTGCTAGACTTGCCTGCCCGCTCCAACTGAGAATGTGTGCTGAATTATGAAGTGCAACATATGGCAAAAACTCACATCACATGCAGCTGTGCAGCTGAAGACCTGCATAATGGGGGGAAACTCCTGCTAGCCGAAGATGACCGACTGGCGTCTGCAGTGCGTTAATGCTTGAAACGTGTTATTATGGTAAATGGTGATGTTAGACATTGGTAAACGATAATCTGTCCCAACTTTTTTGGAAGACTGTTGCAGCCACCAGATTTGACATGAGTGCATATTTTCAACAAATTCACATGGTAAATCAGCAATAATGTGAAGAAACTTCCTTTTTGCTTTTATTGCCAATTTCCAGACTGTCCGAACTTTTTTGCAATCGGGGTTGTAATACAATGTAGTAAGTGCTGCATAAGAACAAGATTAATAACAATTAGAATGTAAATAAAGGTTAATAAAATAAATAGCCTATAATTGTCATTAACGTGATTTTAAAGATTCATTAGGAGGACTCAGATAAGCACAAGCAAAACACACCAGAATATCAGCTGTAAGACGGATTTGACTTGAGACGGAGCAGCAAAGTGTTTCACACATCAGTCTTCCATTCATAATCCCGGTCAGGGTCATGGTGAATCTCAGGAAGACTGGAAGTCAGGTGGGAGAACACACTGTAGATAGGACGCCAGTCCATTATAGAGTACCATGCACACACACACGCACACACAGACACAAGATACACATTTATACTCACTGACACCTGACAATTTAGCACACCTATATCTTCCTAGTGGGTTGTTTATGAAAAGGAGAAAGCACCCAAAAAATGAATTAATTAAATTTATGAAAAGGAGCATTTACAGAATATAGAAAAACACTGTATATAATCAGGCTTTAAGATTTAAAGAGCTTTACTAAGTTCACAGCAACGCAAATACACTTAGGAGAAGTGCATCTTTTCCTGCCACGCCATCACTATTATTAGGTGCGGTTGAGTGTGACTGGGTGTAGCTGAATGCATGTACATAAGTAACACACCACACTGATACACACTCTCATTCTGCAAAGGTGTAATACTTTTGGTATCAGGTGAAATGAGAATACTTACTGGTTACGGACTGATGTATAGTTATGGACATCTCTGCTTGTATGCGACGCAGGAATTTAATGCGGCGGTATTTTCATATTTACGTCATATTTTCCTAAAGGTGATAGACATCTTTCCAGTCTCGATACATCTACCTTTTTCCTCACAACCCTTGCACAATGAAGGTGTGAGCAGGCATAGTGGATTCACTTTCACTGAGAGTAAGCAAAGCATATGCAAAGCAAGCCTCTCGCTTTATAGACGACTATTTCCATTTTCAACAGCTCTCTCTCTCTCTCTCTCTCTCTCTCTCTCTCTAACTCTTCTTCCTCTTGCTACAAAGCAAATGGCACACACTCACACACACACACACACAGAAATCCATTTCCACTACATCCACAGACCCATTCATGTGTAGTTGTAGAGCTGCTTTCGTATCATGCTACTGTCAGAAAAGCACTTCCGCTGTGCGAGTTTGTGTTTTCATGTGCGCATACTCTACTCACAATACCTTTTATGTTACATTTCTACGAGTTCAAGTGTGTGGGTGGAGATTTTACAGTTTTAGCCACAGGAAAAGGTGGTCAACATTTTTTTCTATTTTTGACATAGGTGTGAAAAATTCTCGTGCAAAAAAACAGATTCTTAAGCAAAAAAACTCAAATGTGCCAAAACATACTTTTTTTCACATCAGTCAAAGATTCATGCTCCCTGTTTATAATTTTAAACCTGCAGCTTTTAGAGCAAATAGCCACATATTTTTTTGTCACTGAAAACATGCTGTTTAAGATGCAGTTTAATATTTAATACATTTTGTAACATTTAAAAAAAAAGATTTGTCATGTGTGACAGTAACATTTCTACCAGCCTTATAAACCCCCTGCAGTGCCACCACACACCTCTAGAGGCTTATGAAACCTCTGAACAAATCACAAAACAAAATGTAACTTGATTTTTCGTTTTGCCTTTTATTTTTGACTTTTATTCCTGTTTGAATATAGAGACCATTTTTAGTTCCATCTACATGTGATGAAACTGTCTGGGTAGCACATTTTTAAATAGTTTTCTCTTGAACAGCAGTATGCATAGGAGCAGAGGTAGGTAGAGTAGCCAAAAATTGTGTTTAAATAAGAGTAGTTTTACTTCAAAATTATACTATTCAAGTAGTAAAAAGAAGTCATTTAAAATATTACTCAAATAAGAGTAAAAAAGTATTCGGTAAAAAGACTACTCAAGTACTGAGTAACTGTTTCATCATAATGCCCGATTTATTTATTTATTTATTTATTTTACAAATTATGTAAGCAGTCAGACACAATGATGAAATGATGTACAAATTCTGACATCTTCAAATAATAAAATAAATGAAATACATTTAATAAAAAAGGAATGAGTGAAACTAAATATCTTTACAAAATCGCAAATTAAGGAACAAGAAACACACATTTCCTAATCTTACTTTTTTTACAGCATAAAGCGTTTGAAACAAATACCTACTGTAGGTAACATATGTACAGATTCCAGTACATTTCCGGATGCAGTTTAAACTTTTGATGTTTGTGTTTAATGCGATTAATGGTCTGGCACCTTCCTACTTGTGTGAGACAATCAACAAAGTAGAGCCTTACGTTCTGCTAACCAAAGCCTGCTGGTGGTCCCTCAGTCAAGGTGCAAACAATGGGGTGATCACTCCTTTGCAGTGGCTGGTCCTAAACTCTGGAACATCATTCCATCTTTACCATTACGGACCTTCCTTCGTTTAAAGCACAACCAAAGACTCACTTATTTAAAATGGCTTAATATTTTATAATTTTATGTTTTTTCATAATTTTATAATTTTGTTTTATTTATTCTTCTTCTTATTATTATTATTATTATTATTATTATTATTATTATTATTATTATTATATTTTTCATTTATTTATTTATAATTATGTGTTTTGTTTTGTTTTTGTATTTTTTTTATTTCAATTTTTATTGCCATCTTTGTCATTTATAGTGCTGTAAAGCACTTTGGTTCAACTTAGGTTGCTGTAAAGTGCTATATAAATAAATGTTGATTGATTAATTGATTGGATGTTTGACAGTGTAAACTATTTCCAGTGTACGATATACTGTATATTCAGTTGCCCTCCAAATGGGTCAGCAGATAGAAAATAACATTAGAACATGTGTACAAGAAGTCTCAATTTACCATAAACTGTGTCCACAAAATAAAATGTAAGAAACATATTTTAGCCTTTAGCTTATCGTGTAGTCGAATATAGCGGAGTAAGAGTAGCATTTCTTCCTTGCAAATCATCTCAAAAATCAACAAAGTATGGTGCAGTAAAACTACTTATATAAGGTTTTTTTTTCCCCAAACAGTTACTTAAGTAAATTAACACAGATAACAGGAGTAATGTAACTCGTTACTCCCCACCTCTGCATAGAGTCTCTCCCAGTAAAACCTCAATTTCCAGCTTTTGGGTGAACGCACTGTGATGAACACACCTTCAGTGGGTTGTCTTCTCTAAGAGCTTTTTCTGCTCACCCTGGTTTGTAAAGATTACTTATTGTAGGTAAATAAGCATTGATGATAAGCTTAAACCGATATGATTATTCTCCTTTAACCTCTCTAAGTCTCATCACTGAGGCAGAACTTTTACACATTGGATATTTTTAGTTTGTCTCTTTGCACCATTCTGAGTTAACTCTAGAAACTGTTGTGTGTCAAAAATCCCAAGAGACCAGCAGTTTCGTGAAAACCCAAACCATGCCAGACAGAATCAATCACAGGGATCAAGCTCTTGACCTGCATTTGAAAGGTTCTATGCATTGCACTCCTCCGTCATGATTGGCTGATTGGAGATGTGCTTGAATGACCAGGACTACAGGTTTTCCTAATGAAGTGAAAGGTGTGTGTATACTGCATTACACATAACTCACATCTCATGATCGAATGACTGAGCAGAGATGTCTATTTTTATCCAACAGTAATAAACTACTCAAATGTACATAGGTATAAGAAAGCTAAAGCACTGGCCTATTTGAGTTTGGTCAGTCTTAACCTGGTACTAAATACACATGACATTATGTATGTATGTAACATGTCATATGTTTTGAATTTTTTTCCCACAAATGGCTGCAACAAATATTTCAGGTCCTGTAAAACTATGTGGGATAGGCTCCAGGTCCCTGCGACCCTGAATACAGGATAAAGCGGTATAGACGATAAGTGAGTGAGTGAGTGAGTAAGACTGTGTGTCTTCATTAGATACATTATAGACAAAAAAGGAAATGTCTCACCTGCATATATGTTGATATTTCAAAGGGCGTTCAAGTCAACCTAGGGCTTTGATGCCACCAAGATGGAAAGTTTTTTAAGTTCGCCAGAGCCATGATCAGACTGCCTGCTTTACATCTGAAACACTGGCCTCACAGGAACTCCTTTACTGGCCAAAAAAATATGGAAATGGCTTAAAAAGAGATCAGGACTATATGGGGGATGTGGAAATCTCCCAGCTAAGTTCCTGTAATGTACAAGTGTTCTTGGTGGATGTTCATGTGTACAGTTTACAGAGATAGATGCAACTCTTTTACAAGTTGGTGACAAGTTCTCCATGGATTTTCAAGAATCAGGAGTTCCACTAACTGAGCATTCACGGGAACAACTGCAGTGGGCTCCAAACCACCTCGACCAGGATCATCGTTCATGGACATACGACCTTCTATAGAATGTTTGCACCATACAAATTTTTTATTGCTGCTTGAAGTAAATGTTCATTCACAAAATATTTCATTACAACTCTCAGTTTGACGTGAACATAAATTGTAAATAACGTAGAGAACTAAACTAACTCTGCTGAATCTCACTACAAAGAATCTACACATTTTCACATTTTAATTCATTTCTAACACCTGAATTTTCTGTAAATGTAAAATTAATAAGAGTACTTCATTAAATGATTTGATTTCACTGCAGCAAAAAAAAATACGAAGAAATTAACACTTAATCCTTTCTGATGCATCATAATTTAAGAACTTAATAATAAGAACTGTAAAAAAGCATAAGGAGAGCGATGTTTTCCAACTTTCTGCTACAGGTCAAATGTTTTTTCTCTCCTCTGTGTTCTGCATGTGGTAATGAACCTATTGGCTAGTATGCAACCGGTATCCCATCCTGTTTCCTAATGCCAATTTGTTAGAATGTGGAAAATATTAACTGGGTTTAATACAAAGTAACGACAAGAGTGTGTGACAGCAGTGTGTGGTAAGATTAGCGATCGGAGACAGTCACATGCATGCGCATACACAAGCAGTTTGCTCTAAACATGTTCAATATAAGTGATGGAGCATAATTTTACAGGGTGTGTGTGTGTGTGTGTGTGTGTGTGTGTGTGTGTGTGTGTGTGTGTGTGTGTGTGTGTGTGTGTGTTCTCTCTGTACTGTGCTGCGACAGCATGACAGCCTGAAATAGCTTATGGATGGAAAGTCATCTCACACACACACACACACACACACACACACATTAATTCACACTCACATCCAGTATATGCGGGCAGTGCTGAGAAAGAAGTTTCCCATAGACTGACCGCTGCTAATGTTTAGTGTGTAAACATGTATGAGTGTGTGAGAAAATCACCACAGGGCTTCAACTTTGCATTCTCAGGGGAAATAGATGCTGACACACACACCTACACACCTACACACACACATACACACACACACACACACACTCATACACACACATGTACACATGACCTGCTATGCAAAAAAAGGGACAATCTGAAAGGTTTTAGTCAACTGAAAATGCAATATGTTTGACCTTTGAGATTTTCAGTGGGATTTAACAACCTGCTAAAAATTTCCTAAGCATAAATACTGCACATTGAGCAAACTTTATTAGTTATTATCTCCAAGAGTGTGTGTGTGTGTGTATTTATATACAGTATATATGTGGATGTGTAAATGCATTCATTTATTTACCTATCATACCACTTAATCTGTACCGGGTTGTGGTGGTGCCTGGAGCCTACCCCAGGGATGAGATGGGAAAAATCCTGGTGCCATCCATTACAGGGTACACACACACATACTCACAATTTGGGAACACTGATAAGCCTAATGTGCATATCGTTGGACTTTGGGAGGGAACCGGAGTACCTGGGGGAAACCGACCAAGCACAGGGAGACCACGCAAACTCTAAGCACACATAGCCGAGGCAAGAATCAAACCCTCGATCCTCTAGTAGTGGGGACACACTGCTAACCACCATGTAGATAGATAGATAGATAGATAGATAGATAGATAGATAGATAGATAGACAGACAGACAGACAGACAGACAGATAGATAGACAGACACACACATATTTGGAGAATGCAACTGATAAAGGTAGCTCAATTTGCAGTATTTGCAATTACACACAGATGGTTGTAGTAGTTAGTTCCCTACAACACTGCTAGGCACCACATCAGACACATGCTAATTACCTTTATTACCTAGCGAGTACATAGGACCAGATATGTAAAAAATGTTGTTTGTCTAATGTCTAAATGTTGTAATTTAGAGTCAGAATCTGTAGATATAAAGTAAAAGTTCTCTGTGTTTTGACACATGCTAAGGTGCTCGACTTGTTTCTCCACATGGCTCCTTCAGATTATTCAAATTACCCACATGTGTTTTACACATGGCATATTTCCAAGTTTTGCTTAAACCACAGGTTTCAAGGCATAGCAAGTTATAAACTAGAGGCTTTTCTGCCTACTAATTTAAATTAAAATATTAATATCTGATGATCTTTCTAGATGGAACTTCATTTAAAGAAATATTATTAATAAATCATTAATTATAGGCAGAACATACAGATAACCATCGTGATAACCTTTTATTGAAGAGTTCTTGTGTTTCTTTTGCTCAGTGTGTGTATTGCTTCTATCCTAGGAGATAACTAGCAATGCTAAGACCAAGCATACAATCCACAGGGTGCAAACGAGCCAGAGGTTTATATATGCATGACAACTATGATATATATTAGAATATTGCTGAAACTGGCAATATCTTGGTCTATAGAGTTTACACGATATGTTGCAAAGAAATCAAAGAAAACGCAATTCTTTCAGTGTGGATGAGAGACAAACCTTCAAGCTGACAGGAAGGCTACTGTTACTGAAATAACAACTCTTTACAACCAAAGTGAGCAGAAAAGGAACTCAAAATGCACTGCATGCTGAACGGTAAAACGGTTGGATTACAGAAGCAAAAGCTGGTGTCATTTTTTGCTCCTATCAGCCATTAACAGGAATCTGAGGCTCTACAGCAGGTCACCGAAACTGGGCAGTTGAAGATTGGGGGAAAAAAAAAAAACAGGAGATGTTTTTCCAGTCTTTCCTTGGCCAGTTTCACTGAGTGTAAAACAAAGATATTGGAGTTTCAGATATACAGTAGCCCACGTCTCTGTTCTCTTTCTGTCTACTAATTGGCGCACCATCCCAGGACAGGAAGTGCCATCTCAATGTCTACGTTTATGCTCTAGCGTAATTGTCCAAGCTGTTGTTTGCATGGCTAATTGAGCTCATTACAGTCCAGGAAGGAACCAGGAAACCCTGACCACCTCTTTCCGAGGGCTACACCCATAATGGCCTAACCAAGAATTGCAAAAGTGACATATTTCTTAGAAAGGTCGCCCCTTGCCAACGCACACACACACACACATGGAGAGAACCTTAATGGACGGATGTCATGTTTAGATGAAGCCAAGAACACATTAAAGCAACTCAATACACACGTCCGGGACATTAAAATCACCCTCATTAGTTTTATCAAACAAACCACATTTTTCTGCTGTAGTCCATTTAGGGTGGGAAATGATACTTGTAATAACACACACGCACACACTTCCGTTATTAAGAAATAACACTCAGCTTTTGATATTAGACAAATGTATATGGATGTGCAAAAAAATGTTTTAAAATTACGTTACTCATTGTCAAGTGGGCAAAAAAATTACACACTACTGGCACAACACACACACACAAATTGCTTTTAAACATTCACTTGATAAACAGATTTGTTAGTAATTTCTCTGCAGTCTAAACATGTGTGTGTTGGGTATTCCCATGGCAAAAAGGCCCTTACAGCTAAACCGCTGTCTGATTACTTTTAATGTGCCTAATGGCTTTGTCCCTAGTCCACCCGCATACACACAAACGCGCACACACACACACACACACACACAATGTTAACAGTGTAACGATTTGTCTAAACTCTTTCAAAAGTTCAACGGCCTCACAGCTGCCGCATGACAGACTGGGAGAAAGAGAGGGAATGAATGAGAAAGGGAGAAGAACAGACGGATGAAGAGAATGACAAAGTGAAACGGATGAAGACAGAGAAATAACAAGAGAGAGAGAAAAAAACAAAGTGGGGGAGAGCAAGAAAGAGAAATGAGAAGTGGAAGAGTAACCAAAAAAGTAAGAGGAACGAGAATATGCGAAATATCACGCGAGAAAGAGTCCGCGCACTGAAAAAATAAGCTATTAGGTTAATGTGTTCCATTTAAAGAGGAAAAAAGTTTCTACAGATAATTTTAGGTTTCTGTTAAATAAAAGGACATGCATTTATAAGCTTCATTTATTACAGAGACATGGGCATTAAATTAGTATGTAAGACCAAAATAAAAATCTAATCACTCCTTACAATAGAGTGTAAGATTGTATTAATGTAATGTTAGCATTGGGAGTACGTGGAGGAATAACGATAGAAGTAATATAAAAGGAAAGAGAGAAAACAAGAGAAGTCATGTAAGAAAAAGACGCTATAAAGACTTGAGTCGTAGAAGGAGAAGACGGCAGGGCAGGCATGGTGGCTCAGTGTGTTAAGCCTCTGAGTTAGTAATTGGAAGGTCAGAGGTTCGAGCCCCACCTCTGCCAGGTTGCTACTGTTGGGCCCTTGAGCAAGGCCCTTAACCCTGGGGGTGCTTGCTAACCCTGTGCTCTGACCCTGGCTTACTAACAAGATGCAAAGAATAAAGAATTTTACTGTTAAGTGATGAATAAGGAGGAGGACTTGCAAGTATTGAGATCAGTAGTGGTAGCATCAGCCACTAGTACAAGTGGTAGTAGTAGTAGTATGAATATAGTGGTAGTAGTAGCCGTGGCAGAAGCAGGTTATATCAGTATCAGTAATATGAGCACTAGTTGAAGTATAAGTTGCCAAGTATAGTAGTAGCAGCAGGCGGTTAGTAGTAGCATAATGAGTGTTACTAACAAATAACAAGTAGGAGAATAATGGGAATTAAGAAAAGTAGCAGGAAGTAAAATATTTCAGAGAAAGAGAGAGCATTAGTATAAGTTGCATTAGTATTATTTAATATTATTTAGGAGGAATAACCATGAACACTGTGTTTTAGACCAATCCAGCCTATTTAAGAAAACATTGCGAGAAAGACAGAGAAAAATTGAAATAGGGACAAAGAGAGAGAGAGAGAAAGAGAGAAAGAGAGAGAGAGAGAGAGAGAATAAGGGCCATAGGAACTGGAAAAGCTAGTTGCGCTGCCAACACTTTGCATGTCGCCTACTCTTCACAAAAAAAAATGAGAGCAAAAAAGAAAGAGAGTGCTCCCCCTCCCTCTTTCCACACCTGCTGATCAGTTACAGTCTGATATTCCTTCATGGGGAGTCGTTAGAAACACATATCCCCACCCACCCCCAATCTCCCCCCCCCCCCCTCCTCCCACCCGTCCCACACTGTGTGCACCTCATGGACAGTGAAGAAGAGCAATAAATAAACGAAAAGAGCACAACCCGGACTGCGGTGAGGAGTGGGAAACAGCAGTGTGTGTGGATACGCAGGACAGCAAGAAAACCTGTAATTAAAACTCATTTGAGCTGTCAAAGGCACACACATACATACCTCCGTCGTGTGGTTTATTTAAGGCTTCGAGTAAGAGCAGGCTGCCAAGCCCAATTAAGCAAGTGCCATTGATCAATGCTTTTAAGAGCAGCGGCATGTAAACCCACAGGACCGGAGAAAGGGTAACGCATAGCCTAAATCATGAAGAAAATCCTTCAAACAAAAAGCAAAATACTGTAGATATTCATTCTATTTGAATTTTGTACAAAATGTGTACTTTATTCGTTATATATTGTTGATGTTTTTGTTAAAGGAAAGATTTTAATCATAAGTAAGGAATACGGAAATAGGGAGAGACAGTAGAATTAAAATGATAGATATCAATGACTGTTTACTCAGAAGAGATAAGTGCTATGTGCCCTGAGGTATGTGGATGTGTTTGTTCCTCTGTAAGCAGAATGTGGACAGATTATGGTATGCTGTCGGGTATGGCAAGGGTTTTCCCCATAGAAAGTGTGCAGTTGTGTGGTTAGACGTTTAGCAACATTATTGCCACAGTAAATAAACCAGATTTTTATTATATTATGTCTTAGAATAAAACCTTTCAAAAAAATGGTTGGATTTTAGTCATGAAAGTGACATTTCTTTTGATTCGAAAAAGGAATTCTGTGCTGTTTTTATATGTTAATATTATGTCCCTTGTACGTCATTAAATATGTGTTGTTTCCATATGTTGCTGTTATGTCTCTTGTACATTGTTAAATTAAGTTTGCTAATCAGCATAATTGCATTTAATTAGCTCATCCTGAATATATTCAAATATTCACATTTATTTATTTATTTATTTATTTATTTATTTTAGTTCAACTTACAGTAGATATTTTCTTTAGATATCTCCGCACAAAATATTTTAATATGTTGATGCATAAATCATTTTATAAATAAATGAATAAATAAATAAAGAAATAAATAATATGAATAGGTAGCAGTAATAATAATAATAATAAGAAGAAGAATGAGAATAAGAATAATTGTGTTTTAGGTAAAAAATAATTGTGCAAATGTAACAAAGTAGTAAATATCGACTTGTTAATTTGTTGTGTTCACATTTCTGCTTTCTTCTTTTGTGTAGAAAATTATGTGCTATTAATTAGGAATAAAGTTTACATTAACAAATATTAATATTTAAAAAAAAATCTAATTTTTTATTTTTTTTATTTAATTAAAAATCCTTTCTATAAATAGAAATATCAATATAAACACATGTTCACATTTCAAAACAGTGTAAACAATGTTTACATTTAGATAGATAGATAGTTAGATACTTAGATAGATAGATAGATAGATAGATAGATAGATAGATAGATAGATAGATAGATAGATATTTCAAAGATCATGACTAATTCAGATAATTGGCTTGCAAAACAAATATGAATTATGGTTTGTGCATGCCTCCAAATCAAGATCTGAGAGATTGTGTTTGTTTACAGGCCTGTTGGTCGGGTTTGTTTGTTTAACTGAGGTATTAAACAGTTGCCTATGTACACAATGAGGAAAAAGAACCGTGAAACAAAAGAGTGCTTCGGGTTTCTGCTTCCCTCCTTCTTCCACTGTTACGACATCGCCGTCGGCTTTGATTCGCCAAAATGCCTTTGAGCCGAAGGGGTTCAATCACGACACATACACAACGCTCACAACACGCCCAGCACAAACACACAAACGAAGGCCACAACACAGACACACAAAGCAAGTGGAGGGAGCCTCACGCCCCCCTCCAGGCAAGTCTATTCAGGCTGAGTGTATCAGCATCATTAGGGCTATTAGCATGCCTGAGACTGGGAGGGGCAGTTTATCTAACCCTGCTGAGAACACACACAAACATATACAGAGGCCAGGCAGTGAGTTACAAAGAGAGGGCAACAGACAGAGAGTCTCTCTGTCTCTCTCAAACACACAACTATACACAGAGATCAGTCTGTGGGTGACAAAGGAATGGCAACAGGCAAAGTGTCTCTCTCTCTCTCTCTTTCTCTTTCTCACTCACTTACTTACACATCTACAAACACACAAACTTATGCTGATTGTAGTTTTTGATTCCCTTGGAATAGGTATGTTAGCTGGGGTCAAGGGTATCAGTCTGTAAGGTGCCAGGTTCAAGGCCCAAATGTATTTAAAATGTAGCATCACTTTTTGAAACAACAGGTAAGAATCAGTCAGTGAATTTCGCATAAAGTATAGGTCATGCAGTTTTGTAATGTACTTTTTATGCTAAATAAACTGCAATAAAATTAAAACTTAATGTTACAAATTAGTGGCCTAGTGTTTAGCACTGCACTCCACAGTAGGGGGTTTGATCGGCCTCTTCACTCTGTGTGTACTCTGCATGTTCTCATGTTCTCCACATGCTTGGTGGGCTTCCTCTGTGTACCCCAGTTTCCTCCAACAGTCCAAAAACAAACAGTCTATGCTTTTTTTGGTGTGTGTGTGTTTGTGTGTGTGTTCACCTATGCCCTGTGATGACATAGCACCCCATCCTGAGTGTCCCCTGCCTTGTGCCCCCACTTCCGTAGGATGGACATCAGGCCCCTGTGACAAAACAGGGTAAGAGGTATGGAAATAGAAGAATATTACAAATGTAAAAAATTAAAATAAAAAAGCATAGTATTGATTGGTTACTCATTTTTATTTATTTTTATCTTCTTTTTTTCCATCTTACTTTTCAAGCGTTTATGCTATTCAGTACTGGATTACCTAAAAACTGATGCTTGACGAAAAAAAAAACTGACGAAACTGATCCTTAAAATTTTTTGTAACCAACTTGTGGAAGAGACACATCTGCCTGTAAGAACTGAACAGCATTTCATTTATGAACACCACTTGCACATTACAGAAACATAGCTGGAAGTCATTACCATGACTGGCGTACTGAGAAAACTTTCTACCTTGATGATATCCAAGTATTCATTAGTGAATTATTAGGAAAAGTAGTTTTTTCTCTTAAAGCTGTATTCTGCACAATCAAAAGACCCAGGTTGATCCAAACACACCTCAAACTCTGTCACCAGTAAAGTTGCAGCATTTTCAAATTTGATTATCTAAGAAAAATTAGCTTTTTTTAAAAAATGTTACTACAACCCCTGTAAAACACACTTACTTTTACATTTCCATTTATATTTATGGTTACTTTTACTCTTTAAGAAAAAGTCTAGTCTTGAAATGACAGCACCTGATTGGCCCAGGGGGTTAGAAAGAGTCACTTTGCCTACTTCTTTATTTAGAATCTAAAAGATTATATGAATTACATAGGATTTTAGGTATCCTCAAGAATTGCTCATTATCAAGTAGTAGTAAATTCACTAATGTAAAGTTATCATTTTTAACTGGGAAATTAGGTATCAATGATTATTATGACTTCATCCTTATCATCCTTAACTTCTTCTAATTTAACATTAATCAATAAAACTGATAATTTAGTTCTTTTACAGAAACAATTCAAACAATTCAACACTTATTCACTGATGGTCGGATGAAACCTACCAAGCAGGGGGAGAACATGCAAACTCCATGCACACAGACCTGAGTCAGGAATCGAGCCCTAACCCCTGAAGGTGCTAACCATTATGCCAATTTGCCTCCACAATTCAGCATCCAAAGTATAATTTGTCGTTGCTTGCGGTGAACTATTTGGATGTAACTAAGCAGTGTTTCCCTCTGTTTCTTCAACAAAGTTTCTATCCTGTTTAATGACTTGTAAATGTGAGAACAATCCCACATCGCTCAGTGAAAAACGGCCCGGTAATTAAGACTAGAGCTGGTGTTAATGTGAGAAGTCGCACCTGATCTTTAGGAGATAAGAGTATTGAATTAAGGCAGAAGGGAAAACAAGAGGGACATAAATCCAAAAATAAATCCTCTACTGTAGCCTACAAGAAATGCACTGTGTCCTCTTAGTGCATGATACTTTGTGTGGGTGAGAGAGAGTTTATGAGTCTTTTCTCACCGTTATATTGCACTCTGGCTGTATAGATTACTAGGACAGTAGTATCTACAAACCTCCAGCCCTCCATTCAGATTACAGCCGGACTGAAGCCACACACATGGCCTTTAATTAGACTACAGACACTTATTTCCTTAAACAATAAAGCGAGTAATCAGACATGAAATGAGAACAAGGAAAAACACACAGTTCTAAACAGAGCGGTATTGGGTCATTAAGGCTGTAATTTAGAGATGAGTGTAAAAAGGTTTTGGGCAGTAAACAGTAATCCTTGACTAAATGGACTTGAGTGTGAGAGAAAGAGACAGATGGAGAGGAGTGACCAAAAATCCCTGGTAAGAGTTTGACTGACAACCAAAGAAACGCTGCACACACTGTACTGTATATGTGTGTGTATGTGTGTGTGTGTGTGTAAGAGAGAGAGAGAGAGAGAGAGAGAGAGAGAGAGAGAGAGAGAAGGAGGTCCTTGTTGTATCCACCAAAATGGGCGTTGATTGTGCATTTAATTTTGGACAGATCCCCGCATGCTCACATAACAGGCAATACTCTCAGGGGAGAAGTGGACACTCATGACAGCAATCACATTCAAAAACAAAGCCAATGGGAATCGATTGTGTTGCGATTTCGCATGCTTGTGTTAAGTGTAGGAGGTGAGAGAGCAGAAGCATGACTTTGATTTATATCAATCATGATCACATACTGCTTGATTGAAATAATTGTTTCGAGTCTGGTAGCAGTTGCACCAGGACTATTCCAGTAGTTTAACAGAAATAAGATGGCCTCATGTTGTAGTACTAACGAATCTTAAGCTTTCAGGACACTAATATTTGATAAAAGTTTGACATTTCATTGGAATACAGAAGGATATACCAAATTATTTATTTCTTTTGTCAAAATTTTATTATTCACATTTTTTTCTCATTATGTGATGATATATTGACATCAGTGGGGTTTTTTCTTACAACATGTGTTATTGTAACTTTGTTCTTTAAATTTGAAAAATACAAAGGTACAGTACAGTTTTACTACAAAGCGTACAAAAACATGAAAACTGCTCAGAAGTCAGAAAGAACAATTTGTTCAAAGCACATGCTCGAATTTCAGCTGACCTGAAGATACATCCCAAATTAGTGGCATCTATTATTATGGTAAACATAAATTAAATTTTATATGCTGAATAACACAGCTAATTTTAGTGCTAACTAATCAATGGTTAGTCAACTACGTAAGTAAATTTGTTGCATTTTGACCCAAACATAAAAACAAGCATTCTGGATCATTTTAAGGCAACCTACTTATTCAGTCTGTGAGGGAAAGTGTGTAATATGGGTGTTACATGGGATAGACAAAATTGTATAATAATCTAATGCAGTACATTGTGGAATTTCATTATAACAGGTTTGAGATTCTAGTATAAAGTAATTCACAGTTTGGTCCATTATGTAAATAGAAATATAAAAAGTAGGTAAATTTCATTTGGGCCAGCATGTATCTCAGGCAAATAAAAAAAAAAAACTTAGAAGGCACAGTGCTTTCTGACTTATGGTCATACTCATTTACTTGAATATGCACATAATTCGGCTTTTTTTTTTAATGAAACACACACTAATAATGATTACTTTTTGCCATCTCAGTAAAATGAAAATCCTACAAGCCCCAGTATAGTCATTAAGTCATAATTTAAAGCCATATTACACACACTATCTGTGTTTTGTCTCCCACACACACTGAGAATAAACACTGTTATTAGCGTGTTAATTCAATGTTGCGGTTGTGAATGTGAGGGTGAGAGGTCAGTGTGGCTCTACTACACAATACACGCCTTTAACAGCCCACTTAGCATCCCACTGACACGCCTCTAAACACACACACACACACACACACACACACACACACGCTCTCTTTCTCTCTTTTCCTGTGTCTCTTTCAGTCTCTGACAGGCCGTGATTGACAGCACGATGCAGTTCAGTGATGTAATTAATTTCGGATTGCTCTCTGGAGAGATGCTTGATGGTGCTGGGAACTGTCACAGCCCTCTGGTTCACTCAGGAACCCAAATACACATTCACAAAAAGATGTTATGATGATGAGGCGTTATCACCAAAAGCTCAGCACCAGGGACAATCTAAAGATAAAATAATGTGTGATGAGAAGATAAGGAGACAAAAACGTAGGCAAGCATTGGGCAGGAAAAAGAGAGTGCGATTGACAGATAAAGAGATGGAGGGATGTAAAAAGCCTGGGAATTACTGTTCTTTTCACAAGATGAATTTGTTTAATATAAAATAAGCCTAAGTGTGCTTATTTAAATAATTTTTTACAAATTTTATTAAAGAATTGGATAATTCGGCCATGTTATTTTAGATTTATTTAGATTTTCATCCTCATATATGTTAGTATTATATAATTATATGATAGAAATTGGATTGAAAATATAATATTATACAAGTATATTATATAATTATATTATATAAGTATTTTATTTATTTATTTAATTATTTATTTAGATAGATAGATAGATAGATAGATAGATAGATAGATAGATAGATAGATAGATAGATAGATAGATAGTCTTTATGTTGTTAGTGATCACCAATGCCTTTAAGCTAATCTTACGCAGGTGTGTGTGTGTATTGAGTGCACACTTTGCATGGGCTCTTACTTTTATGAAAACCAAAATACAAAACTAAAGAAACAAATTTTAAACCACAGACAACAAGACAGATTAGCACTAGTGTAAGAATGGAAATATAACAAACTCACTTTCCTGAACTACAAATAGACAATATTATCTCACAATCACATATTTGCACACCTGTTGTATACTGCATGCAGAAGCTGGGACAAAACGTATATAGAATTCATATGAAAATGTGTAGACAATAGTCTGGTGGCGCTTTAAATAGACACAAATGCAGCATGAGTACAGGCAAATCTGAGTATTCCTCATTACAGGGTTATTAAAATATCTTCATAATATAATTAAACCTTTTCTTCTAAACATGTTTACCAATTTGTAATTAATCTGATTAAGTGAAATTATCTTATTGCATCAACAGTTCATTTACATTTTATCATTTATCCAGTAAAAGAAGCAGATTATTTCTTCATGCAAAAAGATAATTTCACTTGATATGATTAATTATCATTAATAAATAATTAATGATAATTTGCATAACCTTGTAATCATTAAAGCAGATGAATTTTTGCAGTGTAGAAATTAACAAAACATAACTTAATGTATATAATGTGCAGCAGACTGGAAATAGAATTCCGGTAAACAGAACTGGGTTTGTCCAAAATGTTTTGTTTCTGGCTTTTCAAATGTTATATTTCTAATTGAAGAAGCAATCTGATTTCCTAGTGATATATTTATTAATTTATTTTTACTTTATTTAGTTACTTTGTTTGTCTTAGCAATAAATGAGCTTTACTTATGGCTGAGAACAGAACTTTACATGAAAGGAATATGTTCCTCGTTAGCCATGTGAAAGTCATCACACAAGTATTATGTAATGCATAGAGTCACAATTTGGTAAGTGCCAGTACCTCAAGAAAAAACAGATAGACGAAGAAAAACTTTTTCTGTGTTTTTGTGTGTGTTTTGCTCATATCTATGCAAATAAATGCTTCTTAACATTTATATGTGTTTTTATATATATTTTAATGAAAACTAAAATATTACCCTACCATAAATAGACAAGGAACAATATATGGTAACTTTATTGATCTTAATTTTCAACATAAAAATAACAATGCAAAATTTTTTTTTTAAGTTGTGGAAAAAGTCTTAAAATTTTTAATTTCCAAGTATTTTATAGATTATTTTTTAATGATGCTTACTATTTGCTATATTTTTTTTTTTTTGTAATTTCTCCAAAAATCCTGTGAAAAATCAATATCATGCTTTCCAAGTCCAAACAATAAACAGGCAACAAAAAAACCTTCATGGTATAGGATTGCTGATTACATTCTCGCTAAATATTTAAGCGCACATTGCTGTGAACACTATGGTGTGGAAGACCAAAATACAGTGCTTAAAATCTCAAGTTCTGCTGAAGTAATCACAGAGTCAAAAAGTTGAGTACCAAGGGCATAATTCAAGAGCCCAAACAAGCTTCTGGTCAATTGTACAAAACCTAAACCACTCAACCATTTGTCTTTATCTCTTGTAAGTGGAGTTAGGCAATGGGTGGATAAGTATGACATGAAGTGCACCCACCATTCAGGCTAAAGAAATAGTGGCCAATAATCTCTGTTTTGAGACAAATAGGACACTTAACACTATCAAACACTATTGTTTGTCTTACAAACCATCAGCACAAGTTATAAAATAACTGACACATGCTTGATTGCAATGGGTTTAATGAATATGAAGCTCTAAAAATGTTTCCTGCAACTGAAAGAAATGGAAAATTCTAACCTTGCTGTTCACAATCAAGCACAATTACAGATGGAAAGATGTACAGAGAGGGAGGGGGAGAGAGAGAGAGGTAGTTGCCAGTTATGTAAATACAGTATGAAGAATTTATTTTGAATTAGCTGTTAAGGAAGAACTGGCAAGTTAAGATAGCAATTATAAAAACACGTAAAGGCCATGCCGACCGCCCCAGAGAACAAAGAATAAAGTGGAATGCATGGAATTCCGCACCTCTAAATCCAAGTTCATTTGGAAAAGATTTTTTTTTTTATGGTATTTGTACTGTGAACCTTCCCATGAGTGCAAAATTGGCCTGAAATCAAGCTGAACTCATTAGTGCACCATGTTCTTCATCAGAGGAAAACATTCACTTTTCATCAAGGAGGAAGCTTTTAGAGTCTAACGGCTGTTTCACCACTGACATCAATCACAAGTTGGCAGAGAAGGCTGGGAGATGTCCCAAAAGTTTTTACTTCCAAAATAGCATGCCCTTAGTACTGCCGTGATGGGATAATCAAACAATGTTTTTTTTTTCCATAATTAGTGTTGAAAATTAGTTTGTATAAGATTTACTTCTGAAATTTAGCAGAGCCATTGCTTGTCATCATTGCAACAATGGTATAAATGCACAGGATGGGTAGATGTGTGTGCACACATACAGTACACGTGCGCACACATGCAAACGCATCCAATTAACAAGCCTTTCATGATAATTTACTGCTGAGTGTCAGTTAAGCTGGAGGAATTTAATATAAAGTGATCTATGTATCTTGGCAACCAGCAGCATGACGAAAGACTTGAAATAAACAGATGAGCAGGTGTCTTCCCACTCTTCTCTCTTCTCCGTTTTCTCGCTCTCTCTATCTCTATTTTTACTTTTATCCATTGCTTATGTGTTCTCTCTGCACTAATAGAGAGAGAGAGAGAGAGAGAGAGAGAGAGAGAGAGAAAGAGATTCAAATACTGTTTCATACCAAAGTGCACACACACATTCACACACATACACATTCGTGCAGGCACATGCAAGTTTAGCAATAGGCTAACCACCTCAGCATTTAATAAGTGTGATTTGCTTATACTTTCTGCAAGAAGAAAAAAAAAAAAAAGTTATCCTCACACTTAGAAACAGATGAATGCATGAACAGCTTTCTGTAATGTACTACCAGACCACTGGTTGTGTAGAAAATTGCTCAAAAGTTGTTCCTCAGAAAACTATGTCTTCCAAATAACTCTCTGACTCAGTACCTTTGGTCGTTTGCCATAGGTTGCTACAAACCCAGTAAACGGGATAAGCCACTACTAGAAATATTCACTTTCTTTTTAGACTTAATTAACTAACAACTATTATAAGTGTGGCGAATCTATTATAATATCAAGCATGTAATCGAAAACTTTTGTATATGCCTATGAACTGAGGGTTTGTTTACATGTTGCTGTCCATAATGTTAGCTTGGTAAGTTATTTAATTGTGAAATTGGCAGCATACATAAGCTTTAGGTTTTTTTTTTTCATCTTACTTTAGTTAAAAGGCTAGCATTTTCTTTAGTGCTAGTTAGTGGGTCAGATTGTTTAATAAAACTAGCTAGAGGACTAGCATGTTCTATGATGCTAGTAAGTCAGCTAGCCTGTTTTACAACACTAGTTAAAAGGCTAGACTATTCTATAATTCTCGCTAGTGGGCTAGCCTGTTAACAACCCCAGTAAAAATGCAAGCATGTTTTACAACAGAGCTTAGAGGGGTAGTGTCTTTTAAAAATCTATCTAGTAGGCTAGCCTGTTTTACAAGACTAGTTAGAGAGATTATCCTTTTTATAAGGCTAGTCAGTGTGCTAGTCTGTTTTATATTGCTAGTTAAGACTGGACTACTGCAACTCGCTCCTGGCAGGCCTGCCTTTGTCCACGATTCGTCCTCTGCAACTGATCCAGAATGCAGCAGCACGACTCGTTTTTAACCTTCCCAAGTTTTCCCACACCACCCCACTCCTCCGCTCCCTGCACTGGCTTCCTGTGGCTGCCCGCATCAAATTCAAAACACTGATGCTTGCCTACAAAGCTAAAAATGGCCCAGCACCCACTTACCTCTCTGCGCTAATTACACCACGAACTGCACCACGTTCCCTCCGATCCTCCAGCACTGCTCGCCTCATCCCACCATCTCTCAGGGATCGAGGGCGGCATTCATCCAGGCTCTTTTCTGTTCTGGCACCTAGGTGGTGGAATGAACTTCCTCTAGATGTCCGTACATCAGAGACTCTGACTATCTTTAAACGACGACTCAAGACGCACCTGTTTCTCCAGTACTTGGACTAAACCCCCCCCGAAAAAAAAAAAAAAAAAAAAAAAAATCAGATGTGTTTGACTAATGGTACTTAGTTATTAACCTAGTTAACCCAGTGTAAGTATGTATCCAATGTTGTAAACATTAAAGCACTTTTTGTAAGTCGCTCTGGATAAGAGCGTCTGCCAAATGCCTAAATGTAAATGTAAATGTAGTTAGAATGCTGGTCAGTTGACTAGCCTATTTATAATGCAAGTGAATGGGCTGAGTAGTTTCAAAATGCTAGATACATAGCTGTCATGTATTTATGGTACTAGGTGGTAAGATTTCTTGTTACTACGATGCTAGCCTAATGTTCTATTTAAATAGTAAACCGTAGTACAAACCATGATATGCCATAGTATTATACCTTATAATAGCTTATAAATAAGTTAAAGAAAAATTGTCAAAAATATCATGGGGATAATATAGCATGGTACATATGATTAAAAAAATGATGCATTATAATGCTAGTTAAATATCATAACTCGATCAGGCACATTCTCACCTGATTTAACCTTACATTAGATTTTACCAGAACTAACAGTGACAGGTTCTAGTGTCACTTTTTACATTTTCTTCTGAATTACTAACATGCTTGACATTGTCAATAAAACACTACAGCTAACATCTAAAATGGGTTGCAACTTGTTTTCCTTTCTTCAGAAAAGGTTTGCCTGATGACGTACATATGCACACATGCACACGCACACAAACATACAGAAGCTTGTGTTTGCCCTTGCTTTGAAGGGAAAAATTAGCACATAACAGTATATTTAGACTGGTCGTGCCAGCTGTCAGACACACCTGAGACGCGTACTGTACAGAGACTCTGCTGCTAATTTAAATGTAGTCCTGACCCAAACAAGAATCAGCAACTTTAAACTCTTGTTTTTGTTGTTGTTGTTATTGTTGTTGTTGTTGTTGTTTTAGGTAATCATGCTAATATGTAAAGTTAGATTAGGAGGTAAAAATACATTAGAAAATATTATTTTCCCTATTTAATTATGTTGTGTTTGTAGATAGCTTTTAGATGTTGCTTATAATAGTAGTATTTACATTTCTCTTTAAGAACAATCTTAAGTCATTGTAAGGAAACATATTGTAGAAATATCCCAAGAGCTTTGCATGTTATGTTTCACACATAAAGTGCATTTTTACAAAAGTGTTTTTACTTTAACATGTGATTTTCACACAATTCATAATTTTTTTCAAATGTAGGGCATTAGGTAGAAATTTCAGATGGGACCTATGTATTGGTGATATAGGTATTTGTGTAAAACTTTTGTTCACCTGTGAAAGGCATGTAACTTTCTTCATGAGGAACAGCACAACACTAACAGGTTTCTTCTGCAAATACATCAGGTATTTTATAAATTATTAATATGTTTCATTAGATCAAAATTAAACATGGAGTGACCACTACTGCTGTGCTGGTTCACGCGTTTCCATCTAAGGTAAAAAAACATCTGGATAATACCTAAGAAATTCATTATAGCCACCAAAAGCACACACACTTACACGCTGAAATGCATACACATACTGAGGCGACACTTGAACCTAATACGTTTCTCTAGAATAGGGCAAACAGAGCGAGAATGAATAAATAATCGATAAAGAAAGACGGCGGCTCAGTTAGCCTACCCAGCTATAGTGTGTGGAGAACAATCAGAGCAAGCTGCATAAAGACACAGCATGGAAAAGCACTTTGGATAAGTGGCACACAACCACACTCATACACACTCAATTACTTGCAAGTGCATTCACAACTCAGAATGAAAGAACTTGAGATGTAAGAATTTACTTAGCATTGTGGCACACATACATTCATCCACCCACCCACACACACACACACACAAATCTTCACTGACACATCAAGACTTGTGGATTTCAACGGCACGTGGCAAAGAGGTGTGGCCTGTGTTGCCGGCGGTAACAGTGTAAACCTATAGGATTAGATCTCAAAGACAGATAGTGAAGTACTTTAAGTGGCACCTTAATCTGTAACGTGCATGCATGTACACATGCACACTCATGCACACACTCACACACAGGGCACTTGAACAATTACACCTGCAATTAGCCAGAGCTCAGTTCACATTATAGGTAATTTGGGGCCTTTGTGTAGAGAGATAGGGGCATATTCATGTCATCGAGGAGACAGACAGTGAGAGCGAAGACATTGTTAGTATTTTCCTTTTACTTGGGTGATATTAAGTGTCTTGTGTTTCATTCATTCATTCAATGCTACAATACAATAGCCAATGTCACTACAAGTTCACTTCCACCCTTCGCTATTTACAGAAAGAATGAGAAAGAAAGACAGTGAGGGAGAACTAAAAGCAACAGATGGAGGGGAGTAGCCTGAGGTCATATAAAGGGCTGATGAAGTTTTGTATGTGTGTAAACCTCTCTCTCTCTCTCTCTCTCTCTCTCTCTCTCTCTCTCTCTCTCACACACACACACACTCACGCTATCTCTCTTTTCCTCTCCCGGGTCCGGCTGAGCTCCCGCAACAAAGCCATCAAGCTCATGGTGAAGGAAGACACAAAATCAGGTGTCAAAGGGAGCATTCACGCAGGTCTGAATATGAGATCACGCACACACACACACACACACACACACACACACACACTAAAAAGACAGCATGTCCCCTTTTTCATCAAGGCCATTGTACATTTACTGTGAGACAGAGAGAATGAAGAGACAGAAAGAGAGAGAGAGAGAGAGAGAGAGAGAAAGCGTGCAAAAGAGAGAAAGAGCCCGAGGTGCAGATTTAGACGTGTTTTATTGTGTGACACATATTGTCTCGCCAGACTCATTCAGGAGCATTTCTGCACTCTTCAGCGCAGAGACGAATCTGCGTTCATGCCGAAAAGGGTGTTTAATGTCTTGACTGACTCAAAATAAGGAATTTCTTATGCACTGTACACCCGTACAACCTTTTGTACCTGCCTATTACACGTGTCATTATACCGTTATAACATAGTTATGTCATGTGCAAGTTCTCATTACAAATAGTTGGTTTCTTTATTTAAAAGTCTTTATTTTTAAAAAGTAATCATATATATCATATCTTCTAATTATTTTCTAAAAGGTTTGCTAAAAAGTGACTTGCAGTTTTGCAGTTTCTCCTTTGTGAATTATAATGATGTATGGTGGTCTTTAATAGATTATAATGGTATAAATAGTGATTACTGAAGGTGTTTAAGGTTAATTATGTTGTTCAATAGTTCAGGGTTCAATGTAGAGTCTGATACTGGGTGGTAAGTGAATTGAAAATTAGTTTTTTAATGGAAAATGCTGGTGTTTCGCTGTGATGCATGGTGTTTTCAAAAGATAGTGTATGATATTATATATATTGTAATAGTTTAGAATATTGGTGTTTAGTTGAAAATAACTTTAAGTGATCGTGGTGTTTAATTTGACAGCGAATGGTTGTGTTTAATGGGTTTGATGGTTAGATGATGAATGATGTAGTATAATTATGAATTATGGTGTTTTATGGTAAATGAGGCACTTTGATTGTGAATGAGCATGTTTAATGGTGAATGCTGTAGTCTTATAATGAATTAAGGTGTTTGATGTTGAATGTTGGAGTCTGATGTTAAATGTTTAATAGTGTATGATGATGGTGTTTGAAAGTGACTATTATATGTGTTGATGTTTGATGGTGAATATTTTAGTTTGATGGTAAATTTGAAGTTTAAAGATGGATGTGTTTAATGCTGATGAACGTTGGTATTTATTCTTATTTTATTTAACCTTACCAGGTAATAGGTAAGTGTTGTTGTTTTTTCTGAAATCTGAAATAAAAGAATGCAGAAGCAAAACAGCAGCAGATGTATAAGAAAGCTTTTATTACAGCACACTGACACATGGTGAAACTGATAGTGTGGTATTTAAAGTGTATAATTAAAGCGACCTTGTATGTGTGTTTTAGAGGAAAAGATGATACTAAAGCATTCCAAGGGTTTTCAAGTAGCCACTCTTCCGGTTCTGTGGCTCTCGCTCTCTCTTTCTCTCTCTCTTTCTCTTTTTCTCTCTCTCTCTCTTTCTCTCTGGAGATTGGCAGGAGGTTTGGGACCAGTGCCAGCCAGCCAGTCTGCCCACACAATGGGCGATCCCGTAAAACAATACAGCAGTAGGAACAAGGCCCAATTCAGAGCAGAGATACAGGATCCCCCTCCTTCACACATACACACACACACACACACACACATACAGACAGACAGTCTGTCAGACAGACACACACAACAACAACAACACAAATGATAACCTGTGTATCTTGTTGAATATGTTCATCTTCGGTATAAGACGTACATGTTCAGTTGGCTTTTTTGATTAAACATAAACGAACAAACACACACACACACAGACACACACACACACACACACACACACACAGTCTGCCTGTCTGTCTAGGGAGTGTATCATCCATGAGTAAATAGTGTGTGTGTGTGTGTGTGTGTGTGTGTGTGTGTGTGTGTGTGTGTGTGTGTGTGTGTGTGTGTGTGTGTGTGTGTGTGCCATTTTCCAATGAAACCTTTAAGCTAATAATCATGGAGACAAGGTAAATAAAAAGAGTTTCGAGGAAGTGTGCCGTTCTTAAATACACACATGCACACACACAAACACACACACACACACACACACACACACACACACACACACACTATCTTTTCTCTTTTCTATCTTTTCAGGTCACTCATCATACATGTTATCAGGAAAGTGATGGAAGTAGTATTAATCACACTTATACGTCAGATTAATTTTGACAGAATTTTTTTTTATAAATTAGGTGTAAAATAAGGTCTTAATTTTGTTGTTGTTGTTGTTTTTTTTAATGAAGAATAATTTAGATACATTAAATGCTTCATTCAGTATTATTTTTTCATACCTATTAGATGGGTAATTTTATTAGTACAAAATTATTAATGTATTTTGTACAAATAGTAAATTTGTTCAGTGGTGGTGGTGGTGGTGGCCTGGGGTGGTGGTGGTGGCCTGGGGTGGTGGTGGCTCAACGTGTTACATCTCTGCCTTACTGATCGGAAGGCTGATGGTTTGAGCTCCAGCTCCGCCAGGTTGCTGCTGTCGGGCCCTTGAGCACAACCCTTAACCCTGTCTGCTCCAGGGGTGCCGTAAAATGGCTGACCCTGCGCTGTGACCCCGACCTACTAACAAAGCTGGAATATGTGAAGAATAAAGACTTTCCCTGTGCAATTTTAAATCCTTTTTAGCTTCATTTTAATAAAAAATTAAAATCCAGTTTATGACATTGAATAGTATTAAAGAGGTACAGTATTAGTGAATTGTTTAGATAATGTTAGCCCGTAATGTAATAAACTTGATGCTAGTAGTCACTAGATGCTACCTAGATGTTACAGCTATAACATTCATTGTATACGCTGTGTGTTAACACTTATAAAAGGTACATTTAAATAAGAATGTGAATTTAGAATGGTAATCACACCTGCTCACAGATTGACATAACAAGGTCTTATCAAAATGATAATAATATTTAAACTGTCATTTTCACATAACAGATCACCAATTATTAACTAAGTGCTTAGGAATTAAGTTTAATTTGTTGTTTTGGGTTTTACTGAACAAAGAATGAGACCTTACTTTGAACGTAATATGTTTTTCTTAATAAATATTCTTTGAGGTTTTAATGTAAAGCTTCATCCACACTTATTATGGGTAAGCTTAAGAGATCACTGTTTTCCAGTCTTCAGTTTGTCCATGATAGCTTCTGATTCCAGGTCTCGCAAAAAGAAGTGGAACTTGATGTTGTTTTGTGCTGTTGTAGACCGTCCACCTCAACATAAAGTTGTGCACGCTTACTACTTTAGCTCACGACCACTGATATGACTGCTTATTTGAGTTGTTATATCCTTCCTTGCAGTTCAACCCAATCAGGATATTTTCCTCTCATCTCTCTTTGCTTGTTTTTTGTTTATTTGTTTTTTTCCCCACACAGTTCTGAGTAAACTCTGTTGACTATTTGTAATTCCCAGGAGATCAACAGTTTCTGAGATGCTTAAGCCAACCCATGTGGTACCAACATCCATGCCATGATCAATGTCACAGTTTTTAATATTATTTTTACATTTTTATCTAATTTTCATTCAAATGTGTGTTTTAAACATTAGCCAGAGATACAAGTAATATGCTCAATTCTGGCTCGATTTTTTGGTCAGATCAGTTTTGCTTGTCAGATCATCCACATTCATAATTACAAGTGACTTTTATCTGACTCTAATGCGAAGCATCTGTCATCTGAAACGATACACATGCACACATCAATGCGATTTTAATAAAAATACGTTTGGAATTTTGCTCTGGACGATGACGAGCAGTTAGTCGTCTGTGTTTGTTGAGGTTTAGAAGAAGGAAGGAACCCAGATGCCTCACCTTAGCTGTTTTATTAGCTATTGCTAAATCCCTGTGCTGGCGATGCAGACTGACATCAGCAATTGCATCACATCAATTCCCATCTGCCTGTGCCAGTCACATGACCCGTATCGAACCACATATAAAAGTGATTCAGATCTGATCTGATTTGTGTGTTCAGACAGTCCTAAAAAATCATATCTGTGTCGCATTCTTGTAAAAAATCAGAATTAAGTCACTTCAGGCGAGTAATGTGAATGTAGCCATTGATAGATTTACACATTATACTGCTGCCATGTGATTTGCTGATTAGATAACTGCATGAATGTGCAGGTGTACAAGTGAGCCCAATAAACTGCACAAGAAGTCAAAATTGAGTGTATAAATAATCAGCACTGTGAAAAAAAGAATATATATATAAACATTTGATTCAACATTCCATTTACATATATATATATATATATATATATATATATATATATATATATATATGAGAATGTAATCCAATGAAAAGTGCATATAGCATAATTCTTTAAACTTTTCATTTGAGCAGAACAAATACAATTTGTACTTTTGACTTTGAGTTGTGGTTGTAGTGTATCACTGTTCGGTTACAGATCAGATCCAAATCCAACCTGAAGAAAGCAGCACAAGATAGAGAATCAGAACCACCAGCACTAACAAACTCAGGCAACCCCTTTTGTTGTTTTGTGTGGTTTCTAACCTGTTTTCGCATGTATCATGCATGTTACACAATGTGGTCTGTGTAACCAATCAGCAACCAACAGTACCAACAGCTTTACCAGTGACACGTTTGTAAACAGATACTAGAAAAACAGTTCCAGAAGTATCACAGTGCCAAAAGTTCAGAATGGTCATGCTACGCAATACACCTTTCATTGGGTGTGTCTAATATTTGTAAATGAAGATCAACAATGAGAAGCAAAAAGACAAAGCCAACAGTAAAAAAAAATATAAGATGTCCTTTTAAAGATATTAAAAATGTCAAGCATAAGAGAGTGATGAAATTCCCAGAGGAGACACGAAAAGTCTTAAATAAGATTCAGATGGACAGAAGTGAATGAGAAAATTTGAGACTCAGACAATAGCAGAGACTGGACTTCAATGAGTAGATCAGACTGAGAAGTTCAAGTCTGATGGTCAGTTAAAAGGCGAACCCCTTAGATGGCCAGTTTGGACACCCACAGGGGTGGGGCTAAATGAAACCAAATTTTCCAGTTGTGTAAGACAAGAGAGAAAATTCCCTGGAATTCCAGAACGTTACTTCCTTCTGCTGGCTGTCACCTGAGCTCCCAGTTCCTGAAAGCAAGCTCACACATACACATTTGCACGAGGGGAAAGCGGGGGAGGACAGAGCTATAGAGGGAAGAATAGAACAAGGAAGAGAATTAAAAAAACAAATGTTCTGACATACAGACATTACATTTTTCTTTTGACTTGTCCACCCACCTAGCTTCACATTCTCATTCTGTCACTCGAGTTCCTATGCATTCAACCTCATCCATCCTTCACTCGAACATCTCATTAACGCCACATTCACTAACCTGTTTATATTCATTCTTTAACAGGGTTACAGTTGAGATCGGGATGCGATTGTCTGAGCGGCTAATCCAACACACACTCGCACATTGATAAAAATGTCACTGGAAGGTCCTCACAAGGATAGTAAAATAGTTATCTGAAGTAACTATCTATAAGACGGGGCCACTAAACACCTTACTGTAAAGGCTAACATTTAATCTATCGGTGTATAACATTTATACAGCATGACATTTTGTTTGTGCCTGTTAACAGAGTTAAAATTTCTAAACAAGGAAGCGGTCCACACGATGCATCATACACCCCAACCATCCTATCCCATCCCCCCCCCTCCCCCCACCCACACACACTTTTTGCGAACCGTAACCTGAATCTTGGTCAGCCACCCGCACTCTGACTCTCACCTCTGTGCCCGTCTCCATGGCGTCAGGCCGATGTGTGTTAGCAGGGTCACACACACGGTTGGCGCTTTGTATCCGTTAGCAAGGGTTTTGTATCCGCTCAGGACCCTGAGCAACAGCGCTAAATACTCCTGTTACCCTCAAGAGTTGTGAGGCCCGAGGGACATGCTCAAGAAGTGTGTGCGTGTGCGTGTGTGTGTGTGTGTGTGTGTGTGTGTTTTGAGTTTATCTCAAGCCTCCCATTAAGAGAAAAGGTGCATCCAGGCCAGGTGGTCAGGTGGGGTGGGAGACCATCCACACAGATGGCCATACACACAAACACACAATCCTACCTTTCATGTGCGACTGTGCAATGGGCGCTCAAGTGCAGAAGAGCAAGGTGGGGGAGGGGCTACAGGGGCAAAGGGGTGTGTACTGGGAGGGCAGGGAGGGGCAAGGGGCATTTCCGTCTGAATGAACACAGCCGACCCCTGCAACTCTGGCCACCTGGGCACTTCCCAGGTATTGAGGGACTAACTACACACACATACACACATACACACACAACCTGTTCAGGATTTGCCTTGGGGGTACTATACACTCTTGTTTAAATCAAAAGGCATGAATGAACATGTGTCATAACTTTACAGTATACATATGCTGTCTTGTATGTTCTTGTATTTGTTTTAGAAATCCATATCAAAATTTTCTAGTTTAAAATCTAATTTGCTAATACAATATATATATATATATATATATATATATATATATATATATATATATATATATATATTAAATTCATTAAAACTTAGTTCACACTGTCAAAATCTTTGCTTTGGATCGCTACGAGTTAAAACAGATCTTTGCCTTGGCTCTGACAACATTAGCTACAGCACACCATCGAAGTACTCAAGGCAGAGCTCAGACACTATGACTGACCACGGATAGGCTTACAGAAACATACTATGCATGTCCAAGTCAAACGTTTTTTACAATTGTAGCCCTTGCTGGTAAACTGTGTCCACTACAGGTCACAACATCACACCCATGTAAGCTACGATCCTACCACATGACTAGACAAAGCTGTGGGGAAGTGGGACCCGGGCTTTAGTTAGCTGGCTAGCTAGGAAGCTTATTTTATCTACTTGTGTTAAGCACCAGAAAACAGCTACTTCTACTTTAAGCTGATAAATTAGCAAACTTTAGTTAAGATCCTTTTTGGTTAACATTGAGTTATTATAACTATAAATTGGCATACGTGTAATTAAATATCAGAAAAGAAATTAACTGGGTGTTGGAAACACACACATACACACACATGACCACATCTAGTCAGATTAAAGGTCTCAAAACAGAAACAACAGGCTGCCCAAAAGCACTCATGGGACACTTTCAGAATTCAATCAATCAACTCTTTACAGCTACTCTAACTTGCGCCACTCACACACACACACACACACAAAAATTTTTGCGAGGACCTTGCATTTCATCAAAACCTTAATCATAACAATCATAAATAAATATGTTAGTGTTTTTTGTGTTTTAAACAAAAAACAAGTTATTAAAAAAATCTGTTTTCCTAATGGGGACCAGTTAAATGTCCCCACAATGCCAACAGTGGGGACATTTGACTGGTTTATATCCCAAATATCCCAACCCCTGAACGATCTATTGGTCCTTATTAATATATTTAAATAAACCTTGCCTAAAACACCCACATTCACACAAACAAATTTTAGCTGTGCAAAAATAAGCAGGAAACCATGAGCAAACAATTACCACACACACACACACACACACACATGCATCACAACCCATCATAGACATTAGCACTGCGGTTAGAGTAACTAAACACTCCAGGGACGGTGGCTATAGAATTACGACAATTGACGCTGCATTCTTACCTAAAGTGAGCCTAAAATGGCAGCAAGGGCCTTTTTAAGGGCCCTTATACCACACAAATACACACACACAAATGCTTAGCGCACTTTACCACACACATTTAGCTTTGCTTTAATTGAATCCCATTGATTTTTGGAGGTGTATTACAGCTCCCTCATGGCCATGTGAACTACAGACACACAGAGAGCTCCATTTGTTTTGTTACAAAATCCACCACAGCTAGCAGAAAGACTGATCTGGATATTGAATAATGATGGGAGTGCAAGAAAATGCAGCACATTGCTGGTCTTTCATTCATCATCCCTTTAGCATAGTCAATAACACCTATCACAAAGTCAACATAAAGGTTTAGAAGATTGAACATTACACGCTTGGGCTAAACTGAACAAAAGTAATATTTAAACTAGAAAATTATGCTATACTTTTGTTATTATTTTTAAATAAACAAGTTAAACAAACTTTGGCTATGTCCTTAGCTCCTTCTAGATAGTTAACATGTTTACATGAAAAAATAACATTTTGCATATTTGATTGTCTTGTACAGGGTTCAGCAATCTTCAGCTCATTTTACAGTGCCATTAAGTGGACAAAAAGATTCAAATTAGTGTTTCCTTGTTTTATAGTGTTAAGCTAAGTGATCTTTAAGTGAGATCATGGAAAATCAACCTTGCATTGTTAAAGTTATTATTATTTACAGTAGTAGTAGTTGTAGTAGTTAGTTAGTTAGTTAGTTAGTTAGTTAGTTAGTTGGTTAGTTAGTTAGTTAGACAGACAGATAGTTTACCTAGCTATTTAAATCAAACAGGTTTAAACCAAACCTTAATTACATAACAATTAAAAAGTTGGTCTATAAATAAAATCAACTTGATTCTAATGTTGATTTTAACAATGTGTTCTGTGAATTCAATAATAAAAACTATTCAATAATAGCTTAGTAAGTATGTATTATTATACACAATTAAGCAATTACCCTAATTTTGGGCTTAATTTAATAGATAAAAATATATAAAAACAAATCCCTAATGCGCAAATGGATATTTTATTGTGGCAAAATTTATCTCTAGCTACAAAAAGTTTGAGAAGCACTTTGTTTGGCAATACTGAGAAACTTAACTGGCAATGTGATTAACAAACGGGCATAAATTCAACAAAAAGAAATCAGAATAGGAATAGGAAAGATAAGAATACCTTATCTTAGAATCTGAGATGATGTTATTTTTGATGTTATTTTAAGCTACAACATATGGAACAAAAAATATTGATGCCTTTATGTTTATATTTTGCTGATAGTAAATCTACAGTATTTAACTAACTGTGGCTAGTAGGGATGACTACTTTTACATAAGTGTGTATAGTCAGTATTATAGATTTAAAAAGCTAAGAACTGTACCTAAATTATATACGGAATTTAAAGTATATACACTCACATATAGAGAAAAATCATTTAAAAGAAAATATGTTTGCTACATTGTTTACTGTTCATGTTATAAGCAACCATTTAAATTTTGTTATTAACTCTAATTCATGGAGAACTCTTAAAGTTTCCAAGCAGGAAATCTGAGATTAGGGTGGTAGTGTTTTATCAGTTTTTCCTGAAAGATATTTCTAAAGAGATAATCTGGGATGAGGTTATTTTAGGCAACAACTCAAGGAGGTGGCATCGTTAGTGCACTATGATGTAAACTCTTTCTTTAATATTCTTTATCTGCATTGTGGCCTGGAAGTCTGGTGTCAGTAAAGGAGGTGTGGCCTAAAATGAGGTGTAAAGGAGGTATGGCCTTTCCTTCCTCAAAGCTAAGACTAATCCTATTACGTTAGAACAAGTTGTACAATGAATCATCTTTTAAATGACAAGAAAACTGTTCTGAATTGCATCATACCTAATCATTGCTTGCTTTATCTTTACATTCCTTCCATTAATCAAGACCTGTATCATTTGTCCTTGGAAGGTCGATGTGCTGTTCACCCCTAGACTCATTGTTCCATCGTGATCAGCTTTCCACATTGAAATCAAATGCAGATATTATGACCCTGATTCATAATCAAATAATTCTGCTCCACTACCTTATGACAAAACAGTGTGTGTTTGTTGCCTGTATGTGTTTTAGTTGCGGGGGTTGATCAAAACCTCACTGTTATTGCAAAATACCATTTAGTTCCCCTGTGATCTCAGCAAAGATTGTGTGAGATTTCACTGTTTCACCGTGGACATTTGCACACTTTCACACATTAAGCATTAAACCCTGACCCACCTTTATTTCATCACATGTTCGTCGGAAACTGTAAGAAGCACCCCCACGTCCCTGATTGACTTTTTAATGACATCCATACTGAGGCTTCCTGCATAAATATTCGAGCAATGAGGATGTGACGTGGATGAGAAGAAAGAGGACGACTTGTTGAAACGACCTGAAATGTTCAGCTGGGCAGAAAAGCCTGGAGGGGGTCGGGGCGGGGGGGGGGAGGGGGGGGTGTAAGGGATGAGAATGACAAAGATGCACACAAAAAAAAAAAGACAGCAGTGGAAGGGGGACAGGATGGACGGGGGTGTCAATAGAATGACAAATCGAGCTTTCAGTTTGCCTCAGCCATCCACCATTACAGTGCAGCGCATTTTCCAAATAAGTCATAGAGAGGGGGCATGTGTGTTTGAGAAATAGAGAATTAATAAAAGAGCGAGTGAGGGAGAAGAGAAGGAAAGAGAGAAAGAGAGAGAGAGAAGTAGAGTGTACGTGTGTATTTATGAATGTGTGTGTGCGTTGAGAACATGCCCGTAAGGCAGCATAGCCCGGGTGATGCAGAGTTCAGAAATGCAGCGCTAACCCAGTGTATGTGGCCTCTCTCTCTCTCTCTCTCTCTCTCTCTCTCAAACTCTCTCTCTCCGTCACACACTCTCAGACATCTGAGAAAATCTGACATTATAGCTAGTTGGCTTTTTGTTTCCGTGTGTTTTTAAGAGGGAGACATTACTCCTTGAAACGTGTTCAGATAAAGAAAAGCATAAATTAAAGCTCAGTGACAGTAACACACACACATATACACACACACATCTGAGTGTAGTTCAACTTTATTTATCCAACTTCAGTAGGAATGTGGGACTTTTCGGTTTTGTGTCTCTGTGTATGGCGTCATGAGAGACATTTATAAAAAAAAAAATCTATACTGTATGGAAGAAAGAAAGGAAAAATAAGTAACAAATGGCTGTAGGATGTAATAGTGTGTGTGTGTGTGTGTGTGAGAGAGAGAGAGAGAGAGAGAGAGAGAGAGATATTACTATAAGTTTTCCCCACCACTAGAACAAGCTGCAACAGGCCTGACCTAAATCTGCCCCTGCCTCTCTCTCTCTCTCTCTCTCTCTCTCTCTCTTGCTCCTCTAGGTGATCGCTCCTGGGGAGAGCTAGCATGAAAAAACGGGTAAAATAAAAAGTCTCTGAAAATGATTTAGCAAAGTATAAAAAGCAAGCATCGCATAAGCCAATGAGGACGAAATGCACACGAAGAATCAACCAGCAAAACAAGGAAGAACAATGAAGCAAATGTTACAATATGGAAACGCACACACACACACACACACACACACACACACACACAGAAAGAGAGAGAGAAAGTAAAGTTGAAACAGTTGCTGGAAACTCCTCCAGTGTTTATAGAACGACACAGCAGTTCGACTGTGATGTGTGTGTATACACACTCTTACCCCTGTGAACGGCAATGACAAAGAATTTACAAAGACTGCAATCACAACACACTTGGCTGCTGGTTGTGAGGGTGTGTGTATGTGTGTGTGTGTGTGTGCGTGCATGTGCGTATGGATTGTCCTGGACCACTGGAGAGTAAATGGAAGCACAATAGAAACTTTTACCCCAAAATGAACACGTGCTCTCTCTCTCTCTCTCTCTCTCTCTCTCTCTCTCTCTCGCTCTTTCACACACCCACCCTTTAACTCTCAGTCAGTTAGACTAAGTTCCTCCAAGAGCTGATTGTTTTGGTCAAAACATTCCCCAACCACCCCCTTCTACGCCACCCCCCCCCCCCCCCCCCAACCTGTTTATCCAGTACACTTACTTTCACACACACATAAGCTGTCATGTACGTGTCAACGCCGCTCGACCGTTAGCGCCAAGCACCTGCTTTTTCCAGCTCGGTAGCCGTGTAAAAGAAAAGGAATGGGTTTAGCAAAGTATGGTAACTCAGCACGTTCTGAACATTCCGGTATACCTCGTCCTGGTTGACGGAAGGATCCGCGTAGTTAGAACTAAAGTGCTGAAGAAAACAAATTGCGAACTTTACGGAATTGTGGAATTCTAACAAAGCAATATGTAGCGAAATGTACAGATGGTTAGTACTAGCACTCAATGAGTTAAAGTCTGACTGATCTTTGATCAGATTTATAAATAAAAGTGCAATTGGCTGTTTGCAATTGGTTGGTCACAATTCCTACGAATTTCTAATTAGCAATCAGGCTGATCGCTTATGTGTCTAGGAATCATGCTTGTTGCTACATGCAGTGCGTTCTGTATAATATGATGCTGCTAGTTTGTTAATCAACCTGTTTGCTTATTAGAACATCAACATGATCACACTGGACGCTTTTCAGTTTAAACTCTGACATTTAACTGTCCGTGGTGTTCAGGTTTTTACCTAGAAAACCCACAAAAACCTTGTATATGACTAAAGCTGTCTTATAAATCCCTGCAACAAAGCCTACTTATGTTTCTGACTCATCAGTAAAGTAGTCTAATAATGTCAGTGACTCAGATAAAGAGGAAGAAATTGGAGCACGGTTTGTGACTCGCTTGCTAAGACTCGCCAGCAGCTGACTCAACTTAATTCTCTGAAGTTTTCCTAAAAAAAAAATAAAAAAAAAGGTTTTCACTTTTCATGTCCCATGGTCTGAAGGGTAAGAACAACAACAAACAACAACATTTGTATTAGAGTTCTAAAGAGAAAGAGTATGTCATTGATTTTTATAATAATAATGATGATAACAATAATAATAATAATGATAATAATAATAATAATAATAATAATAATAATAATAATAAAAATAATAATAACGGGACCTGCAGCATGGTGGTATAGTGGGTCAAGCATGCCTGCCTTGGGTCTGTGTGTATGATGTTTGCATGTTCTCCGTATGCTCAGTGGGTTTCCTCCAGGTACTTCGGTGTCCTCCCATTAGGCTAATTGGCATTCCCAAACTGCTGTGTGTATGTCCTGTCCTTTGTGTATTGGCACCTCTCCATCCCGCCTTGGCCCAGGCCCCCTTCGACACTATATAGGGTAAGCAGTATAGAAAACAAATGAATGAGAACTAGAGAAAGTGAAAGTCATTCCCAATATAAAACTTTTGCTCAATGTATTTCACAGAAAACAAATTTTGAATAAAAAAAAAAAAAAAAAAAGCGTTATCCACTCATGAAGCATAAAATGGGTGTTCAAGTCAAACTGGAACTTGTCGGGTTCTTTGTGAATGAAGGCATAAAATTGATTTGATTTTACAAAAGACGTCAAGCACACCATGGTTATGAGATTCTAAGCTGCAGTTAACGTTGGAATGGTGTAAACATTTTAAAGAAGTCTGTTTGTCTGTGAATGACAATCCTGGTCGTGGTGACTCAGAGCCCATTGCATTCAATGTCAACATTCAGTGAGTGGATCATCTGATCCTTGAAAATCGATGGATAATTTTTTACCAACATGCTATGGGAAGATGCATCTGTCTGTTAGAACTGTAAACACAATCATTCCAGAACACCACTTGCACATTACAAACCCTCAGCTGGGAGGACTTGCCATATCTCATAGAGTCCTGACCTGGCATCAAGTCATTTCCATAAGTTTGGGCCATTAAAGGAGTTCCTGGAAGATTTTGAACTTGAAGCACTTGGTAGTGCAATCATGGCACCAGCGACCAGAGGAAGCTTTCTACCTTGACGGTATCCAAGCACTAGTGAAACGCTGGAATAAGTACATAAGAGTCCCTCACTGTGATTGATAGGTCTCTGTATCTCTCCTGAAACCCGTTCTGCTCTGTTGGGCTCTGTGGGTGTCAATGCCTGACAATGCCTTTTACACAACTGTTGAGCCACCTTATAATTAATTTTCTACATTTGTGCTGGATCGTGGATTGTTAAGATCATTTAACATTTGATTTAACAAGCTGAAAAACAGAAAGCAAAAGCAAATGTTGTGAGTTTTATTATAACTTGTTTTTCTACACTTGCAAACATTGCAACACTCAATTCCCTATTACTAAGAATAGCTACAGTTGCCAGCGCCACTCACACACTGAATAACACCTTTTGGGCAAAGTGCAATGGCAAACAACATATCACATGCTAATTTAAAGAAATGCCACAACACCTTCTTGCCTTAGCTGTTCATAAATTTAGATATCATTTGAATTATATGTTTATTGTATAAGACGTGCTGTGTTATGGTAATAAGATTTGCGTTTCTCAACCATGACACTGAGTTTATTCTTGACTAGACGGGGAAATATAACAAACTGCCATCTCAAGCACTGATTAACTAAAATTTCCAAATAATTCCTAATATTTTGTGCCAGCACTGGGATAGCTTGTGCACTTGTGTGGTTATGATGCTGGCCAATAACGTAACCTTCAGAAATTTAGATTTTTTTTTTCTTGGTCAGGCAACGCATTTTTTGGTGACTATATTAATGTTTGAATTGACACTAATGTGCATTTGAGGTTTTAAGCAGAATACCAAAAACTGCATAGTCATTAATGCAAATGCAATTTAAAAAAAAAGCTACATACATACTGTATGTGTGCAATGGTGTTTTTGTTTTTCGGAAATATAATAGATGCCGCATTGCTAGTTTATCAGTTTATAGTGCTCTAGTAACTGTCAGATCAGTTTACTGTTTGTGACTATTTGTGAGTTTCCAGTTTAGTCATGCTAAATGATCACAATCTCACCTTACACCTTTTTAAATAAGTAGAGCTCAAAGTCTAAAATGATCTCAAACTGGTTTATTGAACATGACAGTGAGTTTACTGTACTCACACGACCTCCACGGTCACCAGATCTCCATCCAGTAGAGCATTTTTGGGATTTTGGGGATAGTCGACAAAAGTGGGTTCAACACAGTACTAGCAAGGTGTACCTAATGTAGTGGCCGGTATGCTGTGTGTGTGTGTGTGTAAGAACGACCCACATGTTCAGAGTGTGTGTACATCTATTCACTGATATCCTTAATGTGTTTAAGGTTTCTGACCTGGGTTATTACAGGTCTACACACCCACATCTTTTTGCCTTCCTACTGTGTAAAACAATAGCAATTGGTAACAAATTTTTTCGCTTACGATCATCTACGCTTCAATGACTTTAATGTGACTGCTGGACACATGATCCAAGCAAACAAGGAGTCCTACCTATTGTAACAAGGGCACACAGGCAGGAAATATTACCTGGGACAGGTGTCCTTGACCTCTAGAACCAAACCCAGCATCTATCTGGAGTAAACATAATACTGGAGACAAAAATAAATCTTGTAAACTGTTAGCATTTACCCAACCAAATGTGGTATTGTTGAAAAGTCAATTAGTTTGGGAAATGTTTTTTCATGAGTTTGTATGTATAAATTAACATACAGTACTGTGCAAAGATTATGAGCTTCGCAGTTATTCATATCAAATTATATAGATTAAATTAAAGATTTACAAATTAAAGATACAATAACAAAGAAATTGGTGTTTATGTATCAACGTCAGAAGCACCCTCATTTCCCCTCTTGTTTGTTCCAACCACTCAGCATTCATCACCAGTCTACTAATCACTGACCTGATCTACATCTGTCATCATCTACACCTGTTTCTCACTGATTCATGGCTTAAGCTAGATAGTTATTTATGCTTGAATGATTCATAGGTCATCATATGTCTTAACAAACAAAAAAAAAAAAAAACATTCCTCTGAAACTGGTCAGGTACAGGGACTGGAATAAAAATGGACTGATAAAGAACTTGCCAAAAATGAGAGTCAAAACAGTCTTCCAGGAAGGCTTGAGAACTGTTCCTCAAGAATACAATAAAATCGTGTCTAGCTCTTTAGAAGCAAAATAAGAAGAAATGAGGAGTGAGACACTTCTTTAGCGCAGTACTTAGTATCTACACTTATTAATTTGGACCTTGTTTTTATTCAGCTGCATATCATACATAAGCTTCTGCAGTTTTATTAGCAGATTATGTAGTCATGTTTAAATCTTTCAAATGAAGACATTTAAACTTGCTTTAGGGCTCCCATCTGGTGCAGCAGAAAAGCTTTCCTGCTATTATCCAGAGATCATGAGTTCAAATCCCGAAGATGCCACAGAAATTTCTGAGTGGGAGTCCAAGACAGCAAAACTGGCCATGGTTCTTCCTTATCAATTGCAGTGGCCATTAGAATAAGAGATTCTTGTGCATCTGTGAACCCTATGCATGCTTCCCTATGCCTTCAGGTGATGCAGCACGAGCAGAAGTTATTGGCTTGTTTCACGTCTCTCTGAGGAAGCTCCTGTTAGTCCTTACCCCTCCCAGACAGGTAGTTGTCATACCATACGATAGCTTCTTTCACCATTTATTTATCATTTTATCCTTTTCATCTCTATGAAGTTTGCCTTTTATAAAGTTATGGAATCCTAAAATTCATACTTGTAGCATACATCAAAAGATGCCTGTGAGTAAAGAAAATCAACATTATCAACACTACTGTGAATCTGGTGCGGTCTTTTACTTCGATTTGCTCTACAGAAACATCTACATACTGCTTTACTTTATACTGTAACTTACATTGATAAATGGGGCTCACTGTTAGTAATTTAGCCATGCTACAATGATGACAAATTGCCTCCCATTCAAACAGTCTTTACCATTCAGACTCGCAGAGAGAGACAGTGCAGAACTACATTCCATAAAATTTCTCCTCCCTCTCTCTCTTTCTCTCTCTCTCTCTCTCTCTCTCAGTCTCACATGTGCATCTATCAGTGTGACATTAGCTCACCAAAGTGGAAATCCAGGAAACACACACAGGCTCCACTGGACTCTCCACCTTCTACACAAACACAGGTAGACAATTCCCAGGAGTCTAGACGCCAGACAGACAAACAGACCTTTTTGTTTCTTTTAAAAAAAAACAAATAGAGTACCATATACACTAATTATCATCCATCCTTATGTCTTAAACAGGAGATAATTTGATTGTTGATAAATATTAGTTGAAAAGCGTTTTTGAAAAGTTATTTCCAAATAGGTTTTATTTGACTTGGTAGCCTGCTGTGTATGATAAATGTAAGAACTTGTCTCTCTCTCTAACAGTCTGTCTCTATAAGGCAGTTTAAAACTGCCTGCTTAAAAGCCAAATACTATGATGCTCTCTGTACCACAAGTAGCATGTGCATAGTGTGTGAGGCTGCTTCGTGAACGTTTTTTACTTTCGTTTATGTGTTTACAGACAAGCCCCTGTATGTGACTGACTTTAAACCATGGCTAACCACATAAAGCAATTTATGCTAACTATAATTTCTATTTTCATTGTCCATATTTCCTAATCAGAGTACATCCTGTCATTACTTCACCAACTCAACCAGTGTTTCCTAGACTTTCCTTAAGAAATTCTGTTCCTTCTCAGACATCCTGTGGCTGGCTGGCTGGCTGGTGTTTAGGTTTTTAAAAAAGTGGACCTATAATGCAAAATTCACTTTTTGTTTTTTCTTTTGGTTTGTTGTGCATGCATTTAAAAATAAAAAATAATTTCCTGCTTTTTCAATTTTCTTTACTGGCTGGGGCTTAAACAAGCCTATTCGAATTTCTTCCTATTGTGACCTCATATAGTATATAAGAAGAGCCCTATCCCTGTGGATGGACGTGGCACAAGAGTAGCTCATTTACATAGATACTGAGACTGCATTTTTGAAGGAGGAGTGAACTAAAGTTTGAAGTATGAAAAAAATGCATTGTCTGAGGGGTATTTAAGCCAGCGCAGTAACAAACTCTCTTTGAAGGAGAGTTAACTTAGTAAAGAAATAGTAAAATATGGGACCTTTAAGGGTGAATTCTGAACATTAGGAACTATTTCTCAAATTGTCTTAGGTGTGTGCTGTGTTAGCTATTTTTAATATTTAAAAAAATGATTATTTAAAAAATATATAATTATTTAAATTAATATTTCACAAATTACATAGATGGCCAGCAAACCCGGTTAATACCAGCCAGCTGCTGACAGATGTCTGAGAAGATACAGGAGCTACAGCTTTAAAGGACACACTGGTTACGTTGGTAAAGTAATGACAGGATGTACTCTGATAATGACAATGTGAATAGATTAATATAAACAGTTAATATAAATTGCTTTATGTGGTTAGCCATGGTTTAAAGTCAGTCCCATACAGGAGCCGGCAAACTCAGTTTAAAAACTAAAAAGCCTGTGCATAGAGTATATGAATGTCAATGACATTCTTCAAAGCCTTCAAGGCATGTCCGCCCATTAATTTGCATATACTGTATCTCAATTAGGCACCTAAATGACACATCTAAAATGACTGTGAATAAGTTGTGATTTTCTACTTCCTTCATTGCATAATGAATGTCGCTGACAAATTCATACTAAAAACTTCTTGTTGTTTATAGACAGAATATAATTTGGATTTAACAACTTCATGTTCCTGCCGATTACATTTTTCACATTGCAATGAGAGCAAGAGAGCTCGGGAATAAACACCTTGACCTTGAATAAACTAACCAGTCCAGATTCAGTGTTTCTATAGAGAAAAAGACAATGTTAACCTCCTCCCAATCCATCCTAACCTAAGGGTGTCAGGTGCCTGATGGAGGAACCACACTGAAAGCATGTGCAGTAACCCACACTGAGAACCGATCATGAGTAGACACAGTCAGTGTTTGGCTTTAACGTGGTGTAACAGGTATGAAGGCATGCTTTAGTTCTACTGAAGGGACAGACCTCTCTGTCCCAACACATGGAGAAACTCATGCCAAGATTCGGTCTTGACACAATACATGAACAGGGGGTCCATATGAAGATAATACTAAAGGCAGAAGCTAAGGTAAGTGAATATGCAACATCACCAGCATTTTATAAAGTCAGGAGAGAAAAAGAACAGACATGTCCCTATTACAGAGGTTTACATGTCAGACCTATGCAAAGCAGGGGAATGAAGAGAGCTGACAGTTACGCCTCAGGCTTTAAAAAGCCCTGTGTCCGTTAGAAGAAAATGCCCTGAGACACACCCACCCACACACACCCCTGCGTGCTCTCACACACACAAACACACACCTAACTTTTTGGTTCTTATGTTAATTTAATAGCAAATGTAACTAAAGCAGCTTTCGTCTCTATCTCAATTCTTGAGCTCTCTCTCTCTCTTCCCTCTGACACACACCTTTCATCAGTCCTCCCTATTTAGCAAAGTCCAACTCTCCAGAAAGTCTCACTAAAAGCTTACAACACCCTAACCCCCCCCTCCCTCCTCCTCAAGAACTCCATCTGTCACTCATGTCATTTATCTGAATCTAAACCCTCTCTCTTGCTCACTTCGTGTGAACTACTGAACTGTGTGTGTTTGTGTATATATGTATGTGTGTGTGTGTGTGTGCGTGTGTGTGTGTGTGTGTGTGTGTGTGTGTGTGTGTTGTAATATCTTTTCTCTTTCTCAGGTAAACTAATAAATATTAATAATTACTTGTTTCACATTGCTCTACACACACACACACACACACACACACACAGGCAGATATACACTTGTATGTTTTTACATCCTTGTTGTCACATGTAAACTCATGACTTACGATAACTTTAACAAAGAGCTGAAACCCTTATTTATGATTTAACAGCTTAATATTATAATGCAGCTTAATTAAATACAGGTTCTTTAGAATTGAGGGTGTGCGTGAGAAGAACATGTCATGGTAGTTATTATTAATATGCAAAGCATTGTAAATAGTTACATCTGTTGTAACAGAAGCTACAAGACGAATGCAGCTAGCAAATAACTATCGTCTATGTCTGTCTAAGCAGAACTTATATTTCATGCATTATTTACATCAATAATGCTATACAGACTTGTTTAAGATACTTTGCGATCAAATTTTTTTAATAAAAATGTGGTGTGCAGAAGAATGCTCTAACCTCATCGGTGCAACCATCTTTGACCGTAGTACACAGATCAGGCAAAAGACTTTCCCAAGTACGTTGAAAAGCATTGAAAATCTTCAATAAATACTGATCGCAATGATGATGATATGTATCGTCTTTGTATGAATAATTTCTAAATTCAGGTAATTTATTTATATAATGAAATCAAGTACGCTGCAGGTTCGATTCCCATCTCAGAGTTGTGTGTGTCTGTGTGTGGAGTTTCCATGTTCCCCCCGTGCTTGGTAAGTTCATCTCACAGTCCAAAGACATGCAGATTATACTAGCTGGCGTTCACAAATTGCCCGGAGTGTGTGTATTCGTGTGTGCCCTGTCAATTGAAATGAATTACAATAGCATTTTTTGGTCTAGTGCAAACCTTGTAAAGGTGAACATCACCCATTTTATTGAACCTTTCAAATATATTTAAGATGTTTAAGGTCATATTATTGGTTAGAAAGTTTATTTAAAAAATTATCAGTGTGTGTAAGAGACACATCACTGGTGAATTACGTATTCACTTAATTTATAGTAGTACAGTGTTACCTTGGCATACAAAACAAATCCATTCTGGAGGCGGGATTTCTTTCGTGTTGCGAAAAATTTTGTATTGCAAAGCACATTTTCCTACAGGAAATAATCCATTCCTGCCACCTAAAATTATTAGCAATATTACCCATTTCCAACACTGAAATTATATTTTTGCATATAAAAACAATCAGAACATTAAGAAAAGACATGCAAATAGACATTAAACCTCAATTCATTTATGATTCATTTATGATACCTCTTGGCACCAGCTGCTATAAAAAACAAAACTGAAAGTGGGTCCCTTTTCTTATTGTGGTGCTCCTTAATAACATTCTTGGGACCCATGATGCTATGTCTTTACTAACACTACACTAAATGCAAAGCAAATTTAAAATAACGCAAAAAAAATAAAATGTTAACTTTGCTTGGCTACCGGAAGTACATGCAAACGGAAGTACGTGCGATGGGCTAGGCCAATCATAAGCCTAAAATACAGACTACAAATGCAGGGCGGGGCATTTGTATGCCGGGGTACCACTGTATATAAAAAAAAAAAGAAAAAAAAAGAATTCCAAGCATCCACAGAAAAACGTGTGTGTGTGTGTGTGTGTGTGTGTGTGTGTGTGTGTGTGTGTGTGTGCGTGTGTGTGTGAGTGTGCACGCTTTCCTGGTCAACCTAGATCATCCAGAGCCCTGCAGCTACCTCGGCAGAGAGATAGAAAGAAAGAGAAAGAGAGATGTTTATCTGTTATCTGTCGTGTTGTGACAGGAGATTATGCTAAAGATTTACGATTGTTAAGAAGACAATGCCCAACATCACATTTCTCAAGTGGCAAAATGGCCTCACATGCTGCTTCGAGCTCCCCACAACAGATTTCCAAGTGATAAGTGCTCGGTGTTGGGTGTAGCAACAACAATCCCAGGGCTGAGAGTTAAAAAAAAAGAGTTCACATGGGGCGCTCTCTGAAGCTATGCATACATTAGCACAGAGCTGCTAGTTGAGCGTGTGCCTTCATGCACCTTGGCCCTGTTAAAAATACCTAGCAATAAATCTTCTGCCTTGCTTTGAGGTGATTAAAGGGGTTATTTAAAAGTCTAATAAAGGAGTTGGAAATTGTAAATGATGAGTAATTGGTGTCAATTAGGGTTATTTCGGTTCCTGTGTTTGATTCTTTATTCACCTAACTAGAACTACCAGGCATGGTTTTGATTCATAAAATGTGCAGGGGTTTTTCTGTAAGGTTAATTACTGAAATGATTCTTTTGACCATTCACGCTCCATAAGAACGAGACGAAAATGTCAGACATGCCAAATAAAACCATGTATGACATTCACCCAGTAACAGCGCTTGTCTTTATGGTTTTGATTTTTTGATATGTATGTGTGTGTGTGTGTGTGTGTGTGTGTGTGTGTGTGTGTGTGGTAATACCATCAAAGCCTTAAGCAGAGCTCTGTGTTATGTCTAATTAGACTACTTTCTGAGTGGGGTGTGGACGTGTGTTTGTTTTCCCTTTTTTTTTGTGGGAAAACTAGTTAGGTCATATGTGGCCATGCTTAAAATAGTTTAAAGCAGTTTTATGCATGTACACAGCACCTGACTTACCTATAACCAAACCAATCCAACCAGCAGAGTAACCACTGGTGTGGCTTATATTTGTTTCTTTTATACCTTTATACCTGCATACAACCACATTTTCTATATAGGTATCTTCAGACCTCCCAGGAGGTTTCAGGCATAAATATCATGAGAATAACATGCAAATTTTTACAAAAGGAAGATATTTGTTTAACCAAAGTATTTCCCAGTTCCTGTATTTGTCTCGATCGTAGTCAAGTCATAAATCTGACTATTGATGGGTAAACATTGAATCCAAGGTAATTACCTAAGATTAGATTCCAGTAATAGAAAGGAGGAAAAGTCATATTTTGGCAGTTGACATTAATGACAGTTACAAAATGATGATTGCTTGTCTCTGCAACAGCAGCATGTAGTGGCATAACATGTTTATATAAGAAATGTCCAGCAGGCATATAACCTTAACTTACTTTACTCTCACTACAAATTCGAATTTGGTAATTATGGGCAAGGAATGGATGTTTACTTTGAGGGCGCTGAAATTTCATCAGTATATACAGTACAGTATATGGCACATCATATTATTGGCTTATCATATTACGTCTGTAACATGGACTGAGCTTTGCTTGTTGGGCATATCCCGAAGATCCGTAATCAGATTGAGTCTGATCTGAAGAATTTGTAAGGCCAAGTCTTGAACAGTTGGCCGTAGAATTTTCAAAACATTCTTAACCATTCCATTTTTGCTGTGTGGCAGGGAGCATTATCTTCCTGATTGAGGTCACTACCATCAGGGAATACTGTTTTCATGAAGAGGTGTACTTGGACGTCTAAAACATTCAGGTAGATGGTATGTGTCAAAGTAACATCCACATGAATGGCAGAGCCCATGGTTTTCCAGCAGAACATTGTCCAGAACATCACATTGTTTCCGCTGGCTTGACTTCTTCCCAAATTGGCTTGCCTTCTTCCACTGGCTTGCCTTCTTCCTGGTGCCATCTCATCCACCCTGCCTTCCACATGATATAAAATAAAGTGTTATTCAATACACCAGGCCACCTTCTTCCATTGCTCCGTGGTCCAGTTCCAATGCTCACATTGCCATTGTAGGTGCTTTCAGTGACAAACACTCAGCATGGGCACTCTTACTGATCTGTATCTTCACAGCCCAATATGCACCAAGGTGCAATGTGCTGTATGTTCTGACACCATTCTATCATAGGCAGGAAATTGTGTTTCAGTAGCTCTTTTGTTCAGACCAAAAAGGCTAGCCTTTGCCCCATGTGCATCAGTGAGCCTTGGGTGCTGATGACCTTCTCAGCCATTCACCGGTGTTCTTACTTGGACCCCTTTTTGGTAGGTACTAACCACTGCATATCAGGAACATGATCTGGTGTTTTTGGAAATGCTCTGACCCAGTCCTCTAGTCTTCACAATGTGGCCCCAGTCAAAGTTGCTCAGATCCTTAAACTTACCCATTTTTTCCTGTTTCTAGCACGTCATCAAATCATCGTCAACTTGCTACCTAACCTATCCCACCCGTTGACTGGTTCCATTGTAATAAAAAATAATACATGTTATTCACTTCACCTATTGGTGACTAATTGGCTTAACACCTCAAAAAAGTTAAACTACTAAATTTAGTTTGTGGGCTCTAGAAGTCTGAGAGCACTAGTGAAGATGCTGCTATATACAGTACCACATGACTGTCAGAAGAAATAAAATATATAAAGCCAACCCAAGCAACCATGATCAGGAGGTGCTTACTGAATATGTGCTACTGAAAAAAAAAGCTATCCAGTGTCAGATTACAGAGGAAACCCACAAAACCCACATAGCCACTATTAACTTCCCAGGACACTTCATGTCCAAACCTGATATTAAGTGATCGAATATGCTAAAAAGTTTCTTCAACTTCAATACATTTTAATTAGGACAAAAATATCACCATTCCATTACCCTAAAACTATTTCCTTAATGGAACGAGGAGACAAACCTCATGTCACTAACACTTTTCAGGTCATTTAGCACAGTAAGGAATCTTCCTTATTTGACTTGATTGTTTAAACTCACTTCCCCTTCAAACTTCCACTTGCAGTCCATTTACAAGGCTGAGCAAACTTCCCTTTTGAGAGCAGTAGTGTTTAATGTTCTTGGGTCTACATTTTCCAGGAGGCCTTTCTATGGTATAAGCTATATATAATTGTTGGATACAAAAAGGAGGCTTCGATATTTCTAAATAATCATTTTCTCATGGTACACTGTTAAACTGAAGAATATCCAACAATGGTAGAGCTTGTGATAGGAGTTCCATAATTAATCATTAGTTTGAGTAAACCAATCACGGTATAATGCTTCTTGTTTGCACTGTGTTTCCTGAAAATCGATCCCACCACCATTCACTGTTACTACACCCAGAGTACATTAACAAGTAGGATCATTCGCATAAGAATCTATTACTAAATATATATTAACGTCACAAACATGACATAGCTGTCAAAGCAGAAGTACACTGTCATTGTAAGCCAACTAGTATTTACCATTGTACGATTTTGCATATCACGCTCTTCCTGTTAAGAATTTCTTTTACTGTTTTTTTTTTTTTTACTTGTATTTTTTATTTTTATTTCCTAAAACCAAAGTACACACCTCGGGTCTGTGTGCATGAGGTTTGCATGTTCTCCCTGTTCTTGATGCGTTTCCTCCGGGTACTCCAGTTTCCTCCCATAGTACAAAAACTGATTAGATTAGGCTAATTAGCGTCCCAAAAAAATAGTGTGTGAATGAGCATGTAAGTGTGTGTATGTGTTTGTGCCTTGCAATGGATTTGCCTATTCATAAGCAGTTTAGATGATGAGTGGGTGATTGCTTGAAAGGCACAGAAAATCACCTATACATGATGATCATCCCATCAATTGGTAGTACAGTGTTAGAGAAGGTTTCTTATTAAAAGCACAATTCACTCTAGCGCTATATGTAGAAATCAGCTGTTTCACCCTAAATTTTTACCTTAAATTCCATGATTTCAAATTTAAATTTAAATTTGAAATCACATCCCATATGGTCAATTATTTACATTTGCATTTATAACATTTGAACCCCATTTATAGCATTTTAACCAGCAGTATTTTAACACCCCTGGAAGTGTAAGTCAATAGAAATAGAAACCCCTTTAATAACAGAATAAATTTACATACTGGAACCTGAGTATCTCTCACATGTTATGATAAACTAAGTTTTACTTATGTTTTAAAATGAGATTCTCAGCCGTACACGTTTCTTAAAACAGCACGGCAAAACCAATGCAGATCAAATTCCAGTGTAAAAAAAAACAAAAATCTGAAAAATAACAAATGCACACCCCTGCATTGTTTAGCTTCCCAGAATGAAAAGGATTTGGCCTGACAGGTTTGGTGTGTAATGTTTATTCGGTTGTGAAAAAAAAATCTCTCTTATTCATGTTCATGGCATAAAGATGTTGATGCGTATGCTTGGGTATTCTGTATACTTACACTGCCTGGACATTAATACTTGATCCATGTAAGTTTGCTTTTAGAGGCGTTTTTTTGCATATATGTGTTGTTGAGGGACACTGTGTGTGTGTATGTGTGTGTGTGTGTGTGTGTGTGTGTGTGTGTGTGTGTGTGTGTGTGCGTGTGTGTATGCTTGAATGAGAAAAGACAAGCAGCAGAAGCTGATAAGGCTCTTATTTCTGACACTGAGATGTTGCAACATGGGCACATGTGTATACAGTTGCACGGGCTCCGAAATGTTCATGTTACTGGTCATATTGTATATGTGTGAAAAAAAAATGAAAGAGCCTTAAACGTTTGTGTTTCAAATGAACAAACGTGGTAGAAGTTGAAGTAATGTGTAATGTTTAAGCGGTGTTACTTCAGTAGTTAAGAAGTAATCTCCTGGAAGTTTCCAATCCTAGGATGGACGCATCTGAGAGTTACTTAAACAAGGCCCTTAATCGAGTGCTTAACTCCTAACCTGAACTGGATCCTGTATAGACACTGTTTCCGATCCACACCTCCTGCCAGTGATTTCATGACTACAATGGATTAGGAACAAATGTGCTCTTTAAAAGTTCTCCAGAGTGCCAATCTGTGACATGGGATCGATCGCGAGAACCTGGGATGAATCTGCTTACACATGGTCAGAGCCAGTATCGCACATTATGCGTTGGGTTTAATATTTGTTTACCTTGTTGGTCCGCTGTAGACCTGGATTAGGTTGTGCACCAATCCTTATTTAAAAGCATGTTACCAACACGTTGTTAGGCTTTACTATCAGGCAGAAGCTTGAATTCGGTATAAAATGCTGATCTATTACATGCATATGATATTATGTTATGTTGATATCCTGTAGGTGAAAGAAAGAGTCAGAGAAGAGGAAGCCAAGTTCAGCGACCTTTCTACACCTCAGCTTCTGCATCAGTTTTGCCATGAAGCTTATTTGGGCTACCCTTGCCTAGGGCCTGTTTCTGGGTGTTTGTGCATGTGTGTGTGTGTGTGTGAGTGAGTGTTTAAAGGCAGTTGGCCACACTGTGGTCTGGACCAAGTTCCCCTTTTCTCCCTGCATTGAGTGACTCTCAACAAGCTGCCATGCAAATACGTCAAACCACGACTCCGTCCCCGAAGCGGTGCGGCTGATGCAGTACTCATTTCACTTCTACGCCAGTCCCACTACTTACATTTTACACTCTACAGTAGATTTCCTTTCTACTTTCACTTGCATCGTGTCCTGTGTAAACTCTCTATCCTCTGAGAGGGGGGGGGGTTAAAGTTATTATATCGTGGCATGCGGAATAGAAGTTACTGTGTACCGAATAAACAACATTAGTCGTGTGGTTACACGAACCGCGCTCCCATAGAGCGAGTGTTTGCTAATCAAACCCGAGGCCCTGAGGCAGGCTTGTTCTTACGACCAATAAAAGTTAGTGGACTGTAGACTATGGCTGTCTACAATGGAACAGCGTGCACTGACCTCGTGACCCCCCAATGATCCACTGATCAAAGTCAGCGCAGGAAAGAGGTTTCCTCTTTGTGTACGGCCCCGTTTAAACTCCGCTTTAAACCGCATTAGGTGCTCTGCGGCCATATCGATATTAATGGACATTCCTTCTGGCTTACAGAATCCGACTGGCGGGCCCAACACAAGTTCCTTCTTTCCGTCGCGCAGACGCGGAGCGAAACGGCTACGTGACTCACGATGTTTAGAAAGTTAAATCCTCCTATTGTGGCTTTACATTCACCTTTTGTGTGCTTAATGCTGGATGAACAATTCATGTCTGTGTCGTGGTCGTCGAGAGCCGCCCCCCCACCCCCCCTCCTCCCTCCTCCCCCCTCCCTCTGACTGATATGGCCTGATAAAATTTTCTCTACAAGAGCTCCGAAATTAAAATACACCATTTTGAATATCACACCTCCAACAGGATGCTAAACATTCAGGATGAGTCAGGGGAAAAATAGTAACCCTAACACATCCGCTTGAGCAACCTGTCACTGAAACCTTTTTTTTTTTTTTTTTATGCATGACTGAGTTTCAATATAGAGTTAGCAGACTTATTTATTGCTACATGTCAGGAAGCACTGCCGTGTTTTCAGGCTTCACCTTTTTGTCACTTTTTTCAACCTGGCCACTGCAGCATGCATGTGTGTGTGTGTGTGTATGTGTGTGTGTGTGTGTGTGTGTGTATGTGTGTGTGTGTGTGTGCCTGTGAGAGAATGAACTATGACTATTAACAAGCCACATTTTATTTCAGGCCTTCCTATTAGCAGTAGACCTCAATGTCCTACAAGTCCACATATGCCTTGTGACTAACACACGCACACACACATAGATGTGAAGATGAAAGAAAGACCACTTCCTCAAAAGTATGCATGATGTGAACAGAGATTAAACTAGTTTATTATTTTCAAAGAGGGGAAAAAAATTACGCAACAAAAAAAAGCAAGTCTTTTTTTTTTACACTATTGATTATTAAATTTGTACAACCATTCAGTCTGCATTACATAAAGAAATAATTCTACATCTTTGTTTCTTTCGTATTTTTGGTACTCTGAATTATACATACAAATAACAAATACAGGAACTTTTTTTTCACAATGCATATAACCTGGGCCAGAAGAAAGTCCTTAAGGTGAACAAAACAATGTGTGTAATAAGAATATGCGTGTGTGTGTGTGTGTGTGTGTGTGTGTGTGTGTGTGTGTGTGTGTGTGTGTGTGTGTGAACATAAATCGATTGCCCAAGATCTATTACACATCCAGAAGAGTAGCTGGCAGTCAGAGGAACAGACCTGACTACACAAGCGTTAATGCGTTACACACCGTTCCATTACACAGAGAGCCCACATTCCTTTATTCTCATTATTTTCTTTCTGTCTCTTTCTTTACGAGGAAGAATCGCTACAACGTCCCGCTTCGGCGTCTTGTCTTTCCTCCAGGTTTAAGTCGTACCCTTCTTGTCTTTAGCTGCCCGTGGACATTTTTTTTTTCCTCTCGCCCTCCTTGTTAGTCTTTTTCTCTCTTTTAAAAAGTCTTTTAAATGTACTGTATTTCATACAATTTGTACAAATATATGCAGAGTGTGTCTCCTCTGTGTTTTTTTTTCTTTTTTTTTGGATTTTTTACAGATCACGAGTTCTCATCTCTCACTGAGAAAAACCAAAAGGGAAGGATGACGACTGACATGAGATGGAGGGATATGGACAGAAGGATGGAGAGATAGATAGAAGGAGAACACAGTTCAAACCGTTCCGCTTCACTTTTAGATGACAGAGGGGACCTGTACACGAATAATGATGGTGACATTATAAGGTTAACGATGTAAGCACGCTCTCCGGGCTTCGGGAACCAAGGATGAAGAAAGCCTCTCGCTCTGTCACTTTCTCTGTCGTGGTGGTGAGAAGTAAAGGCGTAGAAAAGTTTTACAAGGCTCACAGCGGTCGTCTGTGGGCCGGGAGAGAGCAGGTGTAAGGGATGAGGGTCAAAGGTTGAGGAGTCGTGGTTGAGGCTGAGGTCACGGTCAGGGTTGGAGGTAGCCTAACCCATAGCGGTTACCATACTGGAGGGGTGATGGGGGGCAAAGGGCAAGCTGGAGGAGGGGTGCATGGGCGTGGGCGTGGTCAGCATGTGGCCCGAGTGCGAGAAGGGCGGGAACGAGGTCATGTGACGTGAGAGGGCGGCCGGGCTGAAACTGCTCTTCTCCATCAGGCTCTTGGAGAAGTCGTCCATGCTGTCCTGAGACTTTTTGCTCTTCTTGGACTTGCTGGACATCTTCCTGTTGCGGGTCTGGATGCCTTCCTTCTTCATAGTGAGTGGTCGGTTGATCTGTTGTGAAGCGAGAGACAGAGAGAGGGGGAAAGAAGAAAAAGAAGAAGAAGAGTGGAGATTCGTTAATGCTGGCTAATCAGAAGGTGACAGGTGGTATATGAAATGATTCAAAAAAACAATCAGACAGAGATTTCTCAAGCATTATAAGTCACATACCATCAAAACAGCATTGGTAATGGTTTGACCCACAATTCATACTAGCAAACAACAAATCGTGTGTTGTACCTGTGGTGTGCCCATTATGCACCAATGACAAAATCCTAGCAGCCAAAATGCCAAGTCTGACTAATCGGGATCATCAATCATTTGTGCCAATCAGGTGCTGATTTGCTGCTTTACACTTGTTTTGTTTTGTTTGTTTGTTTTTTAACTGATTCCCAGGAAACTCAGAACATCACACTTGCTTGCTGCTGATGTTTGAATTGAACGGCACAAACCTACATAAGACGTAAACATCTACCTTTATCGCTTGATAGCGTGAACGCCAGATCAATCTGCAGCATGTGAATGGAAACAATTTATAAAAGCGTTTAAATGCAGACAATTAGAACTAATAGTTAGTGCTAACTAACGAATGCCTGGCTGATATCAGAATGTACAGGTAAGAATAGTCTATACTGTTTGGGTGAGTGTCCGCTGACATGAACAGCAGCGTCAGAAGGAAACCATCTACAGCGTCTACATGGTTGGGTTTTAGATTCAGCAGATATAAAAATGAAAAAAAAGGAAAATACATTGACGTTAGTTGGTTTCCTTTAAGTTGCTGAGGTTACGATTATGGTTAGATTACGGGCAGCATCGCGCTTAATATTTCTGATGAGTAAAGGATCTGACAAGAATCGAAAATATAGAGTGTGTGTGTGTGTGTGTGTGTCTGGTTCTATCGGCACCATGCTGGAATTAGCTGTTGATTTCTTGACACCAGGCACGGCTGATGCCAGGCTTGCCAAGGAGAGAAACCCCAGACTCTGGCTCGGCGAGCGCGGGCACAGTGGCACTGCCACGACATCTCACTCTCCTGCCAGCCGGCATCACCATCACAGAATTATACTCCTTAACCTTTAGCTCTCTCTTTCTCCTTCTTGCTTCCTCATTCATCAACATTCTTTCTTTTTATCATTCCACATAAGCTCTGTCTGAGCTTCCTCCTTCATTTCACTGCACTTAGAATTGTACATCTATCGCTTGTTAGTCCACATGTTTACAGGATAGCTATCATACATAAAGCATGAATAGCTTGTATTTGTTCACAGGATTTAATAAAAGTTCATATCAGAAATATCAGAAGGTGAAGCAATAATGGACTTATATTAATATCCGCCTATGTGCCTTTTTTGTGGCTCATCCTGGTCATTCAGGAGGTCAGTTGTCAGTATTCGGCTCTGCGCTTACTATTTGCTCACTTTACAATGAACAAGCTAAGACACACACACACACACACACGCGACTGTGGTTTTCCTCAGACGTTAGCGTGCATAGTAAGCCATTACAGAGAGCAAAGTTGGTCAGACTGATGCTTGATGTAAGTATTTATCTGTGCTATATATCCTTGACCGTCACAAGAAACACAAGAAACACTGTGGTTACCATCCACACACTAACCACCATGCTAACCCCACCCTCCATACTTTACTCCAAAAAGACCTAGGGTGACCACAACCCCAGTGTGAGACATTTCAGTACAAAGCTAGTATCTCTCTCTCTCTCTCCCACACTCATACACACACACAAACACACACACACACACACACACACACACACACTCCAGTGCAAGGTTTCATTCTCTCATAGGGTTTCAGCGTGCCTTTGATAGAGGTTAAGGTTAAGAGAAGAGAAACAGAAGGTTCAGTGAAATTTAAGATGTGTTTCGAGACCAAAATCGAACTTATTTCACGAATACGCCGGGTACTAGGTCCCATGATTGTTTCTAAGGCAGAAATATCCCTTTCTGTTAGTTGGCGTAAACTTTGGCTGATAAGGGTCATCCAAAAACGATTATGAGTGCAGTAATAGGGTGTGATTGAGGCTACTGCTTGAAACTATGACCTTTAATTCCAATAATAGAAATACAAAAATAATCATTAAAGTAATCATAATAATAATAATAATTTTCCTCATGTTTTTATTCTACTTGATTGTTGGATTGGGAATACTGGAATTTGTGTGTGTGTGTGTGTGTGTGTGTGTGTGTGTGTGTGTGTTCAGCAATTGTTCACACAGTCTTGTTATTCAAGTCAGAAGTTTTTAAGTTTCGGACGTTAATAACTTCGGAGAGAAAGAAGGCGCTTACATTGTGCAGTTTATAGTAGAGGCCGCAGGCGTTGCACACCGGGTCACCGTTGGCGTTTCTCCTCCACAGCGTCGTCGTGGTCGTTTGACAGTTTGCACAGGAGGTTCCCGCTCGCCGTGCGGCAGACTGCAAAAGGCAGAGAAACACAGGGATCAGACATTGTGACCCATGCTCACACACCTCAGTTTTAGCAAGCATACATGACTATACAGTATATTATTCCTCTATGCTGTTTTTTTTTTTCTTAACCTTCTCATATAATGGCTGACGGACTTTGTGTTTTTTCTTTTTCTTCTGTGACGTAGAACGACGTCGAATGAATAATGTTGTAAAGAACCTTCAACAGCCGTCCCTCGACTGTGCTAAAAATATATTCCCTCAAACGCAAATATTTATAAAAGGGCATAAAAGCGTAGGCTTAAATGGCGACCATTAAGGCTGATGAAATTTTCCTGTTAAACGGAGAAGTTGGCATTAAGAGCAGGCAAGACGAAGCTCCTGTCTCATATTTAAAACAATCACGCTGACAGTTTATTCAATTAGACCCGGCGTAAATTTCATTCCTGTCACTCCGCATTGCCCACAAATAGCTTTTCCATGGGCAACACGCTCCAAGATGGATTCATATTCATGTTGCATGTTTTCATGCCTCTTCACATTGCAGAATCTTGTGCTTTCTGGGTTTTTTTAGGCCGACTGTATATATAATTTTGTCTTCTTAATATATACCATCTGTTTTTGTCTTTTGCTTTATTTTGCGCAATCTTTAAATTAAAACAGTTTAGATTTTTTTAAATACATATCATAAATAAGTAGAGTTCATCTATTGACAGTGTTGAAAAAAAAAATCACCAACGCACAAATATTTGACCACATCTGGAAAACAAGCATAAAGGAAATGGGCTTATTAGCTGTTCCTGTAAATAAGCAGTGAGGACAAAATATTGAAAGGCAGCAGGGAAACCCTTTACTACACTGTAGAAAGGAATCATAGTAGTATACCCCAAACATTTGCTCTTTTCATCCCCATTCTGTCTGTCTGTCTCTCTCTATCAGGCACACACTCTCTGTTTCTCCCACACACACCCCCCCTACACACACACACACACCCTGCCTTCTGAGGAGTCGTGGTGACTCTTGCCCCCTCCGCCTGCCTTTATGTTTAGGCTGGGGACTTTATCAGCAGTGCTCAGATATCCGGCAGCCTTTTCCTGGGAAGTCAGCTTTTTACATTAGAGCAAGAGAGAGAGAGAGGGAGAGAAAGAGAGAGAGAGACAGACAGAGAGCGTGTGCGAGAGAGAGAGAGAGAGAGAGAGAGAGAGAGAGAGCTGCCAAAATAGAGTTGCCCTCTGACAGTTTCCCCTGCCTTGAATGAGGTATATCTAAATCTAGAAAGACAGTCTGCATGCAGGGCATTCACCTTTAAATGTCTTAAACATCGTCACATTTTAATGCCAGCTCTATTTTAGCTGACATTAAGCACACCACAGCTATACCTTGCTTCAACAAACTATTAATTGATCTCTTCTTGCTAAGAAACAGATTGTGGTCCGCAAACCTATTTAGGCCTTAATGTTAGAGGTTCGTGTGCATTACTGCATAGCAACATTGAGCCTTGCATAACAATTGAGATTGTGCGACAAATCCTGGCCACCATTTGTGTGTGTGTGTGTGTGTGTGTGTGTGTGTGTTCAAAACCCATAGCCGTAATTTGTTTCCTGATTCTTGAGGCACCCTGAGGACATTAGCATGCGTTTGACAATATACATGTGCTACGACCTTTTGTTCCAGAAATTCAATTAAACATTACTCAGGGCACAGAGGCGAAAGACGCCCATATTGGTTCAGAAATGTATGTGACAATTATGTTTTTTTAGTATTCAGATGCATCATGATGTTATAAAGGCTTACATGCTTACAGCCTAGAACGCTAAACAGCACGATGTAAAGATTAGACTTTGCTTACCTAGCTAACAGACTAACCAACTTTCTAGCCACACACCAGTAATGATGAGTAATGATGAGAAATGATGAGTAACCGTGACGTCATATCTCCTTCCTGCTTAAATTGGGCCACATTTCGTTTTAGTACGATTATAGGCTTAGGATAAAGTACCTGCGTGAGGGTAATATGTTCCAGAACGGAGTGACGTCACAGAACAGCGTTCCACTTTTCTTAGTCTAAAAGATGCCTACAGTCGCTGTAGAACTGCTGCTCAGCACAATTCTGTGAGTTTTCCATCACATGCTTTCAGTGAAGCAGCTCTATGCCTTCCGCAGTGACGTGAAATTATACTCTTCTTTTATTTTATATAGGTTTTAATAATTAAATTCTATTTTAATATATATATATATATATATATGTTTGTTTGTTTGTTTGTTTTATTTCATTGTTTTTAACCATATAGATTTCCCATCCGTAATTTGAAATTCATGTATTCGTTCTCTCTACAGAGATTTTGCGCCAAATCAGAGCATGTGGTAGCAATATGTGTGATGAACGGCTTCTACGAAAAAAAAAAAAAAAAAAAAACAAGAAATAAATAGAATAACAATAATATCAGTGTACATTAAAGGGCAGGGTAATATTTTAAGCGGTTTTATTGCTGTATTAGTGGAAATACCGATTGTGCGCTTCTGAATACTGCGCTAGGAATACATAATCATGCATGAGGTATTGGAAATGTCTAAACTGTACACACACACACACACACACACATTGTCACATTGCCGTTGATGCACAGTGCGCGGGTGTTTAATTACACTTTTAAATGCGGGCTTTGTTTTTTCTTTTTTTTTTTGTAGGCCTACACTAACCCAGATAGAAATAAGAAACATCTGTCAAATAATAATAATAATAATAATAATAATAATTTGTCTGAAATAAATTTAGCTTAAATCAGTGTACAGTGCACTGGGTATTTGGGCTACACACAGGGAATAAGGGGAAAGACTTACCAGTCTCCGCTTCGGCTTGATAAGGGGTCGATTCTGCCCGTTCATCTTGTGGTACAGTCCGCACGCGTTACACAAGTAGTGACCGGTTCCGTCCCGCCGCCAAAGAGGGGTAGAAGTGGCCCCGCAGTTCACGCATTCCCGGCCCTCTGTACGCACAAAGCATGCACATTTGTTAAAAACACACGCACATGAAGCAAGGACTAATGCACAAACACGTACAAGTGACTATGGGTCAATACATAATCGAAGTAAATCTATATCTCGAAAAATATGATCATTAAATAAGAGCGTGCATTAACGCGTGCAGAGATGCGACTGCACCAGAGCATCCTTACGTGAAATTACAGACACAAAAATTAAATTCACTTCCTCTTTAAACACTGATAATAAATGTGCTATCTATCTATCTATCTATCTATCCAAGCAGTAAACATGCGCGGAAATGCGCGTTACAGAAGTGCAATAATAAACTGTTAAATTTACAAACACAACAACAACTACAGTATAATAATAATAATAATAATAATAATAATAATAATAAAAATATATTGAAGTGTACATCGTAAAAAGATCAGAGCAGTCGTTTTTATATCCGACGTTACGGATGCAGGTTTTATCCAAGCCATCATAATGCAGAGAATAAACACGAGGCTGATATTTTGGAAATATAACTCTCCTATTCGGAATTCGGACTACTCATATACAAAAAAAAGGGTGTGCATTATTATGTGTAAATTATGGGTCATATTTCATTTCCTATCAAACAATCTCCCGGTCCATCAAGCCATGGATAAAATCATTATTATTATTATTATTATTATTATTATTATTATTATTATTGAATATAATTGAATATTATTGAATTTTAATTATTATAATAATAATAATAATAATAATAATAATAATAATAAAAAGTTCAGTATTTTATTTTTATTTGCTCTGTGTGTGTGTTTGTTTGTGTGTGTGTGTGTGTGTGTGTGTGTGTGTAGTCTTTGCTTGCTCCAAGTTTGAGTGACAGTCGGAACGCGCGCATGCTCAGTGCAGAAGAAAAAATGCCACTGCGAATGCTAACTCGTGTGGTGCTACAGTAAACGGTTTCGGTCAGTCACATATATATTTAAATATGGAAAGATTTTTTTTTTAAATAACTAAAAATAAAATATTTCTTTCTTGTTTGCTAGTCAGTCTATATGTCCTCGAGAGCCTTATAAATAATAAACCTAACAAGTAAACACTATTTAAAAATGTAAAAGAAATAAAAGTTATTTTAACGAAGTAGGCTACGGTGTGGGGGTTTCTGTCTGCACTGTAATATCGCCTGATGTTGCGCAAACTGGTTCCGGGTTTGTGGGCTGCGACTCGACCACAAAATGAAACACTGCAGGTTGAAGGTCACATACACACAGCAGGTGAGTGATATCAACACAATATAAGTAGGCTATTATCGGCCCTACTGTGGCAAACCGACAGCTAGTGACAGCCAGTCACAACAAACTGGTAGCATAATATTCAACTAATTTAATTCAATTAAGATAGTAGAAATTTCATCTAATTAGGTCGGGTTTTGTTCGAGAGCTTTCTAGCAACTTTTTTGCCACAGTTTCACACATGGCGAGAACAAAACATCACACAAGATAGCAATATCGCAATATAAGCTGAAACGGAAGGCTAGCCCAGAAATTGCAATTTAACGTATTGTTTAATTAAGTGGTCAGTACGTCGATTAATTGACAAAACATGAAGCGATGTGTTGTAGGAACACATAAGGCGAAGAGTTATGGTAAAATAACAATATTTTTTATGATATTTATATTAAATTCGTTATGTATTACTGAATAAAAAGGCCAAAATGATTATTTTTGGTTGTTCACGTTGCATTGATTTTATTTTTTTATTCCAGCTAGTGTGCTAACAAAGTGGAAAAATATATAAATACAAAAATAATAATCTAAACTTCGATGAGGGAGTAAAATAAGATTAGTCGTTTCTGTCAGCAGTATTGTGCTAGTAAAACCGGTTTGGTCGCTGCTGACTGAATGACCTTTTTCCCCAGTAATTTCCCTCCGTGTTTGGACAGAGATTCATGCAGCAGCATCCGGCCTCTCCATCAGAGTTTCAGCGCTAAAATAAACAGCGCAGCAGGCTGAACCTAAGTGGATTAGCTTAAACACATAACACACTGCGGAGACCGGGATCAGAGGAGATGCAAAGAATAAAAAAATTGCAAACACCAGGAGAAAAAAAAACGGACTAGTCGGAACAAATTGGGCGGTGTTTAATTATCCCGCATGATGGACTTAATTCGGCTTTATCACTGGACAACAACAGTTGTAGTCTAATAGTCTATATAATATAATATAAATGTGCATTGTAGATGGTAAGAAACAACTTTGTGCCCTTCTGGATTCTGTTTTTATGTTAATAAATTTACATTTAAACTATCCTGCTTCTAAGTGGTATGATGATATAAAGCATTATGCTTTAATAAATTTAACTCAGTATAATCTTTATATCAAAACATTTATGAAAATACTTGACGGTGTGTTTGCTTAACATGGACTGTACAAGTAGGTATTTGTGGCGTTTTCCAAACTGTGGCCTTTTCTATGATTTGAGAAAAACAGCACTGTAAATTCCCCAGTGTTAAATTAACACAAATAGTCCTCACATAAGGCCAGCTGGACACAAATTAACACTGTAGGTTTTATTTCAACGCTGTAAGAGTTAATTCGACCCTGAGGATTTTGCTGTAAGACTTTGGTGCTGGCAGAAATTTTCAAACCCAAATCAATTTGCCAAGAAAGGCCCTGACTCCGGGAGGCTGTTTGTGAGGAAGATTAATAAGATTATAACAATTATAAAGGCCATGGTGAAATGATTTTCCTATGTTGTGGTTAATTTAAATCAAAATGGGTAATAAAGCGCACGCCTACCTGAACAGGACCTTGTTTTTGGTCTCGTTTTGGAACCATAACTAGAGGAGGACCCACCTAGCAGGCTGCTGGGTGGGAAGAGCCCCGGCCCGTAATCGGACACATAGGGAGGGTAAGTGGCGATGGGGTGATGCGCAGCAGAGGATGACGATGCCACTGTGCCTGCTCCTAAGGCCATGCCACGACTGTGGGCTGCGTCCAGCTTCATGCCCTCAGGCAGCTGGTACTTGATGCACTCTTTGTCCTCGGGCCGCAGTGAAGACCCAGAAGACTGCGTGGACACAGTTGGGTCTGGGGACACGTCTTTTGGTGGAGTGGGTGGAAACGTGAAGAGGTGAGGGCTGGCATGGCCGGCTGACAGTGAAGAAGATGAAGAGGAAGAAGAGGAGGAGGACGAGGGTGGAGGAGGGTAGACAGACAGAGGCCCTGGGGAGCCATGGTGCAGCGGGGCTTTGGGAAAAGGGGGGCCCAGGTTCCAGGGTGAGGCACCATGATGTGCTCCGATCCCTTTACTGCTCTCCAGCCAGGGCAGAGAGCCGTGCAGCAATGATGGGCGACACACTTGACTACCTGAAAAAGCACATAGAATCACAAAGGCCTGTTAACAAAAACGTCACCAGCATCACAGCTTTTTTTTTTTTTTTATCAAAACACTCAGTTTCAAGTTGTATCAAACCACATGACAAAAAAAGAGACAGTGGCATCACTAATAGACTGCCAGGTTTTAAAACCACATTGAAAACCACAAGAGAAATAAAATTTTTGGAAATCTGTACCAGCTAAAAAACAAATATGGTAGGTGTGGGTAGGATAATTAACTGCTGAAAGAATTGAGTGCAAACATATTTCATCACACCGGTTGAGATTTATATATATATATATATATATATATATATATATACCGGTTTGACGGTGAAATGTGTTTGCATATTTCATCATAAAGTATTGTATAATTACGATATAACGTGACTATTAGAAGAATGGTTGTAGATGATGTAGTACCCATTATACATTGTCCATATATATATATATTTTATATTGTTAAATTAACCACAGCATTTTCGTTTAAGTAGGCCTAAAAGTAAAAAATATAATAATAATAATAATAATAATAATAATGCCATTATGGCTGAGATTATTCGAATTGAAAAAACGAAACACCGCGCATTCTATTTTAGCTAAAGGAAAATTATTGGTGCATCTGGATTTCTAGTTTTGCGATACTGAAGGCATCTAATTCTGCTTGTCTCCCAAGCAGTAAAAAACAACTTGAACGATACTGCTGGGTGAAGTGCGCTTGGGTTTGAAGAAGTCAAAATTAACACCTTATGCATCTCATTAGCTCTCATTATCAAGGCCGTCGATACCCACCACTCCTCCCTGAGTATCTGCCTACATTGCGGGGAAAAATTGTGAAAATACTGAGATGTCTGAAAAGAGACAAGCCTCAAAAGAAAAACAATGTCAGGCCTTTTCCTGCCTGCACACGGTGCACGTAGTCACCGCAATAAATTAAACCCAGTAACAAAAATAACATGATTTGTCTACCCGAACTTCTTTCCACCTTTTATGTATACGGGTCAGTTCTAAGGCCATACATCAACACTAGAAATGCACATTTATTCCAATTGAAATTAAACGGCGCATTACTGTCAAGTTAGCTAATAATTCACAGAACCCACTGCTTTCACTTTTGTCATTTCGAATAGGTGACACAAATGAGTACACTTTTCAAAAAATATGGTTAATCCAAAATTTATATTATTATATAGGGTGTATTGCTTTTTTTCTTACAGCAAAAAGGCCGCGAATGAAGCAAACAGTAAATTTGAGTTTACGGTGGAAAATATGAGCTGAACACTAGAAAGATGTGAAACTACTGACACACCAATCGAGACAAATAAAAAGCACTTGTCTAAGGCCTGGCTTATAGCATAGTAGTTGCCTTGAAAAAAAGTAATTTAGCAATGCAATAATGTATATTATTGATAATGTAATAATTTATAGTCATTTTATTTATTATTCTATCATTTTTGTATAATTCACACTCGTTTATATTTAAAAAATAAACGCATTCAAGCAATAATAATACAAATAATAATAATGAAAGGTCTAAAGGGTTGAGTTGAATTTAAACCCGTATGCACAGTTATATTACGCAGTTTTGATTAAATAAAATTTTATTATATAGAGAGATATTGAGAAAAAAAACATGCGAATAATAAAACTTTGTAAACGGCATGTGATACTTTAAACGGTTTAAGGACTAATTAAGCTCCATACAGGTGTTTTTAATGTGTGTAAATAATAATGTGTTTGTTTTGTGGTACCGGAGCAAGACAGTAAAGGGCATCAAGTGCTCACCGTGTGGCGGCGGGTACCTCTGCACGGCCCGGTTCCCGTAGTACGGGTGGCCGCTCTGTCCGTCAATGTTGAAGAGCACGTCCATGTCTTCAAGCGGATACTGCGGCTCCATGTACGAGTGGCCGAGTCCGGGGTGGTGCGGCTCCGCGTGCTGCCCGTTAAGCACCGGGTGAGGGTGATGGTGAGGGTGGTGGCCTATCCAGCGGCTCTGCTCCGCGCTCACTTCCATCGCTTCGTTGTTGTTGTTGTTGTTTTTGTGCTTTTCTTTAACAAACGTTCATATACACGCGGGTGGAAAGAACACACACAAGACGAAAAGACAAGTCGTAATATTTATGAAAGTCCCAAATTCCGTCTCAGATTAATCCAGACGTCTCTTCACAAGTAACTTCCGAGGATCACCTGCAACTGAGGTAAAAAAAAAAAAAAAAATTACCTTGCCGTCCAATTTGTTTTTGTCTTTTGTATCATTTGGTTCAAAATATAATAAAAAAAAAACAGCAACAACAATGTCCGTTCCTCGCTGTGAAAGACTGAGCGCTTCTATAAATAAATTAACAACTAATAAAATGTCACATGGGACTTACACACGCATGCACAAAAAAATGCAAAGAGCGCCCTCTGATAGCGAATGGTAATTAGTAATAAATAAGTCCAGTGTTGTACGAGTCCTGCTCCAGCGGCTTTGTACGCGTTTGTCTGCTCCGTGACGGCGCGCGCGCGGACTCAACAGGTCGGCTTGCTGTGGAGAGTCTCAGTGCGCGCGGACTCCACCGAAACTTTTAACGCACTGATCAAAATCTCTGTTTATGCGCAGCGGTAAAACCTTCAACCCCCCCTCCCTCTACAGCCTCCCACCCTCCCTCCGTCCCACCTCCCTCCCTCCCTCGCTCGCTCGCTCCCTGCCTCTCCGTCTAAACCTAGCACCGTCCCAGCTCTCTCTCTCTCACTCTTTCTCTCTCTCTCTCTTTCTTTTTTTTTTTTTTACAGTGAAGGCATTCTTTTAGGATGGCGCCAGGCAGCTCAATGCTCGCAGACAGCTTGTGGCGCGACGCAACTTAAGGAGGGTCTCTCTCTCTCGCTCTCTCTCTCTCTCTCTCTTTCTCTCTCTCTTAGTGTCATCAGTAGGGGAGGGGCCACACTACTCGGACTAATTGAATAAAGTGGGGGCCATACAGGGAAAGATGACCAGGAGCTTTGGAGCGCTTCCTCTCTGCCTCTGTGCACACACACACACACACACACACACACACACACACAAATACAAATACAATTTTTATTTCTTTAGTTCACTATATTTATCAGCGTAATATATACATATTATCCTAGATACTCTAAAGATTACACTGTACATTTATTTTAAATATGATGAAGGTTTTTTTTTAAGTAAAACTTTTTGTTGTAAAAAAAACACTTAATTTGTAAATTATAGATGATGTAAATTGTAAAAATAAAAAAGCTTTGAGTGCCGTTAAATTTATTATTATTGTTATTATTATTATTATTATTATTATTATTATTATAATCCTGTTTACAGCCAACTAATGGATTACTGTGTACTTAATGCTTAGAACAAAAGCCTAAAAGCTGTTTAGCTGTAAATATTGATTAATTTTGTTTATTTAATCTATAAAGAATCCTCCTAACCTCCAGTCTTGCTGTGACCTCGTGTGTCTGTGTGTGTGTGTGTGTGTCAGCTTGTTAACACAAGCAGTTGTTCTTTTAAAACTGCGACACTAGTGCGTCCTCTCGCGGTGACATTCGCAAGATTTCTTTTCTTTTCTTATTAACGCTCACATCCTGCTCGTTCAAAATGGGGTTTATAGGCTACTTTTCACCACGCAGCACTTCCCTTTGTCCCCTACCTCATGCGCTCTGCTTTATTCTTGAAGTTAAACGCAGGCTTCTCTTGTGTGTTAAAAAAAAACAGACTGGATCCCCGTCTTCACATGAACGGTGTGAGACATTACTCATTTAAAAAAACGGCTCTGCTTGCGTGTAAAACAGTCATTTACAGACTGTTTTGCATCTCATGCAACCAGATGCCATACATTAGTCAGGTGAAGGTCTGCTTTGCGTTTTGATATACGTTGCTCTATACTGAATTGTGCTGTAGGGTGACATGGCGCGAGCGAGTTATTTAAGCAGCACGTGCAGCTGCAGGTGAAGCGTTTAGTTATCCTGTGACGTCATTGTTTCCACAATAAGAAGGTTTATTAAAACATTTAATTTCAATTTAGTGTATCCTTTACGCTAATTACATTTTAACTCAATTGTTTACATTGACAGATTGAGTTATAAGCACAAAATACGCAATAGTTGTTTTTGCTTTACATTGTGTATATATTCATAAAAACACAAATGCATACTGCACCTATGCTGGCGTAAAATAAGATTTAATTATGCATTTTGTATGTGTGTGTGTGTGTATTCTTTATTTGAAATATGCATATATAAAATACTGTGTTTCTAAAATAATATGGTTTAAGTAATTTTTCATTAGCTTTAGTTACATTTATTTTTATTTATATGTTTTTATTTTAGATCACATATTTCTTGCTTAATTTAGTTTGAATACGTTTTATTTTACATTTTACTAAGATGAAAACGCGCGCGCGGATGTGTTACAGCACTTTTATTGCACAGCACATTTTCCCCCCTTTTTTCCTCGAACCATTGGTACAACTTCAGTGCGTACATAAAAAACGTGGTGTAGCACACGTGTACCTAAAATGTGTTCATACTGCATACTGGTACTGATACAGACAAACCGAATTACAGATTTAAGCTCGTGTGTGTGAAACCCGGCAGGGCTGACTGACCAGAAATAAGCGAGAGAGAGAGAGAGAGAGAGAGAGAGAGTGTGTGTGTGTGTGTGTGTGTGTCCTGGCATTCAGTAGAACTGATACAAAAATCGATACAATGGAATAAACCCACCTGGGAGTTTGTAATCTGAAATGCATTAAGTGGCCCGGGCAGTGTGTGTGTCTGTGTCTGTGTGTGTGTGTGTGTCTGTGTCTGTGTTCGTGTGTGCGCAGGCGTAATACATAAATTGTCGCATTCCTCATCATAAATATGGACGAGGCGAGCAAGAGCAATGATATAAGAAGCAGAAAAATAAAATAAAAATTGCTGATTTAGTGGAACCTTACACCACCGCAGCTCAGCTTCCGCAAATGCATTCGGAAGTTTGCCCGTGTGTGTGCGTGTGTGTTTCAACCTTACTGTCAGTGTGTATTTGAGTCTGTAATCTGAAGTGCATAAAGTGGACCAGCCTACGCGACTGTACAGCTTTTATATCATAAACCTATATACTCCTTCTCTCGCTGTGTGTGTGTGTGTGTGTGTGTGTGTGTGTGTGTGTTTCAATCAAACACCCTCTCTGGGCTCGAGACTAAATCAGTGTAGAAGCAACGATAGTGGGTCAGGTTGGAGATGGCGTAGATAATCTCAGAGTTATTTTAATGTTAGATTAACATCAGGTGAAAATCGCACTTTTCTCTCTGGGCTCGCGCTAAAGATGATGCATTCAGATAACAGCACACTTAGTGTGTTTATCGGCCACCAGTGATCTACACACATAAAACCATCCAGACACATATTTAACCCCCTAAGTGTATATGTATTATTGTGGTGTTATAAGTGTGATGTAAAACTCAGGTGGGTAAATTATTATTATTATTATTATTATTATTATTATTATTATAGACTGTATGTAATAAAATCCATCAATACAATTAAGCCAAATTACATTTCTCGTAATCAAAGAAAACAGTACATCTAGAAAACCTATAGTCGCTTGGTGATTCAGCTTCAAGGTCATTCTTAGAACTGCATGTTTTCTTTCACGCTGACACGCTTTTTTATATATTATTATTATTATTATTATTATTATTATTATTATTATTATATTGTTAACATTAAAAAAATATTTTAAACAAAGCGGAATTGAAACATGCTTACATATATTCACAATCTGTATATTTTCTACATTCATATTTTATTATTATTATTATTATTATTGCAGTTGAAAAAAAGAGATGAAGTTAAAACGGAGGGATAGAATTTTTGTAGCCGCTCATGTCTCACCATCATCCTTCCATCTTTTGTTTCTTTTCTCTTGTGTAATGCATAATTTTTTTATATAGCTTAATTAATGTGTATATTGGCGGTGGGTTCGATATGATAACTGCATAAAAACAGCGGAGAGATTAAAAGATTGAGCCGATTAATAAGCGGAAACACACATGTACACACACACTCACACACACACACAGATGAGCGATAAAAAAAATATGATTTGTGCTTTCTTACGTCAGGAAGCTGAGATTATGTTTCTACCAGCCTTTTTTTTTCTTTAATAATATGCTATTTAATGAAGTCCATTCGAACAATATTTTTATTGATTTACTTACTAATAAACGAGGTTGAAATGCGATGTGTACAACAATATGGCTATGCTAAGCCACCGAAGCCTGAACTGAACCGTTAGAGGGGGAAAAAATAGGTTCAGGATGATTAATAGTGTAGAAGCTGGTGCTTTTCTCAAATCTTTTCAAGAACGAAATTTCTTTTTGAGTCCGCTGCGATATTTGAGGCCCTTCCGCTTCTAAGAACTTCGAAAAATCCTGAAATGTGCTGTCAAACTGAGAGAAAACAGATATTTCTAAGAACACAAGACATTATAGAATGGTAAAGATCAGAGAGAGAGAAAGAGAGAGAAAGAGAGAGAGTGTGTGTGTGTGTGTCTTGTTTTTGGTGAATCAGAAAGAAAGGAAGACATGAAAGCGACAGGCAGAACGATGAGAACGACACTCACACCCACTCTCTCTTCATCAACATCTCTACAGCTTCACACAGGTTAGTGTGACAATTTCACTGCATCAATTTATTTTTTTCTACATTTGTTTGATATATATATATATATATATATATATATATATATATATATATATATATGACCAGCGAGAAATATTCATTCATGAAGGCCAAGCAATGAATCACGACTCTACTTGTTCTGTGGATTTTGTTTCGCACATCTGTATTTATGAATGTGGTTCAACTTCATCACTATCTGGCCAAAAGCAGCTGCTTGACAACCATTCAGCTCCAATCAATCCCTCTTACTCTATCTCTATCAAATGAAATACTCTCTCTTACACACACAGTCTCTCTCTCTCTCTCTCTCTCTCTCTCTTTCGCTTTTACGACCCTAATCATATCAATTTCACGGCAGACTTTTTCTACACACTCAGATGGTAATAAATCATTACAACTCCTTCATCTTCACCTGCGCGAGGATCAAGGCATATACTAATATACAGTAACACCACCTCCACCACATCCCACCATCAAATGCGACCTAGCAGTTTTTTGGAAAGTGGACGTGGGCGCACAGCCCATGCATCTGACCTGGGAAACGAGGTAACACACTCATGACTGTAAGAGATTCGCCATCTGCCTGTGCCGCTGAATTTGGTAACACACACATACAGACACAAACACACACACGCTTACAAAACTGCATCACCTTTACAATAAATCACTTTGTTATGATGAGGAGGAGGAGGAGGAGAAACTTCATCATCCATGCATCATCGCATCAACGTTATTTCCTGTATCACGCTCTAATGTCTAAGAATATTGCATCAATATATCGAAACACTTTCCCATCATGCAGTGCTAAACGCGACAGGGAAATAGGAACACACTCCGTGATGCTTTAGGGGTCTCTCTATCGTTACAAAATATTACTAATCACCGAATGTAAATCGCAACTATCAAACACCGAGGGTACACACGAGTGATGCGGAAGCTGACCCAAGCTAAATTAATGCGCCCTGGAAAAAAAGCTCGAGATGTTCTGCTGTTGAAAAAATGAATGGAAGGTTTGCCTACAGAAATGTAAAAATAGTAAATAAATAATGCACTGACCTGCTGAATTGTGGTTGCTGATTAGATTATATAACTCTCGGATCGAGGTGCGGTTGGCATTTACAGAAAGAGAGAGAGAGAGAGAGAGAGAGAGAGAGAGAAAACCTTGGGTTGGGTTATGCGCTGAGCCGTGCTGTTTTCTCCTCCTAGCCTAGAGCGCGCGCCCGCGCACGCGCGGACGCACGCGCGCGCGTACACACACACACACACACACACACCAAAAGGGGGAAAAGTGTTATCGTACGTACTGTACAGCAAACGCGTACAGGTTGCGGACACACACACACACACACACACACACAAACCCGAACGCACGCACACGCGCGCGCTTATTCTGAACCGGAGTCAACACAAAACCATTTCAACGCACACAAGAGGTCTCGGAAGAAAAAGCAGCAGTCGCCTCCAGTTTTTTTTTTTTTTTTTTACTTAGCACGTGCATTAAAAAATCTCCAGTTTTAAATCAATACCGAATCTGTGCCTATGTATTATTATCCAATTATAAATTAATAGCTTGCTTAACACTTAGGGTTATTAATTTTAATATTAATAATTGAATAATATAAAAATATAATATAATAATATAATAATATAATTTTAAATTTTTATTTTACTTTATATAATTGAATAAAATCACTACTGAAATGTTTGTTTGCAGATCAAACGGACAATGTGTCGGTGTTAACCCTAGCTCTGGGGGTTAATTTAGTCCAGAGGTGCAGGGACAGAGCTGGGGATTTCTCTAGAGTATATTTAGCCTACAGTCTTTTTTTCTGAGAAAATTAGAAAAAGAAAAAAAAGAAAAAGATCAGGAGAAAGAAGGGCACCACCACCACTCGGCATTTACAAGCAGTAAAAATCAGCTACAAACCCCAAAATGTCACTGAGTTCACATGGAGCTGTTCATGTCATTTATATATTCTCCAACATCCGTACCGGCCTCAACTCATCTCCTGTCAGTAGTTAGATATTCAATAAAACAAGTCAGAATCGAGCGGAAATGCTAACGATTTATTCATCTGTAATAAAAAAAAAAAAAACATTGTAGCCTGCATAAAAGAAAAAATAAAATATATTTTTAGAAAAGCTTTGATAGCTTGCAACATTTTAAAATATGCCGATTCAATGATATGGATTTTTTTATTTGGTTACCGTATACACAGAAGAACAAGTCGTCACAGATAATAAATACGCGTTATAACGCTAATACATAAAGAGTAAGACTTGAATTAATTAATTTTATTAGTAGCATTGGGGGATTTAATGTAACACACTTATATGATCATCATCATTTTTGTTATTATGATGATGATAATAATGATTATTACTATTGTTATTATTATTATTATTATTATTATTATTATTATTATTATTTTTATTATTATATAAGAGCTTGTAACTAAGGTGAATATTTTTTTACATTTCTACACTGCATCATTAATCATGCGATTTTTTTAATGCGCACGATAAGCCTGTTAAATATTTATTTTTTTATTTATTCATTCATTCATTTATTTGTTATCGAGGGTCTATGGCACAGGCTCAGCGCGAGCACGAGTCCAATTAAGCCGTTTCAATTTTAAAACTGGATCGCGCGTCGACGTCATCGCCGCGATTGGGTTAGCTAGCGGATTCGCTTCGTCGTATAAATAAACAAAATCCAAAACGAAATTGGAAGCGTCATCTCCCCAGAAGCCATGAGGCAGTGAGGATGTATTATACCGTCATTTAACACCGTGTGTGTGTGTGTGTGTGTGTGTGAACACTGTTTGAACCTGGTGCTAACTCTTTTCTCTTTCTCAGGTAATTTCTACCTCTGTGGTTAGAGGAACGAGTAACCGAATTCTGGGAAACGAAAACGTCCTCCAGTGGACATGGACGTGTGACTCTGATGCTGCATTAGTAAGAGGTTTTGGAACAAAAGCAACACACGAATTTTGTGCGCAAGCTCGTAAAAACAGACAGAGTGAAGATCCGTGATTTAGTGTGCGAAAGAAAACAGCTAGGCCTGGAAGGTTAACTAGTGTCAGACTTTAGCAGAGAAATTTAGATTTTCTGATTGTTTATACTAAGTAAATTGAAATGTAATTCATGTTTTATAGTTTTGGTAATTCACTTACATCTACTAATAGTGACTACATCGATTGGATCTCTCTCTCTCTCTCTCTCTCTCTCTCTCCTCACCCCCATTCTTCCTAACTTCATCATTAAAAGAATTATTAAATAAGTTCATTACCCTACTATTGAATATCTTTGTGGTGTTTGTATGAATGGTAGTGGTGTTTAAATTGGTGCTGTTCGATTTCTATGTCAGCAGTGTTAATGAAGTTGATTTTTATTGTTAGTGTTATTGAGGGTTAGAATGGGGGTGTTAGTGTTGCTGATGCTGTTGTTAGTGAAGAATTCTGGCAGGAGTGTTGTGGCTGATATAGTGTGTAAATGTTAAGAGTGTTTTAGTGCTAGTGCTACTAATTAAGTAGGGTTGGTGTGTGTAGTGATGTATTAATGACTTGTTTAGGTACTGATGTTCATGTGTATAGTATTGGTATTAGATTTTGGTGGAGTATATGGTAAGGTAAGATCATAGAGGGATCATAGTGTTTGAGATGATGATGATGTTAGCAGATATAATGTTAGATTCTGGTGTTTTTGTGTTGGTGTTATTAGTGTTGGATTTTGTTATTGCCAGTGTTTATACTGTTGGAATTAGTTATTAGTGTATATGTTGGTGATGTTAGTGTTGAGTTATGGTGATAATAAAGGTGTTAACCTTGATAGTGTTGGATTTTGATGTTGTCAGTGCTGATAGTGTTGGGAATAGATGTTAGTGTAGATGTTGGTAATGGTAGTCTTGAGTATAGGTATTATAGAGGTGTTAGAATTGATAGTGTTGGATTTTGGTGTTGTTGGTGTTTATGGTGTTCTGGGTAAATATTGGTGATGTAAGTGTTGAGTCAAGGGTATAATAGAGGTGTTAGAGTTGATAGTGTTGGATTTTGGTGCTGTCAGTGTTTATGAGTGAGATTAAACATTGCTAGTGATATTAGTTTTGAGTTAAGGGTATAATAGAGGTGTTAATGTTGATAGTGTTGGATTTAGGTGTTGTCAGTGTTTGTAGTGTTGGGATTAGATGTTGGTGTAGATGTTGGTGATGTTAGTGTTGAGTTAAGGGGTATAATAGAGGTGTTAGTGCTGATAGTGTTGGATTTTTGGTGTTGTCTGTGTTTATAGTGTTAGGATTAGATGTTGGTGGTTTTTGTTGATGTTGGTGTTGTGTTAATGGTATAATAGAGGTGTTGGTAGTGTTGGTGTTGAATGATAAGCTGGTGCTGCTGTTGCTCTGCTCTGCTCTTATCTGCTCTTCGCCCAGATCCTGCAGGATCACAGAGTCTGATTAAGAAAGAAGAAGCGCGGCCATAATGATGAGCCATAATGAATCCTTATCTCTCCCCTCCAGATCATCAGCCTTTCAGCGCGCCATGGTTTTGTTACATGGGATAATTTATTGCATCTAATACATCACAATGAATCTGATTGGGCTGCTGCTGCTTGTGCTGGTGCTGCTGGTGATGAGGGAGGGTGAGTGGGGTGTAGCGATGGCCAATGTTTGTGAAAGGGGGTGTTTTTTTTTTTTTTTTTTTTATCCCAGGGGGCAATGAAAAATGCCTCTGCAATTTTTAATTGGTACAAATATAAGGGGATCTGATAAAAAAATGAAGAAGTAAGAAATAAAAAAAGGAGTCAGGGGTAATCTCGCCTTCCAGTGTGCACTCGCCTATAATTAAGTGTGTCAATTCCAACCAGAACAACATCGACCTTCTATCACTGGCAGAGATCCCAATTTCACCATGATTTATTTCTCAGCAAGAGCAGATAATTAATCATAAACACCGAAAACAGTGCAGCAACGCGGAGATAACGGAAATATTTGCATCTAAAAAAGATGCGATGGAGCTAATTCATCCCTCCAAAACTAAACCGCGGCATTACTGAAAAACCGCCAGGATTTCTAATACTCCATGACCAGTCTTTGGAGAAATATCATTAAACCAGAGAGAGAGAGAGAGAGAGAGAGAGGTGGAAAGATGGGTTTGGGTCTCTGTACCAGTGATGTATATGTCCTGGTGGTAGACTAATACGGAAGCAATAGCGAAGATAAAGATTATCGTCATGAACCGAAAAATACCCTTACAACAAAATAAGATAAAAGATACAACAGCTGATACAACTAGAGTCTGGGATTTAGGTTTTTTTCCTTTATCTTTATTATCTCATCATTCTTCACAAGATAAGAGAAGCTTAGAGGCGATAATAATTATTATAATAATAATAATAATAATAATAATAATCAAATGACGATTTCACTTGACCACAAGATGTTGAGTTCAAATCCGAGGACAGTCAGAAGCCAGTGTTTGGCGCTCGATCAAGGTTTTTATCCGCCAGCTACATGCTCGGATTGCATTCTGCCTCGCATTTAAATCACTAGCTATAAAACCTTCTACCCAATTATTATTATTATTATTATTATTATTATTGATGTACGGTTGTTGTTTTGAATTCCTTAATAAAATTAACATTTTCATCTTTTCTGCAGCAATTAACTGATGAACGTCTCCCTCTTTCTCTCTCTTTCTGTCTATTTCTGTGTCTCTCCCTCTCTCACTTCATTCTCTATCTCTCTGTGGATGATCCGTCATTTCCAGTGTTCTGGCAGACTCGAACAGATTGTATCGGTTTATTTATTTCCTCCTCTATTTATTCACGCCAGGAAAAAAAAGAAAGAGATGAGGGGAGATGAAGGGATAGAGAGTGAGAGATGTCAGAAAGAGAGATGAGTGTAGGGAATATTAAGAGCGAAAAAACAGTGAAATATAAAATAAACTATAATAACAGAAGGATATGGGCGAGGAAGAGAGAGAGAGAGAGAGAGAGAGAGAGAGAGAGAGAGAGCATTGAAAGCTATGAAACATTTCCTTCACGTTAAGGTCAGGAATATGTCAAGGATTCGCTCAGAAGGCAGAGAGAGAGAGAGAGAGAGAGAGAGAGAGAGCAAGACCCGATTCCCGATTCAACATTTAACAACAAAAATAGCCTCAGTGAGCTTCAAATGCTATGTCTTCTGAAGGTCGGTATGACGGCCAGCTCCGTCCTATCACCTCGCATCATCTCTCTCTCTCTCTCTCTCTCTCTCTCTCTCTCTCTCTCTCTCTGTTGGTGGAGATGATGCGCAGGGAGGTGTTGATGGAGATGGAGTAGATTAAGCTAATGAAATGGACAACAAAGGGGAATTAGGGACAAACGCCCCCTCCTTACACCACTGTCTGCCCCCAAGAGGGTCGCGCGCACAATAACGTGGCTTTATCAGTGCCGAAAACGCGCTCTAACGAGACATTTATTATCAGGGGCGTGCGCGCGCCGCAGCACTCCGGTGTGAAATGAGTTTTTGAGCACGAGACCAGCAGGATTCACCCAATCACCCACCCCATCCTGCACTCTTATAAAATGCCCTATCTATCTATCTATCTATCTATCTATCTATCTATCTATCTATCTATCTATATACATAACTACAAAAACATTTTAACATAAAAAATATGTCCTACAGCTCACACCTGAGACGATAAAGGTATTTATGTCTATCTATCTATCTATCTATCTATCTATCTATCTATCTATCTAAAGTTGGAGTACCAAGTAATAATACAATATAATTAAATATATCCATCTAGTAATATTACTGTCTGTAGGTTAGATATCCAAATAATAAAATATAACAAAAATCAAATCTATTGTCTCCTAAATCAATTACTCCCTCAAAACAAGTCTATTTCCCCCAAAACCGAAACATGACACACCTAATCAGCTAAAGGTAAAAATAAACATGGCATAAATAAATATCTACGTTTTATACACATCCTATATTTCTACATATCGATAGACATTATTATGATATGGCATTTTCCATGCACAATGTCTAAATATTTTCTGTCTTATAGGCTCCTTAGGACAGGACACATCTGAAAACACATAGTTAGAATTTAATTATTATTAAAATATAATAAAATTATAACCCTATCTATGGTTGTGAGGAGGGGTGGGGGTCTTTAAGCTGCTTACTCAATGGCTATTTGTTGGCATCTTAAGTGTCTGAGGGAAACAGAGAGAGACAGAAAGAGGGGAGGGAGGGAGGAAAGCGGGAAGGAGGGGGCAGATCTTGATTTTCATTGCAATCTTTTGGAACAAATAGCCGAATGGTTTAGCGTTTACCCCCTTTTTCTCCTGCACGCCGGCATGGCGACGCACTGGCGCTGCAGGCTCGAGCGAGCGCGAGCTTGGATGTCCAAAGAGAGAGAGAGAGACAGAGGGAGAGAGACAGAGAGACAGAGAGAGAGAGAGAGTTTTCGGAGGGCGCGGGCTATCAGGTGTTCTCTTTCTCTCTCTCTTTTTCTGTCGCCCCCTGCATATAACTACCACACACACACACACAGACACGTACATACATTCGCACGCGGCTTCGGATTACAGCAGATCGGGCATGTCCGCGTTGTGCTTTTGCAGCCGCGCGCGTCTTAAAAACGAGTGTCAATGAGCCTAAATATCAAATAGCATTAGTGGGTCAAAGCCAGTGTCTATTGGTGTGTGTGTGTGTGTCTGTGTGTTTATGCTCCCCTTGTCTCAGTAAATGGCTTGTGTCAGGGATGTGTGCGCTGATAAGGAGTTGGGCCACTTAGAATAAAGACTATAACATAAATATAACCGGATGGGGGGGATTTACCTTAAACACAGTACTAAATCGATTTTCAAGCGGTTTGGATGCAATTTAATGCCTTTGTTGTGGTTGTTCGTTTATTTATGGACGTTATTTTAACATAAAAGGACTGTTAGTCTGTTTTAGGAATCTTGGTTTATACCTGTTGCTTATGAATAACGAATTATTTCTGAACGCAACTTTTACCGTTCATAACCGATTTTATTTATTTGAATTTAAATGCATATGTAAATCATTCCGAATATACATCAAAGTGCACTGCCAGAAAAAAAAAACACTGTCTCCTCAAAAGTATTCCACCTCATACAGTAATTCATGTGAAAATGTACATGTATTGCACCAATTATATTATAGGCTATTATACAGGTATATTGCAAAGCCCAGTTATAGATAAAAAATCGCACCATGGCTTAGTGGTTAGCCCTGTCGTTTTGCACCTCCGGGGTTCGATTCCCGCCTCAGGTCTGTTTGCATGGGGTTTCCTCCGTGGACTCCGGTTTCCTCCCACAGTCCAGGAGATGCAGATTAGGTTAAATGGCGTTCCATAATCGTTTGAGTGTGTGTGTGTGTGTGTGTGATGAGCGTGTGGATTGGCAACCCGTCTAGGGTGTACAAGTCTCCTGGCCCACTCGCGACCCTGTGTACAGGATAAAGCGGGAAAAATGATGAGCGAGTGAGTTCTAGACAAAAGGGGAAAAATAAGTGTTTACAGGTTAGTGCACTTTTTTTTTTAGATTGTAAAAAGAGAAAAACGAATATGACATAAAGAGGATGAAAAGAGTTACATTATGAGTATAGAGTGGCCTTGAGACGCGTAATGAGCTGTAAGTCGTGAGCTAATACTGTATGAAGAATTTTATTTATTTATTTATTTATTGACATTTTTTGTTAAGGTTCGAATGAAGAGGCTGTTACAGGAATGGATACGATAAGAGTAAGATGTGTGCTTGTTTTAGTCAGGCTGTGTGTGCAGTCTACCCAGTGGGCTTCACTCCTCATAATTGCTTGTTAGTCCTAATAGCCTGGAAGCGAATTGAAATAAATGATTTTTTGTTTAATTAAAATCGTATAAAATGACAGAAATGACAGAAATTACAGTGCCCCGCGCTTTGCCATAAACTTTCTATAAGTCATTACACAGGAGCACTGATTAGACTCTCTCTCTCTCTCTCTCTCTCACACACACACACACACACACACACAGACACACTGCTTCCGGTTTGAAGATAAGAAAAGAGCACATATAGCGTAATAGTATAGTCGTTTAATAGTATTTCGCCATGGGAAAGTAATTGTGTGTGTAAAATGCATGCAGAAGGAGAAAGAGTTAAAACTCATTTTAGTGCATTTTCATTCAGTGCTTGTTCTTATTTTGGCAACGACAATATAATAATAATAATAATAATAATAATAATAATAATCCATCACGCACTTTGATCTCGATTCGAATTTCCTGGTGTATAATGTATTCAGCACAATTAATCTAGGTAATTGAAAAAAAAGAAAGAAATTAATGAACAAATCCATGCAGAGGTTTAAATCCGCTCACGTGAAGGATTTTAATGCACAACAACTTTTCCCATCTTTATAGCGCACTGAAGCCTGGATTTCATTATCAGCGCTTAAATAACATACCTTTTTTTTGTATAATATATAACATGATATATACATATATAAATATATAAATATGTGTAGTGTGTATGTGTTTTCAGAATGCAGTCTGGGGCGTGTTTATTTTAGTTCTGATTGACACCCGGGGGATCATGGTTAATCCCCCCCACTTGCTTCACTCCAGCCCCTTTTCTATTTATTTATTTATTACATTTTTTTCATAACTCATTTGTGGGAGCGCGAGATGCGGGACCGTGATGGTTGCCTGGGAGACAGTGATAGCGCCCAAAGCCCATTTCCATGTCTGCTCTGTGTGCGCGTGCGCGCGCGCCAGGGGCCGTGATTTCTAACACATATAGCAGCCGTTTTCTTTCTTTCTTTCTTTCGGCAACAGAGGTCGTCACAAAGTCATTCAGCCAACAGCACGCACTTATGATTCTCTCTCTCTCTCTCTCTCTCTCTCTTTGCAACATCAGCATCGTTCTGATGACGTCCATCTCGCGCGAGGCTGAACTGAACTGGCCCATGCGGCTCGCGTGCCACCATTTCATTTCATCTCATTCTTTCTCTCTTTTGTGATTTGCACGTTGATGTCACACGAAAAAGCTCATGCAACAATGATCCTTATGTGTGTATTTATTCGTGCATCTGTGCAGCTTTAATTAATCTCTTTCTGCACACCGAGACACCGAGAGCACTCACTCACCTGTTTGGCTTCTTCATTAAAAAATAAAATAAAATAAAGAATTTAGCTTGCTTTGGCATGCATTATTATTGTTATTATAAACAAGTCATCCGATTCGTTTGGTGCATTGCCCGGTGAATAATTTGTTTGTTTTTTCCCCCTTTTATTTATATATTTATTTTTTTTCTCTTAGCAGGATCGCAGGAAAGTTTGTATAATGCGTGCAATAAGGGCAGATAGAGAGAGAGAGAGAGAGAGAGAGAGAGAGAGAGAGAGAGAAACAGGCTTCATTAGTGCCTTTGGTTCTGTAATAAGCTCTATCTTCTCTGTGCACCTTCTCAAAGTTTGCGCGTGAAGCCTGTGAGGCTGATTACATATTAACCATATTAAACATATTGACTATATAAACATAGCAGTGTTCAGGCTATTGATCAGGCTATCCAAACATTTCAACTCTCTCCGTCTTAATTGCACAAGACGCTCCAGGCTGAAACAGGAAAGGGGGGGGGGGGTATAACCTAAATTAAATAAATATTCTAATTAGAAGTGATTTGTTTTATATTTCTTTGCACCCAGTCAGTAATTGCTTTTCAAGCTCTTCGTTTCCAAACAATTGATAAAGAAGTGCAGAGAGATTGGGCCTGAAGAGCTGCACAACCAACACTAGCAACACTGCTGAGGCTAAATATAATGAACATAAATAATTCCATGAATGAATAATTATAGAAATAGACTCCAGGCATCACTGTGAAAAATCTTTGTTTTTTGGGGTGATAACGCCGATGATTCTCAAAAACGGCGCCGATTTCAAAGAGTAGACCGAGAGAAAAAGGGAAAACTTCACACGTGTCAAACTCCTGAAGTCATTCGATAATAAAAGCAATTAAAAAGACGCGGGAAAAAAACAACCCTTTCTATCAGAGTGAGGAAGATTCCCTGTGCTCCAATGTCAGGACGTATAGTTATGTGAAGTGCTGTTACTGTAGTCTGTGTACCGCCTTAACTCCAATAAAACCCGAAACATGAGAAAATGCACTCAATTCCTTCTCTCTCTCTCTCTCTCTCTCTGTATGTAGCACTGATTAATAATCCCGGGGAGTTTTTTAGATATTTATTTGAAGTCACCTTGTAATTTAACCGAAAGGGGGCGTCAGATAATATTCAACTACAAAATACAGTATAAATTAAATATATTTACTTAAGTGTATATAATTTAGTTAAGTAATACATTTATTTCTAACATTACAACGATATGAAACCATGAGAATACACTATATATTATACTATATTATTTATATAATGTCTTTCTGTTGTAATATATTAATATAAATATAATCATATAATAACATGTATAAAAATAATTATATCCATCCATCCATCCATCTATCTATCTATCTATCTATCTATCTATCTATCTATCTATCTATCTATCTAGTTGGAGTATCCAAGTAATAATACAATATAATCAAATCTATCCATCTAGTAATATTACTGTCTGTAGGTTAGATATCCAAATAATAAAATATAACAAAAATCAAATCTATTTATCTGCCTATAGACACACAATCACTCACACACACATGCAGGTGCATCTCAATAAATTAAAATATCATCAAAAAGTTGATTTATTTTTAGTAATTCAATAAAAAAAAGTGAACACTCTCTCTCTCTCTCTCTCTCTCTCACACACACACACACAAACACATAGGGACAGAAAGAATTTAAAGATGTATGATATAAAAGCTGTTATAAAAGCTGTACAGTCACACACACACATTTTATATATATATATATATATATATATATATATATATATAAAACCTTTGACATGTTACACTCCACTTTGCTTATTATAGTTCTGGAAAACAATAAAATTGCTTTAAAAAAAGCAAAACTACCAACAACTATTAACTTAATATGACTAGAAAAAAAAAATCACCTGTTATAAATAAAATCTAGAAAATCAACAATCTGCTGTTTTCTTGTCCTTTAATAAACTCCGGAGCAGTCGTCCGAGCCTTTTCGTGTATCCCTGTAGTAAAAGAGCAGGATTTTCTATTCTGGCTCTTTTAGTCCCAGTTATTCAGTTCTCATTTTATAGGATTTCCTGTTTCAGAAATCATAATAACTACATCATAATAATCAACTCATTATAAGGTTATCCGTTCAAATCTGTTCGCTGGAGCAGGGAATTTATTTCACATACATTACAGTAAAGGACTACGGCTAACTGAGACCAATCCAAGCAATAAGAACGTTCACAGAACTGTGCATAAATGGAATAAGATAAATATACAGTAGACCTATAAAGTGCTCACTACTTTGTTACCTTTCATTGTGGTTTGAGCTCAGACAAATCTGATAAGCCTAATTACCCACATTATGTCTCAAAAATTGGGGTGTTATAGACTGGGCTTTGTGTAGGGTAAAGTTTAGGTAGAGTACCATGAGTAGAAAATTCTGGGAAATATGTTTGGAAATGGGAAAGTGAGCATGAAACATGAGAGTGCTTCATACTTAGTAAGTAAGTAAGCTAGTTCTGTGTAGATTGTTTTATTCTTACCCTGTCACATATGAAGAGAGCTATTCTTCTTAATGTACTCGTAACTTTTAATAACTTTTAAATGTTTATCCAAAAAACAAACAAAACAGAATACAAATAAATATTTTAAAAGCCCACATTTTGATATATAATAAAATTATATTTGCAGTCTTATTCAGTCAGTGATGGCATGATGGGAAGGAATCGTCAGCTTTGAGTTTTACTTAGCCTTAGAGTACAAAGGACCTTGACCCCATTTCACCTTTGACCTTTGCTTTGGACCTACCACATACTGAAGTTCACCTTCAAATCTGCCTTGACTGCTAACAAAAACACACACACACACTCTTTTTTATATTGTGTTACACTGGGACAAATCATGTGCTTACTTGGTAATTGAACTCAGTGGTGTGTAAGACTCTCGCTCCGAAACACTTTCATTATAAATTAAGCTGTCCATCTAAAGCTAAACAAAACAATAGGAAAAAAAAAAAAACCTAGATGACATGCCTAGTAAGATTTCGACTGTGTAGTCCAAACTTCAGCTCTTTAGCATGATATTTAAAGTTAAATAATGAACAGGGAACTTTAACATGAACATTTTAATGCTGTGATAATAAACAGGTGTAATTATATATGCCACAATAATTATACCATCAACTTTATGCCGCTGGGGTAAAATTTTACGGCTTTAATAAATCATATTTATTGCTTAAACTCACTTTAACCATAAGGTAAGCTATTCAGATAAACATCAGTTGTAACCGGTGCAATAGAATACACACCCCTGCTTCATCTTCTTCTTATGGTTCAGCTCTGTTCATATGCATGCTCAGGTTTAACTTTTATTATTAATTTTTATTTTTATCTTTGTTAGTTGTGAATAAAATTTTTGAAATAAACGCTAGGTAATGCGACTGAGGACCAATTACATTTTGATTGAAAAGATTAAAAATAGTAGTTTTATTTTTCATATCCATCCTTGGCATATGTATAAAATCCAGGCTGATGAAAATGTCGAGCTGTAACCAGACACCATGAAGTCTTCATAAAGTTTTGCATGCTTGTACGCTGAGCATATCCAGTTACATAAAACAGAATATCCAATGCTCTTTCATTTCAGAATATCCAATCATTTTCATGTTTATATCAAATATAAAACATGTAATTGTGCTTGATTTACACCATGAAATTTTAATACATTATATACATAATATGTATAGCTGTGCACTTGCAGGGTCATGTGTGTAAGTAACCCTGACGGGCCTTGTGCGTTCTCGTGACCGTTTGTATTTGTGCGGGCGTTTCTGCATCCCAGGCCCTGTGTCGAGGCTCTGATCATAGAGCGAGAGCACGACCTTCCTATCTCCTCGTTTTAATGAGCGCCGCTATGGGTACAGTGTGCATGTGGAAGACATTTCTTATCGCGTGGAAACAAAAAAGGAGCAGGCATAAAAGCTGGACCGGCCTTTGATTTGTTCGATCGCGCAGCGACGATCTGATTCGGGAATCTACATCTGAGTGCGATTAACGAGAACGACAGGTAACTCTGGCATATTTAACAAGATATTAAAGACGACGCAGAGCTTCGAGCGGGCAAGTGCGGGCCAGGGCAAAGTGTGTGATCGGCGAAGGAAACAGGAGAGGCTGAGCATCAGGTGAACTGGAACACTTAAGAGCTACAGCGTGTAATTTAAACACACACATGGGCCCTGGCATGGCCACAAAGGCTAGGATTTTACTGCACAGGAGATAAAGTTAAAGGGCAATGTGGTTTTGTTCCTACTGCAGAAACTCCTGTCAGTCTGCATAGAAGAAATTTTTGTTATATATACAGTATATTTATATATTATTATATATGGGGAAACCCATTTAAGGGCACCTTCTCCTGCGTGCATGCATCTTAAGGAAAAACTTGGCATGCGCACGGTACCTGGAGGGCCACGCTTCACGCTCACAGGAAATGCTGAGCGTCTGAGGTTTTTAGGGATTGGACAGGGTTTGACGCTTACGATGGCACACCGAACACACGTGGTTACTTCATTCTAGTGCATACAGATCAGTATGGAACCCCAAAATCTATTTATTCAAACATAAATATATGATTATTATTTGTATTGTTATTATAATTATCATCATAAACTCAATTCCTCTTACAGAACAAGTGCTCAGTGGTGGAGAGGTAGCACGTGGCTAAAGCTCTGTGCGAGAACTGACAGAAAGCCGCCCTTAAGCAAAACCCTTAACCTCGAACTACTCAGCTTTCTCTGGATTGGATTCTGCATCACTTTCAAGTCACTTCAGATAAAAAATGTCTGCCAAACACCGAATGTCAACTCCTAAAAGAGCATGAATTTGCAATCACTGTGAGAGAATTACATTTTTTTTACTTGAATCCCAGCGCATTATCTAGCTCTCCTCCATCTGTGCCGCTACCTGAAGCCTCTGTATGAGCACCATTAACTCAGTACACATGAGCTAACAGACACCAGTGATGGACGAGAGAGAGAGAGAGAGAGAGACACAGTCGTTCTCACGCGAAGAGCTGGGACAGTATGATATCTAATACGGATTACAGGATATGGTTCATGATCTCCTGAAGAAACTTTCTTGTAAAGTATAAACCTGTAAATGATCCCAATCCTCTGTTTCTTCTTCGTTTCTTTCTTCGTTTTTTTATATATATATATATATATATATATATATATATATATTATATAAAGAAATATTTCTGGAAATGTATACAAAAAGTAATGACCACCCACTGTGGAAAAAACAGCTTTTAATCGAATCCATAATAAAAGGAAACTGCACTTCCAGTCTAAATAAATCAGAACAATATTTAAAAAGGCTGACTAATGTACAGGCGTGTTTTTTTTTTCTTTTCTTTTTCTCTTTTCAGCGATGTGATCCCGATGGGTCAGTGCACGGCTGAAAAAACCCGGTTAAGGGTTTATAATCTTGATGCGCGCGCGCGCGCACTCACTTATACACACACACTTACTGAACAATTGTTGGCTTTCGTACAAAGATCATATACACATATCATAGGGTGATTGACATAAAAAATTAACATATAGACTTTTGAAAATTTCATTTTAAAAAATACATAAATGACTACATAGACTCGGATTAAAAGGAAGAGAGGGGGAGAAAAAAAAAAGTTCAAATTGAAACCACAGCAGGAAGAGAGAAGAGTGCGCATCAGCAGAAAGGCAAGGAGAAAGAATGAGAGAGAGAGAGAGAGAGAGAGAGAGAGAGAGAGAGACGAAGATGATCAGTGCGCTTTACGTTTCCTCTTTTTTGTTTTTTTGTCTTTTTTCTTGCCAGAACACTTCACACAGAACCAGGACTGATCCTCTGGAGGAGCCGCTATGATTCCTACACAGAGCCTGAAAAACAAAGTGAGAGAACCGTGTTACTCAAAGGGAATTTTTCTTCTGCAACTTTTTGCGCAGAACACAAACTCTAGTAAAAAAGGACCGTGGTTAATCTGGTAAACTGTAATCTAAATGTAAAAAAAGTAATTTTGATCTTGTCACCTTTTCAATCTGTTACCATTCTGTACTACAAAAGTAACCATCAACTGTGACTAGGGGGATTTTCTTTTAACAAGGGTTCAGCATTGGCGTACCACAATGTGCAGTTGGTTAATTAAAAAAATAAAAATAATAAAAATCGGCCCACTTGTGCATTACTTTCAGTACAGCCCTCTTACTATTGTTACTATAAGAGTGTGTCAGATTATTAATTAAGTGTAAACCAGTGGAGTTGAATTTCCTATTGATCAGATGTAGATGATAACTGGTCTTTATACTTCTATTACTGATTTTAAACAAATCAAACCTGCAGTCAGGCAGAATAGCTATAGAACAATATACATATGTATGTATTTATGTATGTATATAAATAATCAACCTACAGGTATTCTATAGAGCATATCCTACCCTCTGCGTTTATTACAGAATGCCTTTAAATCACACTCCACTGTTTTAATTACAGATAAACGAAATATTTGGTCACTGATAATGCGAGAGAATGACTGGACAGAATGTAGGTATTCTACAAGCTAGCAATTTTTCCACTTGGATGTGCACCACAAAGGAAATCCATCAGTCCAATGTAACTGTTAACTGGCATGAAACGAAAGAAAGCACCGTCATAGACTTTAGACATCTGAAAACATTTGCATTTAACATTCTGTAACCTATGCATGCACACTAGGGATGGGAATCACCAGAGACCGGATGATACGATATTATTGTATGATAGTACCGATATCTAGCTGATGATTCAATAGTGTATTTCAATTCTCTTTAAAATAGCGACATAATTTATAAATACGCAATTTGACACACACTTGTGTTTTTAGGTTCTGTTACAATTCTGAACAATGTCACCAAATAATTCACTCCTGCAACAAGAGGCTGTGCTGCCTGTCTCTAAAGCACACACATACTAATCATAAGCCATATTAGCTTAAAACATCCATGAACACAAGACAAAGATATCCCTTTTCACAAAAAAGCAAGTTAATAAATGTGTTAATGAAATTCTGTGTATTGGGATGCGTTAAGTTGTCATTCTTACCAGTGGTACCAGTCATCGCACTCATCACAGCCGATCATAGGACTGCCATCATCAGGTTTATTACAGCCAGGGCAGATCCAGATCTGATTACCCCACTCATCACGAATCTGTAGGTTAAGCACACAGGGCAAAACTTTACAAAGGGAAGAAAAGGAAAAAAAAAAAAAGGACTTCTGATTGTGCAGAATAACAAAACACAGTTCGGAGAGTAAAAACTGCCTTTATTTCTCTATATAATCCCCTGCTAGACTAACGCACTTTTCCAGTGTTTCACTAGCGCTTGGATACCATCAGGCAAGAAAAGTTTCCCTGATCGGACTGCCTGCTTTATGTCTGAAACGCTGGTCACCCAGGAAATCCTGTGAAGCCGCAAACATGTGGAAATGGCTTGGAGCGAGGTCAGGACTGTATGGTGGATGTGGCAATGACTCCCCGCCGTTTTCCTAGAATGTGCAAATTGGGTTCATGAATGATTGTGTGTAAAGTTCCCACAGACAGATGAGTCTCTTTCGCAAGTTGGCGACAAGTTATTCGTTGATCGGCGTTTCACTCACTGAATGTTCATGGGAATGACTGCAGTGGGCTCTGAGCCACCGTCATACATGGATCTATAGCTTTCTTTAAAACATTTGCGGCATTCAGATGTTTTACTGTCTCATCACCGCACTGTGTTTTAAGTCTTCTGTAAATGTTAAACGTTTTTTTATGCCTTCGTTTATCAGAAGTCCTGTTCATCAGAAGCAGTGGATAAAAATAATAGTTATTAAAAACATTCAAAAAAGAAAGGAGCGAGTGTGACAAAGTTACCAGAAGAACTCTCCAGCAAGCTCAGTAAAACCTAACAGCTGTTTTCTTATAAAACTGCACAAAACCTGTTTATTTTATTACTTGTTTTTAATCTTTATTGGTCTTTATAGAAGCTGCTTTTATGCAAAAATGTTTGTATCTTTAAATTTATGTCATATTTTTGTATGTGGCCAAGACTTTTGCACAGTACTAAAGGTAAAATAGTTGTTAGGTTTTACTGAGTTTGCTGGAGAATATGAGTTCTTCTGGTAACTTTGTCACACTCGCTCCTTTCGATTTCTATTAGGTTTTTTGTTTCCATCTGAAAACTTGTCTTGTACTATATATATATATATATATATATATATATATATATATGTATATATATATATATATATATATATTATATTTTCTATACAGCCATGCATATATTCTACTGTAATGTTATTTATTTATAAATTTTTGAGTTATATATAGAAATACTGAATGATTTTGTACATAATTATGCGGACATGATAAATATATATATATACACACACGAACACATATACAGGACTACTGCAATTCTTTCAAATCAGAATATATCGCTGACGATGATGATGACAAAGATGACGAGCCTCACCACGTAAGCGCTGACGGTCTCCGTGACGACGCTGCAGCCGCGTGCTTTAGCCTGGATGGCTGGGGGCTGAAACACCGGAGGCGGAGGCACCAACACAGGTGGTGGGGGAGGTGGAGGTGCAACAGGAGGAGGAGGGGCAGGAGGAGAACGCATCCGAGCACCGGGACCGGAACGTGGCACCGGCGTCCGAGGAGGCGGAGGGGTAGGGGTAGGTTCCAAGTCAGGGGTTACCTTACTGATGACGCTGAGAGAGAAAGATTAAGAGAGAGATATTAACCCAAATTATGATTATGGCTCGAAAATATTTAATGAAGAAATGTCAAACAGAGAAATGAGTTAGTGTTTTCTAGTTCATGTTCAAAATGCTGTGTCCTTACAAAAACAGCAGGAATACTACACCATGATACACACTATTATTTCAGTTCATATAAAACATTATGGCCAATAAACACTAAAGTTTAAATGTATGGCTTATTGTTTAACTAAGAAGTGTGTTACAAAAATGACTGAACAGCATTTGAATGTCAAATGTTTTACATAAATATGTGATGTATTCAAATTCAACAGTCTCCTGACATGAAAGCACTTCCTTTACATGAACAGCATGAGGTTACAGAAATAGTGCTCTTGACCTGGATGTGCGCTCGTCCCTGTGGTGTACAGTAATTTTGCGTATTAAACAGTGAAGATCAGTCAATATCAATCATTGCCCAGAGAGTCCACAGCTCTTGGTAATGAGCTCGGATTGTATATAACGGACATAAGGAAAGAAAATATACACCTTATCCGGTTTGTGTGTTATATGATGCAAGGTTAATCTCAGCGCAAGTAGTCCTGCGTGACCCCCTGCTGTTGCCAGGCAACAGTGTGATTGACAAGGCCAGTAAGTGCAGGCAACCCCGGTCACCGTGGTTTTGACCCTGAGAGGGGTGTGCCAAACGACCGGCTCCGGTTACACACACAGGCGCATGGTCATTATTTATGTCTTATCTGAATGACACCTTGAAGGTACATGGACACGCGCGCACCCACGCGCGCACAAACACGCACTGTTGTGGGCGCACTTCTGTGACAGCTTTCCTTCAGATGCCGCAAGGTGTGGGCCGATCAGGAAGTGACCTCATGAGTCCCTCGTGACTCCGTTAGGTCGAAGGTCAGGGGCGTCCAGGCTGCATCAATGGAGCCACTGTTGAGGCTTTTAACGTGTGTCACGAAACACAAATACGCGCGCATAGACTTCACTCGGACACTAAAGCATCGATGGTTAGATTTCTGTAAAAATGTGAAACGTTTTTGTATCGTAATAGCTCCTGCAGACGGGATGGATACCAGCGGCAGAGCAACATGTGCACATTTTCGACACAGTTCGGCCGCATCTCAAATGGCTCGGTTTGGAAACGCATACTGGCACTCAGTGGAAAATCGTGCACTATGTATCCAACAGGAGACTGTTTAAGACTGAAGCACTTTGAATGCATTTAATATTCTCATAACGATATTTAAGAAAATTTATTAACTACAATTTTTATTTATCTTAAATAAAGCATTGTTGCATTATTAAAAAACTAATAATGCTATAAATCACATATTTATTTAAACCTTTTTTTTTTTTTAACCCAAAGAACTTGGATGCTCAAAAATGAAGTTTTGAAAAACCACACACAAACCTAAAACATAAGCACTGTAGAAGGCTTTGTTCTTATGTAACAGTTGCTATCAAAGCGCGTGTGTGAGAGAGAGAGAAAGAGAGAGAAACAGAGAGACAGAAAGGCCAGTTGATTATGCTCAGAGACCAGAGTACAGGTGCGAGCGAAGCACAATAGACCGAAACGACAAAGACATAATACACGATCACACGCGCTCGCAGAAGAAAGGCCTTCCTGTCGTCACACGCACATGGACATACGTTAATGTTTCCTGCCTCGCATGCTGGTGGAACGGTGAGGATGAGGGAGGAAGACTAAAGCAAAGTCTAAACACAATCAAACCGCGTCAACATGTTCACACACAAACATATACACACCTTAGCTTTAGCCTATGTGTATGTTTAAGAGTGAGTGTGTGTCATTCTTGTGTGTGTGGGGGGTGTGGGGGGGGGGGGGTTAAGTGGTGTGAACACTGGGACTATTGACGGGAGTGTGCAGCAGGAGGTGTGTGTGTCTGTGTGTGTGCGCGTCTCGCACAAAAACCGTGGGCCGTTTGGGACTGGTCACATGACCCACAGGCTGAAACACACACCTGCGTGCAGACACGCAGTCTCTGACCACACAGGGAGCACCGTGTGTGGATGTGTGTGTGTATCTTACATTTTGTCCTGTCCAGCTCCGACTTTCAGCTTCAGTCTGGGTATGACGGGAGACTGTGGAACCACGGGGGCTTCGACCTGAGAAAGAAAGAAAGAAAAAGAGAGATAAAAGGAGAGAGGGAGAAATAGGGGTTCAGAGAATGATCAAAAGAGAAACAAGGGAGAAAGATGAAGAGAACCGAAGAGAAGTAGGAAACAAAAGAGAGATAAAAGAAGAGAGGGAGAAATAGAGAGAATGATCAAAAGGATAGAGAGGAATTGAGAATGGGGGGGGAAGCAATAATTCAAAAAAAGGGGGAAAAAAGCAAAAGGAGAGAGAAAACAAAAGACAACAATCAATACATTGTATTATTTAGTAAAACATCATCGTCTTATGAATAAGACGATTCTTTACTCTCTTCTTCAATGCACACCCTCTCGAGTTTCTTTTATCCATCAACTTTTTTTTTTTTAATCCAGCCCCTCCAACAGTCAGTTATGCTGAATCCCTAACCTCTTTTTCATCACTATACACTGCACACCACTATACACTACTTTTCCTATAACACTGCAGCAGTGTAGAACCTAGATGTCAGATTCCACACCGTCCTCACGTCACGCTGATGAACTTAAGGGTGAATTTATTGTATTATGAGTTCTAGACAAGATTTATAAAGAGAGACTGCAGGATGATGAAAAGACAAGTTGAGGCAGAGAAGACAAAGGCGAGGCCTCGGCAGGGTTAATTGTGTGTGTGAAACAGAGAATCCCTACTGTTGCCCCAATCGTTTAGCTCAAAAACACATATTTTCTCCCTTGTAACTGTTTTGTTTGTCATTTAGTCTGTGTGTATAAAAAAAATCCCTTCCTGAATTTGAAACCCCTCCTTCTCCTCCTCCTTTCCTTTATCCACATCAGCCTGCCTTATCCTTATCCATCCTTTCTTCAGGACAAACTGAGGATCAGCAGAATCAGGAGAACGTTGCATCATTATGATGGAAGACCGGAAGGCCTTCGGACGCTGTGTTACTGTGGGCTAAACAAACAGGCTTTCTGCACAAACATGGGCGAGGTTTTGATCTTTTCTTCTTTCTCTAGCCTGGAATGCAAGTCGCTTTCTAACCTGAGCATCGTATATCTTTTTTCACTTGATCATGTGGAAAATAACCAGCATCCAGGATAAGCTCCATACACAGAGGACACGCGGTGCCCGGGCTACGTGAGGGCTGCAACTCTAAACTACTATAAATGATTTATCCACAGTTTGTACTCCGTTTGATTGGTGCGCTTCTTAAGTTAACCGGGGGACTCAAAAGGACACACTAAAGATATCAGTGCACTTGTACACGTAGATATACTACTGCTAGAATCATCGCACTCTTTGAATGCTGCTTACATTTGGTTCAAAAGCATTGAGTTTATTAATATGATTTTAGCCAATAATGCTTCTAAATGTCACTTGATGTTGAAATAAATGGAAATTATGGTGTTTTCTTTTTACATCAATATATAAAATGAAAAAAAAAATTACGCATAATAAATGTTAAAATTAAAAAAAGATTCCTGTATTCACATGGATCTTGGGTAAGGATGGCAGAAATCAGATCTGAGCTAAAACCTTTGGTGCCTTCAGAGATGCTTTTCACCTCACCACGGTTGTAAAGAATGATTATTTTACACAGTTAGTTGCTTTCACGGTCAGCTTAAACGAATCTGATGTACAAACACTGATCAATAAAACACTCCTATTTAGGTGTAGTGTTCTCTCATATCTCCAAGAAAAAGACCTATAGGAATTAGTTGTTCCTTCCTTCGTCAGCGATTTCAGTTTTAAATATTTCCATTCACACTAGGAGCTTCACTTTACAAAAGGAAAGTTTTAAATAAGGAAGCAGACGGAGATGAATTGGAGATTACGTACGGCTGCGCTCACTTTGACTCAAAGACATTCATGCCTCTCCGGAAGGGGCCGCAGGGACCAGGCTTTCTTCACATACGCACTTCCATCCTACCGGCACACGTGTGTTTTGGCCTCCCTAAGGAGGAGGAGCTGAGGCCCTGTCCCTACACGATAAGGCGCTCGCGTGTGCGTGCGCGCGAGTGTGTTTAAGGACACACATTCAGGGTCACCCTCAATGGCAGGTTCAGATAGTGCTATCTGCTTATGTTAATTAGTCTTTAAGTGGCTTGCAATGTCTTTCTCCCTAAAAGTGCCCTGTCCTACTTAACCTGCCCTGTATCACGATGAGTCCGGCGCTTCAAACGCTCACGCTTTCGTTTAACACGCGCGCGCACACCTGCGTGTGTTAAAACGAACAGGCACGCACGAACGGATTAATCGGCTATTAAATGAATGTGCGGGATGGCCCGATGACCCGAGTCACTCGCTGGAGCCGATAAAAAGAAATAAAAACTTATTAAAATGTTTTACAGGAGAATAATGAGATATAATACAATATAATTTAACAGAACCTCCGTTTAGCTGCCATGAAGATGAGGGAATGATTAGTCAGTTTCTAGGCGTCCAATGGTAAAACCTGGGATCAAAAGTCAGACAGGAGCTAGAACATCCTGCGTAACGCAGACGACCGACTCTTCCGATATCTCTTGGAGCATTTCCTAAAGTTTACCATTCCCAAATGCTAAATAATATCCATTAATACTTTTTAAATTAAATGCTCACTCAGGAACTCTACCAGCTTCGGGCAGTGTTAGGGAAGGTACATTGTAAAAATGAGGCTTAAAGCAGAAAAAGAATTTATAAAAATCATACAATTTCCCTCAAAAGTGACCTTGAATTCAACACACTGAAACAAATAATTTCAATTGAAGTGATTTAGGGTGGACAAGTGACATTAGTACTGCCTTGTGATTAGTGAAGGTAAAGAAAGCTTGAACAGAAATCAATCTCAAGCTCTGGAGTATTAATAACGTTTTAGCATACACACCATGCCATCGCCAGTCATTCATATTCCATTCCTGCATACGGTGGCTAATTAACCCTAAGCTCAAGGTAATCAGAAAGCAATCAGAGATTTAGGATCCTCTGGGCTTTAAAGTGCTGTGACAGTAACGGATGTAGAGATTCCTCCGGTTCGGTAAAGACGCGGCAGAGATGTGCATGTGAGGGTAAATCTTAGTCAGATGTCATCCATGAGAGTCTTAGAGAGCTTAATGCCACTCTGTTGTGAAATGCCCAACTGTGGCTAAAGTTAATTATTTAGATGCCGAAACAGATAAGGAAATTTTATACAGCTCCTCGGAGGTAGCAATGTAGGGATTAATATTTTAAAACATTTTTCAGTCACGTCACATGGCAGGATGGTTCCTGAAAGTGATGGAGATATGGATACTGTAACTGATTATTTACATCATTATCTAAATACATACTTGACCGATGGCAATAATACAAACACCACTTATACCTACAACACTAAGATTACAAACACTAATTCTACCCCTAAGACTAAAATAATTGCTAACACTACTTATACCTCCAACACTAATAATACTAACATTACTTATATCTCTAATTCTTATATTACCACTAACATTACTTTTACCCTTAACATTAATATTACTTAAAATATTTATACCCCGAAACCATCACTGCTAACACTACTCATATCCCTAACACTAGTATTACCACTAACATTACATATACCCCAACACCAATATAACTACTAACACCACTTACACCCCTAACACTAATAATACTAACATTACTTACACATTTAATGCCAATATTACTACAAACACTACTTATGCCCCTAACACTAATATTAATAACACTACTTGTACCCCAAAACTATTACTACTAACACTGTTTATATCACTACTACTAATATTACTAACACTATATGTACCCCTGTATCAATATTAATAACACTACAAATACCCCAAAACTATTATAACTAACTTTACTACCATCACTACTTATACCCCTAACACTAAAACTACGAACACTACTTACCCAACACTATTACTACCAACACTTTATACCCTGAATTATAACTAAGTAATACTCCTTATACCCCTAGTAACACTACTTTTCGTACCTCTAACACTAATATTACTAACACTACTACCTACATATACTGATATTATACAAACTTAAATAATTCTTTTGACTATGTAAAGCTGCTTTGCGGCAATGAAAATTGCTAAAAGTGCTATACAAATAAAATTGAATTGAATTGAATATTATATTAGTATTATATTTATATTAAGGATGAAATGAAATGAAAATTCTGGGCCGAAAACGAAACCGAAATTTTTGGATGCACTTGGCCGAAAACCGATACCGAAACCGAAAATGGCTTCGTTAAAAAACGTTTAAAATATTTTCTTTTTGTTTGTATTAAAAAAACTACAAATTAATTAAAATTATTGCAACTTTGCTGTCCTCATCTGAAACTTTGAAGTGCTTCCAAACCGCCGACATACTCCGTGTTTGATGCGTAATGACAGCGCGAACGAGACGGGAGGATGGGAGAGGCGTCCCGACAATTTCGGCTTTTATTTTCGGCGCTTTCTTACGTTTCGGCCGAAACCGATAATGCTATTTCGGCCGAAAATTTTCGGCGGCCGAAATTTCGGTGCATCCCTAATTTATATATTATTTATATCTACTGTATATATTAATATTATTGGTATATTATATACATATACGCTAATATTAAGACGACCTATGCTCATACGAGACTGATAATTAACCCTATAAAACAAATACTTTTACCATTAAAAGTAATACTTAAACAACAGTACAGACACTTTTTCCAGTAATACTTCACCTTACACTTATAATAATTATACTATTACCTTATTATAATCATTAACAATAATGCCATTACTTAAATAAATACTTTTGGTATACGTAATAGTACTCGCATTAATAATATTAATATTAATAAATGGCACCTCATACTACATATCGTATTTACTGAAATTCTTAAAGAGTAAAAATACAATGTCTTTTAGAGGACAACCCTTTTACAGTCTTCTAGTTCCCTGTCTTTTGGGTGTCCAATTTGTCAAAAACTCCCAACTGTGGCTTAAAGTTAATGATCTAGAAGCTGAAACAGACGAGACAATTTCACACAGGTCTCTGAATGACATTCATCCCCTCTATCCAGTAGAAACACTCTACTGATCTCATACCCTGACTCCCTCCATCCCTCTGTGTGTGTGTGTGTGTGTATGCGTGTGTGGGGGGGACTCAACGAGGTGGAGGTCCCAAGATAGCGGGCTCCTGTGTGGCCCCCAGTCGGAGCCATTGTGCCTGGATTTGTCCAGTTTTTATGTAAACGCAATATTCTTTTCACCTGAACTAATGCAACCAGTGGCGTAAGCCCCTTACTGCTATGGACGGCATTTTTTTTTTCCGTTAATCTCTGCGGATTTAAGTCCCTTCTGCACATACCTTCGGGGCGACTACTGATAAACCACCCTAACTCAACACCGCTTTCTCTTTCCTGCCACTCTTGCTTTTCCTCTGGACGCCAGCAAAGCAGCCTTGCAAAAAATTAAAGCGATCAAGAGATTTAAGCAGAGGAGAGAGAGAGAGAAAGATGTGGGGGGTGGAAAGAGAAATCGCTTTCTGTATCCCATCTAGCAGGGGTGGCATGAGAGACGAAGGAAGGGGGAAAAAAAGACAGAGAAAGAAAGAAAGGGTCAGAGAGAGGGGTGAATTATTGAGGGAGAAAGAGACGGCAAGAGAAATGGAACTCTACACTTAGCTGTGTAAATCAATCCTGAAAGATCTTATGTGATGTACATGCGTTATCGCTGCGCTGGACTGTGAAAAGACACTGGAGTACGAGTTTGCTCGAGTGGAATTAGCACAATCTTTCTTTTCTCTATCGTAGACTCTTAAAAAGACACACACACCCTCTGCAGACTGGGTAAACAGAGGCTTTGAGGTGTATTATCCCTTGTTTGATTTGCACACAGATTGACAGCTTTGTGCGTGTGGGTGTTTGTTCTAAGAGCGGAGGGCTGCAGGATTTCGGAGACAAACGGAAAGGAAAAGATGGAAAATGTAAATGTCACTCGGCAATCTAGCCATGATCTATGAAAGGTACTGAAGTACACAGAGGCACCTGGACAAGCAGGATTTGAGTGTGTCAGTAGACCTGTCGGATGAATAGTTCAGCCAAGAAAAATCATTAAAAAACGTAGACGTTTACCGCAAAAGCATTCGATCAGCCAAGGTTTGCTTGTACAAGTAGGGAAAGTTACAGCCACCAAGTCAATACTGTGCAATATGCATTCCTCAATCATCCTAATGCACACTGAATTGTTCTGGAATTGTCCTGGTGAATTCTAACACTATATGTCACTTATCTATATAATTGTAGTTTCCAGTATTATTATATCAAGGCGAGTGTAAAACTCTCACCAGCGCTTTCTGCTAAAGGCTACCGTCTCTCCAGGCACAGCTGTGCAGATGTGAACGTGTTAATTGAGGTTCATTTCTAACCGAGCGCAAAAATGGATGCTACTGATTTGCACAAAAGAAGAGCAACGTGCAGTATTTTGGTTTTTTTTGGTCTGAGGGTGTACCTGCTGCCGAAACAACTCACCGGAAGAGCATAAACAAGTGTTTGGACCCATACTCTAACAAAGGTGAAAGTTTCTTAAAGAGGATCATTACTGGTGATAAGATACGATAGTAAATAACAGTGTGTGAAACAGAAGCATCCTTAATCACGGATCAAGAGGAAGTACAAATGGCTTTACCCATCCGATGGTTGAAGCATCCTGATGCTTATAGTTTTCAGGGATTCTCAAGGGCCAGTATTGAAACATTATCAGGAAAAAGGTTTAACAATCAACAGTGCTCGTTACAGTGAGGCGCTTATCGAAGAGCTGAAGCCTAAACTCAGTTAGAGTACTGGTGTCCAAGGCGTAGTGATCTTGTTTGGCAATGTACGTCCCACACTGTCAACATTCTACAGAAACTAAGTTTAGAGGTGTTAAAGCATCCTCCCCATAGTCCTGGGTCTCGTTCAATCAAACTTTGGCCTGTTTGGTCCCCTGAAACCAGCTCTATGAGGATGAAGATTCCTTATAGTTTGGGTAAAGACAGCGGTGCATTTGTGGCTCCCAGATCAGACTACAACATTTTTTTAAAATAAAGGAATACCAAAGCTTGTTTAAGGATAGTAAAGTATTAGTATTGAAATGTTGTAAAATTATGAATTTGTCTGTTCTAATAGCTAATTTAAATACATTCTATGGCCAGACTGTGAATAATTTTTGACTTTATACACTTTCATACGTGATGGCCACCATATTAAATCCTTTAAATCGCTCTCTCTCTCTTTGTACAAGCCCCAGACTTGGGTAAATATTTTATGCTAGCTGCATCATGTTAGTGATAGACTGTCTAAAACCACACCTCATATGACTCAACTGAAGCTGGCACAATGTTCAATTAACAGTTCATTTAGAATTATGATAAGCGATAGTGGGACAATAAATAAACAGCATACGCAAGATGCATGCTAATCCTTTGCAATGCTACCATCCCATTTCACTCAAACTACAGGACACACAACCATGACCGCATTTTAGGGTTTTTGCGATATCAACTTAATGTAGGCCGAAGAGGAGGATTTCAGGAAACAGAAAGTAACACCAACTGTTAAGTATACGGGAGATCTGGGACGATGTGGGGCTGTTTTTCTTTGTAAGGCTCATTAGGATACATCGCATCACAGACTCCATGAAGTACCCTGAAGGTGTTTGTAAAGCCTATGTAGTATCCAGGATTAATAACTGTTGAATTAAAATCTGTCATGAAGATAAAACTACGTTGTGGTTGGATCAAGATCACAGGTAATCAAAGGAGTGCACAAAATCCTGGAGCAGCCTGGGAAAAGAGCATGAGGTAGACTCAGTGCTGTTATACTGGCAAAGACAGGGTGCACTGAGTACTAAATTCAGGGGTGCCAATAATTGTGACACGTTAGGTGGGTCTCATACAGTATATTCTGGATTATAACCAAGGCTGTTTTATGATTTCTTTTTGCCCCATGTTTACGAAAGGTGCCAATAATTTTGCATCTGACTGCATTTTCAATGGAAGAAGAGAGCACAGGCTTGTGTTTGCATACATTTCACTGGAATTGGAATAAGTTGAAATATTGTTATTGTTATTTGTGGTTTTTACAACGCTAAACAAATGTGTGTGTTGTGTAAGAACTTGACTGTTGTGTTTGAGGCCTTCACGTGCTGCCACCCTGGTCTTACCATTAAACTAGGCTTCTCCACTTTAGGCTTTTCTTTTTCTTTTACTTTTTCTTTCTTCTCTTTCTCTTTCTCCTTCTTCTTCTCCTCCTTCTCCCTGGGCCGCTCCCTCTCCCTCTCCTTCTCTCTTTCCTTCTCCTTGTCTTTCTTCTTCTTTTTCTCCTTTTTGTCCTTCTTCTTGTCCTTCTCCTTGCTCTTGATCTCTTTGGGGTGGAACAGTGTTTCAGGGAGGATGGGTTGCAGAGGGGGAAGCATCGAGGGAACGCGCAGACAGGCAGAAGGGCTGAAAAGAGGTAGCGAAGCGGACGCGCTTTCCTTGACCACAAGCGACAGCCTCCTCTCTTCCTTTGCTCCCTTCTCCTTGCCCTTGTCTCTTTTCTCTTTGTCCTTCTTGCTCTTTTCTTTATCTTTCTTCTTGTCCTTGTGCTTGTCTTTTTCCTTCTTCAGGCCAACACCGTCTCTTCTCTCCTCCGCTCCTAAGGCTAACTCTGTCCAGTGAACCTTTCCATCATCCCCCTGGCATCGTTCCTTCTCTCTCTTTTTCTCCTTGTTTTTCTCTTTGTTCTTGCTCTTGTCTTTTCCTTTCTCTTTCAGCCTATCCTTGTCCTTCTTTTTCAGTTTGGTCTTGATATCTTTCTTAAGTTTTTTCTTAAGGAGAGACGAAGGCACGGGATCTTTTCGCTCCTGTGGGGGGTTGAGGATTGGAGGTGGTGGGGTGGGCGGAGACTCTGATGGGGTGGAGAAGTAGGCGGGCTCTTGTGGTGATTGACAGGGCGCAGGAGGTCCCTGGTTAGCCTTTCTAATGACCTCATCTATGGAGTCATCCATGGTCCAGCGGTTCGGGATGACTGAGAGCGACGTTGGCGGGTGCATCATGGGCGGGTGTTTCACACCAAGAACAGGTGGAAGTTTTGGTTGTGCAAGCGTATGTTTGGGTATATGTTTGGGCGGGCTCTTTGGAAGCCCATCACTGTCTGAGTCCGAGTCATATGCGAACGGGTCGGGCACACCCACTCCACCCTCGCACGCCCTGGCTATAACGGCCGCAATAGAGTCCTCGATGGCCTCGTCTTTGAGCTCGACGTCCTGCGAAACCTCTTCTGTGTTAGGGAGCATCCATCCCCGTCCTAACTGTGTGGGCCCTGGCCGAGGGCTCCGGGGGCTTCTGGGTCTCCCAGGAGACCTTTTCCCTGCCTTCTGTGCACTCTTGGGTGGAGTCACTGAAGAAGGTCGAGCAGAAATGGCAGGAGGGGTGGAGCCAATCACTCTTTTGGGTGATTTATTCTTCTGACGAGCAGGAGAAAGGGAAGGCAGTTTAGGTTTTTGCCCTGGCATTGGGGTTAACGCAGCAGGGCGAAGAATTTCGATGGGTGGCGTCGGGGAAGGGGAGCGTGCCATGTGCTGGGTGTTGAGTATAATGAGTGGTTCTCGAGGCTCAAAACTCCATTCGGGGCTGCTTCCCGGCTTGGTGCCCATGCGAGGACGCTTGGCAGCAGGTAAAAGACCTTCGGGTCTGGGGCTATCTGAGCCACGCGGGCCGAGCCAGTTCTCGTCATTCTCTTCATCCTCGCCGTCCTCTTCTTCGCCAAGAGAGACCTGCATGGCCTCGGCAGATGTGCCCATGTCGGCAGGAACTGGCTCCTCCTCCTCTTCATCTGAGACACACACAAACAGAGGACACATATTTAAAAAATATATTTTACACACACATTCATGACATCTACCCCTTACTTTATACTGTCTCCACTTTCACGGAGGACACACTGCACTTTTCATGTACACGCTTACTGACTGGAGCACATCTCTAGCCCTGCAGTACTCAGTGTGGACCAACCACTAACCAGATATTATTTGGGTGGTGAACATGTTCGTGTCACCGATAGGTCAGGAGACCATATCCATCAAGCTGTAGCATGCAACAGTGAGAATTGATACAAATGTACGATCATTTACACTCTTTAGTGTACGCACAGAATTGATGCTGAAAGGAGCAACGCAATATTAACCATGTTGGAGTAGCATTTGGTCACAAAAGCTGGTTATCACAGCAGAAGATCAAAGCCATTCACAGCACAACAACAACAAGAAGCACATGCCGCTCCTGCAGGAGAGTAATCTCAAGCCAAATCAAACTTTTCTAATATTTCCCAGTGCTTCAGACTAGGTGCGCATGCAGACACACACATACACACACATCCTAGGCTGCTGTGCTGCTGGTTAAGCGTGGGTGTCAGAAGCACATAGGAGGACAGCCGTTCTCCTCTGACATCCTCCATTATAAATAGTGTAATCTATATGGTAATACTGTTGTATTCTATAGGCGCTGAATGGGGATGAGATAACATTGTGACTTTGGGCTTTTCTTCCGCTATGGTAATAGTTATCAAAGGTTATTTGGGAACGGCGCGTCAGCCGTGCCATGATTGGCCGAGCATGGTTATTTATGATATGAATTATGATAAAGATGATGTCTTTGCTTCTCCCGTGCTCTCCACGAGGAGCCTCGTTGCACAATAAATTGCGATCGTTAATCACCGCTGGCTTTGTGCTGCTGTGATTACGAGCCGCCGCTGCGCTGTAATAAGAATTTTTATTTAAAGGAAGAATATGGATTTGTCATTGCCTCCTCAGCGCAAATGAAACTGACAATATTTCACGACATTGACATTTAATTTTTTTTTTTTAAATTGAGAGAGGAAGAGAAAGTACGCACAATATTTGCATTTTATGGCTTTATCCTCATTTTCCTGCTTCTCTGAGTATCTCTCTCCTAAAAATAATGTAAGGGACTTTAATGACTCGTATAGCAGTGGCACTAACAGGAAAAGAAAGAAAGTAAGGGAAGGAGAGATTGAGAAAGCACAGTGCAGTGTGAGAAGACACAGAAATTATGAATAAAGAGACAATGAGAAGACGGAAAAGGAATAAGAGAAAAAGAGGGAAGGGAGAAGAACTGAGACGACAGGACTGAAAGAAAACAAGGATGGAAGAATAAAAGGAGTGAGAAAAAAAAACAGAAAAGAAAAGGAGAAAATGTTTCAAAAGGTGTCAATATCCTCTTACGTGTAAGAGAACGAAAGTAAGGAAATTAACAAAAGAAAACTGTTGAGAGAGCTGCATTTATATAGGCAAGTGCAAAGGCCATGATTACATTACGAAATACTTGATTAAGTTGACACTTTATTCTTGGTCTGTGCGGGATACTCGCGTCACTACAACAGTGACAAAACCATGTCTTCATCGATGTGACTTTGTGCACATTGGTAACGTCATGCTGGAACATACTTTCACTTACTCGTTCTCTATACTGCTTATCCTGTACAGGGTCACAGAGCCTATTCCAGGCGATTCAGGGGAACCAAGCAGGGTACACCTTGATCGGGGTACCAATCCATCGCAGGACACAAACACACTCACATACAGAATGCTTGAGTTAAAGGAACTGAAAGGCCCAAACTTGTTCCAGTTGAACAAGGGCACTGTGCACAAAACCAGAGTTGGTTTGTCAATGTCACAGTGACCCACACAAACTAAGCAGTTTGGCAACACCAATTTGCCTAATTTGCATGTTTTTGAGGAAACCCACCACGAATGGTGGGGGGAGACATGGAAACTCTACTCACATAGACACGAGCCAGGAAAACGATCACGTAATCCAGGAGGTGCAAGGTGACAGTGCTAACCACTACGCCACCATGCTGCCCTTTTGGTTCCAGTAAAGGCAAATTGTACGGGGTGGTTTAAAAAGTTTCCAGACTAGTTTTGTAACACGGAAACAGATACGGAAAGGCAAGGCTAAACACCGTCACACGGAGCATCGACCTTCATAAGTCAAAGTGCCAAAAGACATTGTCCTGTGCAACTGGTGATATTCTTACCATGCAAGTTACATGCGTTAGAAGTTTGCCAAGAATTCTGTCAGTGTGCCGTGGATGACCAGTCCTTTATGTCGAGGATCACTACAGGTGATGAAACTTGGATGTAATGGTATGACCCTAAGAACAAACAACAGTCTTTAAAGTGGAAGAGCTCTTCATCTCCAAGACCGAAAAAGGTGAGGCAGGCCCGCAGCTTCACCAAGTTCTTATTGTCTTATCTGACCAAGACTCATTGTCTTTGTCGACATTCGTGGCATTCTTCCAGGCTGATGAAGAACAAATTCTTCATCAAGGTTTTGAGGCATCTGAGGAAGGACGTGTGGCAAAAAGGAACCGGATCTGTGGTGCACGAAACTCAAAACTTTTTGATATGCCCTCGTAATTTTGCAGCAATCAAAGACATAGTTCTAGTCAACACGTCTGCGTCCAACTTTGTGTTATTTTTTCTCCTCTTTGATTTTAGAAGAACTGAACTGAACTTTTAACCCTAATAGGGCACTAACTGAAATTTATGGAAATTACAATATTTAAGCGCTTTTCCAGGATTTATTCTTATTATTTTTTTACGTTTGTGATTTCATGACAGACTTTAAACATACACTTTCTTCATATACAACACAATCAGGGCAAAATAAAATAAAATAAAAATAAAACCATTTTCCCATCACCTTGTGTCCAGCTGTAGAAATACTATGTTAACTCTGTTAAAATTACTTTTTTATTTGTATTGTGGTGTGATATCCTTAAGGTATTGCTCATCTCTGCCTCAGCTGTTTCGCATCGTGGCCTGCTGTAATCACAAACTACCCTTTCATGCCAATATCAAAAATAAACCCACCTTCTTTTAAAATTTGTCACTGGAGGGGGAGAAAAAAAAGCTTTACAAATACACACACACACACGTGAGTCATAATTGATTGTGTCATTTACAAACGGGAGAAAGAGTACAGACAGGACGTGATAACAGGAGAAAGCCGCAAAGCCAAAAATGGCACGGAGAAATGAAAACAAGCTCAGACGCACGTTGGGAAGTAATTAAAATGGGGAGATAAGAGAACGACAGAGGGTGGGGAAGCGGAGCAAGAGAGAGAGGCGAGAGCATGAGTGAGAAAGAAAGAACACAAACAAACTGGAAAATGGTCACTTCTGTCTCATGAAATTGATTGGCTCTTGAGTCTCATTGCAACACTGAACGCTCATACTCGCTCACACTGACTTTGTGCTCAGGTAAAAGGAATTTGGGACTAAATTCATATGACTTCCATTAAGATCCCTGCCCGCACCTCTGTTCTTCTCCACTGCCATCTGGAGCATGGATTAAGGCTCCCTGTAATTAACACTGGCTCATTTATCGGGCTCCAATCAATGAGCAGGAGAATCGCTGGTCTAAACGAGAAAAAGATAAGAAGCTTTTAATGTTCTGCCTCTGTATGGTCATGGCACAATTACTAACATCTGAGAGTGCTCTTTGGCTGTGTGCATGCGTGTTCACACAACCTGTAGGAGTTTAATATAATCAGGTCAAATCAGTGGACCCTATCGCTACCTTGCTAGTACTGGGTTGGACCCCTTTTAACCTTTAGAACTACCGTAATTCTCTCTCCTCTTAGAGGTTTTGGTCTGTATTCACATGATCATGACCATCCCATGCATGATGAGAGTCTTCTTGTCTCAACTGGTTCAAGATCTGGTGAACGTGGAGGCGATTTGAATTCAAAGAACAAGATTTGAGATGTTTCTAGTGACGTAATTCTTGTGACATGGTGTGTTAACCTGTGGTCATAAAGCAATGGACATGATCATCAATGATACCCAAGTAGACTGTGGGATTTAAAACAACGCTCAGTTGGTACTAAAAGGACCAAAGTATGCAAAGAAAATATCCCCCCACCATTATCATCCTGGACCGCTGATACAAGGCAGGATGGATGCATGCTTTTATGTTTATGGCAAATTCTGAACGTCTCAGAAGATTGGGAGATGTGGCCTGGTCTGATGAGTCTCGGTTTCTGCTGTTATGCAATTATATACACTTTATAGCCAACAGTTTGTGGACATCTTAAACATCACACCAGTATGTGAGGCTTCCTCAAACTAATTGTATACAGTGGGGCTAAAAAAGTGTTTAGGCAGCCACCAATTGTGCAAGTACTCCTACTTAAAAAGATGAGAGAGGCCTGTAATTTTCATCATGGGTATACCTTAACTATGAGAAACAAAATAAGAAAATCACATTGTAGGATTTTTAATAAATTAACTGGTAAATTCCTCTGTAAAATAAGTATTTAGTCACCCACAAACAAGCAAGATTTCTGGCTCTCACAGACCTGTAACAACTTCTTTAAGAGGCTCCTCTGTCCTCCACTCGTTACCTGTATTAATGGCATCTGTTTGAACTCGTTATCAGTAGAAAATACACCTATCCACAACCTCAAACAATCACACTCCAAACTCCACTATGGCCAAGACCAAAGAGCTGTCAAAGGACACCAGAAACAAAATTGTAGACCTGCACCAGGCTGGAAAGACTGAATCTGCAATAGGTAAGCAGCTTGGTGTGAAGAAATCAACTGTGGAAGCAGTTATTAGAAAATGGAAGACATTGACAACACCACTGATAATTTCCCTCTATCTGGGGCTCCAAGCAAGATCAGACCCTGTGGGGTTAAAATGATCACAAGAACTGTGACCAAAAATCCCAGAACCACACGGGGAAACCTAGTGAATGACCTGCAGAGAGCTGGGACCAAAGTTGGATGATGCAGAAGAATATTGGGAGAATGTCATATGGTCAGATGAAATTAAGATTTTTGGTAAAAACTCAATTTGTCGTGTTTGGAGGAAAAAGAATGCTGAGATGCACCCAAAGAACACCATACCTACTGTGAAGCATGGGGGTGGAAACATCATGCTTTGGGGCTGTTTTTCTGCAAAGGGACCAGGACGACTGATCCATGTAAAGGAAAGAATGAATGGGGCCATGTATCGTGAGATTTTAAGTAAAACCCTCCTTCCATCAGCAAAGGCATTGAAGATGAAACGTGGCTGGGTCTTTCAGCATGACAATGATCCCAAACACACCACCTGGGCAACAAAGGAGTGGCTTCGTAAGAAGCATTTCTAGGTCCTGGAGTGGCCTAGCCAGTCCCCAGATCTCAACCCCCATAGAAAATCTTTGGAGGGAGTTGAAAGTCCATGTTGCCCAGCAACAGCCCCCAAACATCACTGCTCTAAAGGGGATCTGCATGGAGAAATGGGCCAAAATACCAGCGTGTGTGAAAACCTTTTGAAGACTTACAGAAAACGTCTGACCTCCGTCATTGCCAACAAAGGGAATATAACAAAGTATTGGGATAAAATTTTGTTATTGACCAAATACTTATTTTCCAACATAATTTACAGAAAAAGTCCTACAATGTGATTTTCCAGGTTTTTTTTATACCTCATAGTTGAAGACGGGGCTTGCCAAGCTTTGTTTTAGAAAAACTTCTGTATCCCGCAACACAACCCTTACCTCAACTCCACTGCACACCTAAAATAATTAAACTGAAATAAACGCAGGTCTGTCCCCCCTGGCCTTCTTGTTGAACATCAGTGCCTGACTTCTCTAAAGCTGAATGAACACAAATCCCCACAGCAACACTCCAAAATCTAGTGAAAAGTCTTCCCAGAGAAGTCGAGGTTATTATAAGCAGTTAAATCTAGAACAAGATGTGCAAAATATGGTGCATGGGTGCAAGACTCAGGTGTCCAGGGACGTTTTACCATATAATGTAGGTGTAGATGATCGGTAGTAAGGTAGTACAGACAAAGAACACAAATTTGAGAACAGCCTGCTTTAGTAAGCATTTTTAAAAAATTTTCCCCCCCTCACAAAACAAATGATCTCCAGATCAAAAAGGGTGCTCACTAGAGCTGCAACAACTAATCGATAAAATCGATAATTATCGATAATGAAATTCGTTGTCAACGAATGCCGTTATCGATTAGTTGGGCTGCTCACGTCACTGAGGCGCGCGACCACAAGATGCACAAATATACACAGATACACAGGCGCTCGCGCAATGGAGGTTACAGAAGCGTCTGCAGGAAAAAGCGCGCGCCCCGAGTCCTCCAGGGTATGGGAGTGATTTACATTAAACTCCTCTAAGAAGACGGTAACCTGCACGTAACCTGCAAGACCGAGCTTTCATGGCATGTCATGCACGAATACTTTAAAAAAAAAAAAACATGTTGGTGTTACGGCTGGCGAAACGTCAGCAGGGTCAGTAAAAACTGTATCCCTTCATCGTGTAAAAGTTTAAGTGCTTTTGTTTAAACTGTTTGCTAACCTCGGGACAGTCGCGCTAGATCTGTTCACGTGCTACTCGCTAGCGTCACATTGCGCAATCACCTCATGAGCAATAGTGATTAGTTAAATGGCGCTACTTTAGATTAGCTTAAATTACACGGTGCGAATAACAGTAGAATATTACATTTAGTGATTGTTGTGGTTTTCAGCAAATGCAAATAACAGTACATTTGTGACTATTAGCATTTCTACAGTTTTTTTTATAGTCCACTACAAAGCTAACTTGTAATTAACTGGTTTTACTTATGCATACATCATTTTATTATACAAAATTACATTATTTTAGCTGTTTATATCTTATCAACTGAATACATCAGTGTATTTTTTAAACTATATATATTTATACTGTATATATTATATACTACATTTCATTTAAGGTTTAAAATGTCAAAATTAAAGATTATTAAACTCTATATGTGGCTTTTTCATTTTTAAAAGTTAATTTTTATACATAAATAATACCCTGATTTTTATATATATATATATATATATATATATATATATACACACATATATATATATACACACACACACATATCTATATATATATATATATATATATAGTTATAAGCGAAATATCAAATTAAAGAAGTGGTTAGGTTTTATCCGATTAATCGATTAATCGAAAACATAATCTCCCAACTAATCGATTATCAAAATAATCGTTAGTTGCAGCCCTAGTGCTCACGTAAACTGCGATAAATTTAAAAGAGCACTAGGCGTCCCTCGCAGAGAAGGCGTTTTCTTCAAATGACAGAGGAACGCCTCGGAATGGAACGGTATTATGCTAGTTTACTATATGGTTATAAAGTAATAAAAACACAGACTGCTACAAGTGTGCACTTAAAAAAAATAAGTAAATAAATAAAAGGTAATAGGTGTTATTATATTAGTTTGACCAATCGGTCTAAAAATAATATGCTGTTGTATTCCCTGCTCAGATTCAGGGTTAATAAAAAATATATATATAAATAAAAAAATAAAAAAACACGATACGCCGAACTTCGATACACACTCAAACCAGCAGCAGTGCATCAGTCCCACTTCTGCAATTACCTGAAAGAGATTACAAAATCAATTAGTGTAAATTTAAGTGTTATCATACCACTGAGGCAAATTAAATATATCTATTTTCAGAGAGACGGCAGACTTTAAGGCTGAGGTGGATCAATGTTAATATGGATAGCAAAAAAAGTGACTCACAGATCAATACAGACACCGAGAGAACACTAGAGCGTGACACGCTCTACGGTCAGAGGAACTATGATGTTTTTTTCTACAAAAAAAAATAAAAAGTGTCTAAGATTTAGACTCTTACAGGAGTACCTTCTATAAAGAATGATGGGCAAAAGTACACACAAAATCAGGAATTCGTGTTGGTTACGGAGATCTTGCAATGCCGGTCATCTATGCTGGAAGAGATTTGAGACCCATGGTTTTGCAAATGCACCTGAAAATACTGAACAGCTAATCTACGTGTCTTAAAATAACCATGACTGGTGCTGCTGTTACTTGATTACACAATTGCATGTGTTACTTCATAGTTTTGAAAAAAGAATCCAGTATTGTTCTAGAATATGGGAAAATAGATCACAAACAAAAACATTGAATTAAAGGTGCAATATTTTGATGGGTACTGTAGACGACAAATGTCCTAATGTCTTCTGAAACAAGACGTTTTGAACCCCTGAACAGAACCTTGCACAACATGGCACACTAAACTCTGTGATGAATATCTGCACTAGATTTCTTTGTCTATAAAGATTCCTTAATACATGTTCTTGTTTGTTTGTTCGTTCACACTTAAAATTTTCATGCTTGAATTGTTCAGTATCGGAATTTAAGTACATGTGAGTTGTCAGTGAAAATAGAATTTCAAGTCACCCTTCAAGATCAAACCCCAAGTGTGCTCTGTTCTTCTTATCATTCTTATAAGAAAGAACTTTGGTAAAGTTTGTTCTTTGAATTTGTGTTACTTGAAAAAACTTCGACCTTGCCTGCTGCAATGCGCACGCGCACACACACACTCTCAGGCTGCAGACCCCCTTAACCTCCCCGCTCTCATGACCTTCATGTCCAGGGGAGATTTTGTGGGGGGGACTTTCAGAGGCTTCCGCCTGTAACTTATTCAAGAAATGCTTTGAATAATTGTCCCGCAATATGAGTCTGGCTGATTAATTGCCTGTGATAAGAGCTGCTGCGTTCTCTCGCTCCCCCCTCTTCCCCCTTTTACTGCAAGGCCTTCTACCACAGCCTACTGATTCTCCTAATCACCCCAGTGTACCATCAAACACCCTGCAGTTTCCGTGTGTGTGTGTGTGTGCGCGCAGCAATGCACTGCAGCTCTGTGTAAGAGAAAAAGAGAAAAAGTTTTCAGTCGTAGGGTAGATGTTGGATTTACCTTGTGACAGTGACCGCTGTGACCTGTACGCACGCACACACAGCAGTGACGAATGGGGGGCCGGTACACCGTGTTTAGCCTGAGAGCACCTTTTTCAGGCCAGTTGTGTTAAAGACCGAGGATGATAAATGATGTATAGCATAAATAAAAGTAAATCAGACAAATCGTGTGGGAGGCGTAAAAGTTTCCTTTAACTGTTTAACGATAAACACACAGGGCGTTTGTCACAGCGTCAAACTGTAACGTGAATATATAAAGTACGGATATACACTCCAGAGCTATTTTATCTGCAACACCTGCACGACTATTTAAACACGCGACTATCCAGTCTTTCAGTCGTGTAGCAAAAAGACAAAATATAAAAATCACACAAATACAGGTCAAGAGTTTGTGTTCATGTACAAATCAAACACCAGAATGTGGAATCTGGATTTGGGGATTTTTACACACTACACATAAACAGAGTTTACACAGAATGGTACAGAAAATAAAACAAACCTAGTGAGCATCAGTTTTTGAGACAAAATGTCTTGTGAACTGACAGAAAGGCAAAAATAACTCAAGAACAAGGACACTTATGACCCTAACCATCTATCTAAAGGGCACAGCAACATCAGCTAAGCTCTATAACTTACTGTCCAAACACAACCCAACCACCACTTTCCACACCCAACTTACAACCTCCCGTGCGAACTCAATATGCTTATACAACAAGAACATTCTGTCTAAATCCCTCCTGATCAAACCTCAAACCTTCTGATCATACCCTGAGAACATTTTGCCCAAACCCTCCCTTATCATACGCGGGAACATTCTGTTCAACCCCCATCACAACCACCTGCTGAAAGGATTAACACCTGACAGCCTTGTTTGTATATTAAAGTATAATCCGATCAAATGAATAATTTATTAAAATGGACTGGCTTTCTCTTCACTTGTACTTGGCTGAATTGAGCCAATGTTTTACCTAACTTTACTGAGTGGGGGAGTTGATTCAGTTACATATCATGATTCTTCTATGGCACTTAACATATCACCACACTGACTCAAAAATAAATAATAATAATAATAAAAAAACATTTAAAATTTATGTACATTTTTATTTAAAGTGATAAATTGTTTCTATAATCCTACAGGTAGGGCATTCTAAACCACACAAAGCACAGCATCAAGTGTGGTGAGCAAGTTTGTTTAGAACTGTAAAAAAATCCGGGGGAAACAAAAACTTAAAATATAGTTGCAAGCAACAATGAGCGGGCCCAAGCACCGTGGGACATACCGATACCATTATGACATCATTTTAGAACAAAGAGGAATTTTATGTTTAGATCTTCAAAAATTCCCAGATGTTGGAGAGAAAGAAAAAAAAAGTGATGTCATTGTGATATCCGCAACTTTTGTAATGACGTCACACAGGCCTGGTTTGTTGGCGATTGTATAAATCAGCTAGTAGAAGTAGATCCAAATCCATTGGGTGCCTTTTGTAAACGACCCAAAATAACTGACTTTCTGTTGCGCAAAGACCCTGACATGCAATGTGAAGTTGTTGAGTTCAATGAGCTCGAAATGTGTACCAGGTTTCATGGGCATACCTGCAAGTGTCTATGAGCTTTGCAGTGAAATTGTGTGATTGTGTGAGGGACTCTCAGGCATCATAATGACAGCAGATTCCTTTCTAATCATTTTTTTAAAATTGAGCATGTGAAGAAACCACAAAAAAAAAACCTTAGAAGAACAAGTGGCGCTTTATCCTTTATAGGGCTAATGTCACGAAATCGGTAACGAGGTATTGTGATGTGATGTATCGAAAAGTACCTTGTGATTCTAAATTCTTAATATTCAGTATACATTACTGGGAATACAAAACGTGGGATACAACCAAATTCCCAGCACATCCTCGTGTAAGCTTGTGTAAATAAAAAAAAGATGTGAGCTGTGAAATTAAAAAAACTATATTAGTGTAGATTTATGCACCGTTCCTCATTTTAAATAAACTTAATAGTGTCAGTTGTTTCATGGTGTTTTTATTTTTTTACACCATAGTTTTGAACTTCTTGGTTCATAATAAAGTTTTAATCAAAGCAAATGGTTTCTCGTGTGAAGGAAATAATAAAGCAATGCCATACAGTACTTCTGAATGAATTCTATTACAGTTTGAAAAACTTTTTTTTTAAATAACCAGTGATTTCTCCGCTAAAGCACTGGCTAAACATAACTGGAATGTTTTTGCGATCTCATAAATGATTATCATGTAGTAATCATGAAGAGATGAAGAGTAAGATTAAATGCATTATCGGCACCAGCCAAGATTTGCGCTCTGCACGGCGTAAGAGGAATAAAGCGGTAACTACAGTAGACACCTTGCAGACGTTCATGCTGAAACCTCTCATTCTCTCTCTCCTTTGATGGCAGCTCTTTCTCTTCTCTCTCATTCTTTCTTACAGGAGACAGACTGGCTGGAGCACCCACATGTTCTCAGGATGCAGAATGCAACCCTTCTCTCTTTTTCTCCCTCTCTCTCTCTATCCGTAGATCAGGGGCCCTGATCGCCTTTTGCGATTAGAATACCGCAGAACTCGGCCTCCCCCCCAAAACAAAGTGTTTTTAAGGCTTCTGTTTTTCCGAGCTATGGCGCCAACGGAGAACAGTAAACAATAAACATAGTCGGGTGGCGTAGGACACGTACACACACACCCAACACGCCCACGGGTTCAGTGCTAGTGCATACGTTGTGTCTGATGACTAATTTGAGTCGCATTGAGAAGCAGAGCGTGGAGGCGCCGTGCCAGAAAGCGTTAAATACTGTCATCACCTACACACGCGCTGAAAGCTACGACATCGCGCTGCTAAACGGACACACACCTGCTGTCCCTCACACACACAAACACACGTGTGCAGCGACCTCACTAGCCAAAATAAGCTGATCTTAATAATAAGCTGCTCGACGGCAATAATCTATTAAGTGTGATCCAAAAACATGTGCAGTCGTTCAAGGTAAATGAACGCGAGGGAACGGTGATGTTTTTGGCCCTGTTAAATAAACAGACCCAAATTGACTTAGCGTTATCGATACATCGCGGTGAGCTCTCAGGAAAAGAGCTGCTTGAGTCAAACACTTAAGAGCGGACTCGTGGCAAATCGACTTTTACTTCAAAGTGCCCCACAATTATGTCTTTCAGCAATTAGAGGGGTCGAAAAAAGGGCCCTACTTGAGGTTTGCCAGTGAACCGGCAGAGGAATGCCCCCGCAGCAGGCCAAGCAGGAACGTACACACATGCACACACGCACACACCCAAGAGCCGGGTTGAAATGAAGGCTGAGCCTATGCACCTACTTATGTGAATGCTCATACACGCGCGCACACACACAGCCTACACTGTATACGTCTCAGCAGTCGCAGAAACAATAAAGAAAACCATTAACAGGTCCAATCAAGAGTACCGAATGAAAATACGGCAAAATATTTCACCAATTGTTTCCAGATTTGAAATGGTTTTAAAGCGGCAGAGGGAGGGAGGGAGTACGATATCTCTGCCTGTGTGCGTGGTTCAAAAAAGGAAAGGAAAAAAAAAAAAATCACAGAGGTTTGTTTTAATTCAGGGAGAACGACTCTTCTGCTCGGTTTTGATGCTAATAACGCGCTCCCTATCTGAAGCAATTAGTGTGTGTGTGTGATGTCTATCGGCGCCGTGTTCCCAGCGCATCTAAAGAAAATGTTTGTGTTTGAAAAAGTACGCAGCGTAAACAGATAAGGAGGACCGTGTGGTGGCGTATCGCTGGGACGACTTTGTTCTGCCCAGAGATCAGTCGGGCTGGCCTGCTGCTGGAGCTGATGAGCCTCGGCTATTGCGGGTGCTGCTGCTGATCTCGTACACACACACACACACAAATAAATAAATAAATATTAAATGTATAAATATCATTAATGAATTACTGTCTTTCCCAAACTACTGTTAAGGTCCAAATTCAGATTAATAAAAAAACATATACCAATCAAAGAAAAAAAGTGGGACTTTATCTGTACATGTGTATGTTATCATTTAAATAAAAATAGTTAAAAGGTTAAATAGTTAAGTCTAGGTGACTTTTGGCAGACATTTGGCAGAAAGTACAGTTTTATAGTTGCAGTTTATAAATTTGACAAAAGCCTACTGGGAAATAAATTTAAAAAATTTAAATATTGGTTAGATAAACTGCTTCCACTTTACTTACAATGCTGTCATTGTTACTTACTTTATCACTTACTTGAGTGTCAAGTGGGCGGCACATTTGCCTTTTCTACACCTTGAACAAGTTTCGTTGTTCATCATGTTAAAACTTACTGCAACATGATACTAATAAAATTATATACTTACATTAAACATAAATAAAATTTGTTTGATTTATCGTTATAAAGTTACAAACTTTGCCTTCACAATTTCACACTTTTGGAATAACATACAAATTCAAGATTATTACCAATTCCACTACGGTTATGATAAAATCAGTTACTTGTTAATTAGTTATTTGTAATCTATGGCCAATAGACTTTCCTAGAATATCTTTGCTACATCTTATTATAATGATTTTTTTATTTTAGTTCATTTTTTAAAAATCTTATAATGATGACAAAATGAATAAATAAGTAGCTTATTTATATATACAGGGTAATGTTTGTGTGTGTATAATTAAATTAGCTGTTTAAAAGCATCTTTAAAAAATAAATAGCATGCATACACATGTTATTGTCCATTTTGTAAAATACAGTGTGTGTTCATGTGTGGTGCATATTTATATCTAGACACACACATACACGCATATACATTACACACACACACACACGATGTAATATTTTACCAAACAAACAATAGCCTACATTCTCCACAACCCCTGAAACAACCCATTCTCAAACGCGCAAACAGGACAAGTCAATCTGCAGATCAAAAAATGTGCTCAAATATGCACCTTATCACTCCGACGTTAAACGTGACTCATACAGGACGTCGGGCATCCAGACACACCACATTTTCGTGCGTGCGCGCGCACAGCCATCTGATGCAGAAGCTCCACGCACAAATAAACTTAGACAAAGCATTTGGCGACACAAACCTGCTTAAGAAATCTAAACGGCTGCAGTCACCTCTGTGCATTCTCCTGGCTTCCTTTTAACTGTTGCACTACACAGCATACATTCCATGTTTCATCTAAGCAAGGATTTGTTTACCTTCTTTGCAAATGTTTTAAGCTCGTCTTGTTGTAAAACATCAATTTGCACAACTAACTGTAGGTTCTTGCTCACCACAAACTGTTTGTTGCTTTATGTAACATCTAACGATATGTTTAGCATTCACAATTATCTATAGGTCAAAGTTGATTTTCTTACAAAAGAACTCACTGATTATTAGTTGCTCGAACATCTTAATAGAATTTCTGCTTAATTTAACCATTATTTAATAAAAAAAAGATGTCAAGAAAATATTAAACATGGCTCCTGATTTCTTCTTAGCTTTAAAAAAAAAAAAGAAAAATACTCGTAATGAGGAAAATTTTTGTCCTGTTGGATAAAGCAGTTCAGATAAAAAGCCTTTAAATAATAAACTCCCTAGAGAAAGTAATGACTCTAAATATTTGGCACCACATTCATGAAACAGTTTAAATGACGCTTTAATTTTATCGTTCAGATAAATATTTGAACACTTCCTCGTTTCAACATGATGCCATGGTGTTATCTCATACTCGTTGCATTACTCTTCATCTCGACTCAAACATCTTAACAGAATTTCTACAGATTATTTGGAGGACACACGATTATAAGCCATTATGTTTAATTTGTATAAAGACTAAGATTAAGTATTATGGGGGAAAAAGGTTTGTGCATATTACACAAAAATAATAAGGCAAATAGAAGTGAATTACTGACCTTTTTCTCTAGTTAACTCTCTCTCTCTCTCTCATTATAGAATAAACTAGAAACTATAATAACCATTATATGAACTAGAAATAATTTGTGCTAATAATATTGTATTTTTTTATGTTACAAATTGTCTTTTTCATTAGTTTAAACACATTATTATGGATAGGTAGATAGATACACTTTATTGATCTTATGAAGGGAACTTAATGAAATTGAATTAGTATTATTATTTTATTTAGCACATGTGAAAAACACTATGTAAACCTAGGACGCTTTTTTCTTTTTAAAACAAAGCTCCACCATTTTTAATAAATAATAAAAAAAAAAGTTTTCATCTTAAAAACAAACAAAAAAACATCATCTATTATAAATGTAGCTCACTGATTAATTTAATTTAATTTAATGTAAATTTCTAGATATTAACTCACTTTGTACAAAAAAAAAAAAAAAAAAAAAAAATCGGATTGTACTTTAGGGTGTTTTTTTTTTTTGTTTTTTTTACTGAGCTGAACATTCAGGCGACACACCTGAGGATCTGATATAATGAGGTTTAACAAATTGACTCCAAGCCAGGTGAAATGCATATTAGGGGGGAATAAATAAATCAATCAATAATAAAAAAAAATCAGAAAATTTTTATGAAATTAATTATTTAACTTCCCTTTAAGATTTAAAAATGTTTTCTATTCTTTAATCCAAAATATTTCTAGATTTAACTTACTTTTTTTTATACACAACTTCAAACAATTCAAAAAGACTCATGCGCTCAGACAGTATATGTACATATATTGTACACCTAATTCACACACTGCATTTATTTATTTTTTAATCACAATTTCCCAGTGATACAATTTGTTCGACTGCTAACGTGCATACGTTCCTATCAGTGTTAACTCCCGCCGTCTCTCCGGGACCAACATCTGATACGGACTCAATTAATACACTCCTCTATGCGTTAGCGCTTTCAGTCAACAAACCAGCCTCTTGTATTAGTGAAGGAGAATAGAAAACTCTAATGAGAAGACAGGATTAGTTTTTCATGACTGATGAAATGATGAACCGTTCTAATAGCGACGCCCATCGCTGGCGGCGAACGTAACGTCAGGATTTACAGCTTCACAATACGCATTACAGAGACGTGGAAGTGTGTTTTGTGTGATGTGTTGTACAGTTTGATCAGGGTGTGATAAAAGGAACAGTTCACTAGAAATTCTCTGGAGGAGGAAAAAAAGAAAGAGAGAGAGAGAAAAAAAAGTGTGAGAGTATTCAGTCGGCCGGGCCGTGACCTCTTTGTGAGTGTCTGCGAGGTCAGAGGGTCGGGTCAATCGGAGGGGAATGTTAGCCAATGCGCTTTATTTATTTATTTAATCTTTCATCTGACTCCGCTCCTTCGCTGCTGGCCCGGAATTATGCGAAAAGAAAGGAGGAGAGAGAGAGAGAGAGAGAGTGTGAGAGAGAGTGTGAGTGTGAGAAGGGAGCGCTGCTTCAAATTAGCCTGGATAAATAATCGACATTTCAACTCGGTAAACATTGTACCTCAGGAAAAAGTCAAATAAACTTTTCCGAAAAGTGTTCGCGCAGCAAAATAAAGAGTCACATGACATGGCCGGGCCTGGTCCCCCTCCTCCCGAGTCCATGTTTTTCCCCGGCTTGTGTCCTGACGAGCGCTGCACATCCACATGTGCTCCAGGTGTAGAAAATACATACAGTAAATACTATGGGGGAAATAGGAACGGATCGATCTCAACTCAGTACATGTTCAAGTATTTACAGTAAAGTCGACACAGCTGGAGTTTTAACATGAACACAACAGTCAGGTATTGTGTGACAAATTACTGAAGAATGAGACGAAAGGATCAGCAACGTGTCGCGTCCTCATCACTGCTGCTTTAAAGGCTATTCGGTGTGTCTCAGTCGAGGGAGGGAGAGAGAGAGAGAGAGGGACATGGGATGAAGAGAGGTCTCTCCCGTCTACCTGAGCTCGTGTCTCTGAACTCCTCACCTCTGGTGAAGATCGGAGGATGATACTGATAAAGAGAGGTACACCCAAAGAGATCGAGAAGTGATGAGAAAAAAAAAAACAGAAAAAGAAAAAAGGGAAAGATAGAAATTTGGTTAACTCCCAGCCTGCATGAGGGCCACGACTCCGAACTCTAGAACATTCTTCTGTTTCGCAGACAGCCGGCGCAACACAACAATACGCCTCATTTACAGCTAGTGAACGCACACCATTGTGTGTGTGTAGAGGAGAGAAAGAGAGGGAGAGACAGAAGAAGAAGAGAGTGGTGTTAGAAAGACAAATGTCATGTGTAATAATGCTGTTTGTTCACTAGTAACAATTGCTTGGCATAAAAAATTTGTCAGAACTTACAAAGAAGTAAGAAGTTCAAGTGGTTAGTAAATGTAGGTGTGTATGTGAGTGTGTGTGAGTGTCATGTGGAGCCCAAACAGGCCGGCGCCAGCAGTCTGGCTTTCTCGTAACGGCTGAACGCCGACGGAAGAGTGTGTGCGCGAGCGTGTGTGAGAGAGAGAGGGAGGGAGAGAGAGGAAAAAGAGAGAGAGAGATCTGCATCTCTTGCTAGGAATACTCTTGTTAGCCTCTATGAGGGAGAGAATAGGGAACAAAAAAAAAAAAAGAAAACAGACGACAGGATGGCACCAGGAGGGGAAAAAAAAAGAAAAGTTAGCAGCGCTACTATCCCGTAACTGGCGCGCCATTCAGAGCGACACATGCAGGTGAGGTGTACTCACGTACGCCTTTATATCCCTTTATTTACCTTCAAGAAAATATGACGTACTTTCTAAAGATCTGAAAACTGAACTAACGACTCGAACCAACAAATAAACAAGACGCACCAGGAGGCCAAGCTCAATAGTCTACATATTCAAATTTCTCCCTTGGTGTATTAAGATAACTTCCTTAATTCTCACAATTTATTTTGATTTCCTAAAATCGTAGAAACCGCTGGGTCAACAAGCGCCCGAGTCTCGGGCTAAGCGGGAAAAAAATAAAGCTGCTCTATCTCGAAACGGGAGGAAAAATAATCCTGAACCGCCTCCTCGCTTGAGACGGACGCGACTCGATCTTTTATAAAAAAAAATAAATAAAAAAAATAAAATGAAAAAAGGAAAAGAAAAAAAAAACACTGCAAGTGCATTTAGGATGAGGGGCTGAGCTAAAAAAAAAAAAAAATTAAAAGAAGGCCTGAATGCTTACTCTGGCAAAAAAGAAAAAAGAAAAAAATACAATTGTGCTGCCGTTAGCACAATCAGCAATGCGGAAATATTTCCTGGTGGGATCGACTCGATGCTCCAGCTCACATCGAAGGCCTCAAATCAGCAGTTATGAACTTACACAGCCCCGGTGCAACTTAAAGACGGAGCCACTGGTGCGGACGGAAGACCTGCAACCTGAGCATGTGAGAAAGTTCTGATCCGGAAATCAGACAGGATCGTTAATATTGTTTATTCTGATTTACATCAGTGTGATGATAGACAGACATCGACCTGTAAGGAGAGAAAAAAAAAAAGAAAAAAAAAACAGAACTGGATTTCTGTGTGTGAAATGACAATTGACATTGTCACAAAGCAGCTTTACACAATCAAATTATTTATGTTTGGGTGGAAATCTCATCACTGCACATCTCTAAAGCTCACACCTTCTAAATCAGCACTGATTGGACTTAATCCTTGCATCCTGTAGACCTAAACCCAGCGATGCCGTGCCTTTCTAACACAGAACGTTTTAAAGCTTCAACTTTCACACCAACACCACCATCACCATCCTTGCGGTCGTCACCTCTTGGTTCGTGTCTAGCCGATTGGTTTTACACCTTCATTAAGCAGAAGCCCTGTTTTGACTTGAACGCCCCTCGTACTGAAACAAGCATGTCTATTGACTGTGCGTGTGTGCACCTCCTCAAAAGAAACGTGGGCGTGACCGCTAGGCTGGCACACGAAGTGAAAATCTACAGCGAGTGATACTGACACAAAAACACAATCGGAGGATCTTAAGGTCCTTCTTCACGTGCTTTGCTTTGGGATTAAGCGAAGGAGAATTTAAGCTGGAAATATCTCAGGTGTAAGTACCGCGACGAGCCGAGATGCTTCCTTTGTCTCCTACACGTGACGGCTGCGAGTGCCGAGTCAAACAGAATCCAGCCTGTTTAGACTGCATTAATTCCCTTGTCGAGCTTCCAAACAGGCCCACTTAAGGTTATTAAGGTCTATAAATACCGCGGCTTACAGTCTATAATGTCACTGTTGTTTGCCCTCGCTAAGACACATAATTGCTTAATTTACATTTTGCTTGCTATTTCCTCCCCGAAAAAAAAAAAAAAAAGGAAGCCATTACCAAGGCCTAAACGGACCAGTCCCAACAATTACGCCGCCGCCCAAGCCGGCCAATCAGCTGCGTGCCGCGGAGCTGCCGAGGGACGCTCCGGAGGGAGTGATGGGAAAACAGGAAAAGGACAGTGTACAGACTGGGGTGGGGAGGTGGGGAGGAGGGTGTGTGTTTGTGTGTGAATGAACAGCATGGTTAAAACTGACCGTGATCAGAAACGGATACGGAGTTAGACGTGTACAAACATTGTAATGTGATTTACGGATGGAACAGAGCGCTCCGATCAGCCAGACATTAAGCCTGATGTAGTGCGTGTGTGAGTGTGTGTGTGTGTGTATGTGTGTATGTGTGTGTGTTCCACCTGGGCAGCACATGACCCTACAGCACCTGTTGAGGTGTGCGGTGGTGTGTGGAGGGGTGAGTGTTTGGGTGCTATGGGATGTGTGGATCGGATGTGTTTGTCTGGTGCGTCCTCCCATGGGTGCACTGGGTGTCCTGCCGCCCTTCTATCATATCCAGCATTGACGGGGTCTTTTTTCCCCCTCAGTGATTTACGCTGCATTTGCTTTCTCTGTGGGAACGGGCCTGGCTTTCGGTCCCAACAGACATAAATGGGACTTGAGTGCCCGAGATCTTCTCACCAGTTTACTGTGATGTAATCAATGTTAGCGTGTTAATCATAGAGCTAATTGTTGTATTAAACAAAAAACATTTGATCTATTAGTTTCCTTTAAATTTTGCTTTTCTTTACAATGCGTGTGACCTAATCAATTCAATTCAACTTTATTTGTGTAGCGCTTTTAACAATTGAAATTGTCGCAACGCAGCTTTACACAAAATAATTATTTAAGTTTGTATGAAATGTGACTGTGTATGAATTAGAATGATACGATAATCCTAAACATACACACAATATTTTATAATGGTTTCCCTTTAATTTTAAACACTACTGGACTGGGTGTACTATTTAACCCACTGGCACCACTGTACCAAAATTTTTTTTATTTATTTAAACAGCACTGGTCCTCATTGAAGCGCAGAAGGCAAAATTCACATCCACTAAACCCGAACAAGTGTCTGAAACAGCACACTGTCAGATTATTATACAGACTATAGAAACCATTAGAGACCACCAGTTGACTGTGTCTCAAACCTCAGTCCTGGTTAACCACGTGGGTCACAATAACACACACAAACAGATCTCCACCAATCACTGTGATGCCTCTGTGTTACAAACCACACACACAATATTCTCTATATAGGTCAGACAGTCACCACCAGTGAGCAGCGGATGTGTCCGAAACCACAAACAGTATTCCCTTATCCTTAACAATCAGCTTAAAAAAATAAATACATTCCGGGTATTAGTGTGTACGACAGTTTGCATATTGTGGTGCTTTTTTTTTTCTGTGGATAACCGACACATTAAAATGAATGCTGGTGTTAGTGTACGAGTCTGATACTGTGCTCATTTACTTGCGCTGGTACTAACATCTGATAGCGGGTGATGCTATCTTGGCGTACATTGTCCTGTCATGAAATGTATTTCATGCTTAATGATACCAGTCACAACAACTCTGTGACAATATCATGAGGACATGAGGATAGAGTATCTTCTCACAACGGAACAGAAAACAAATCTGAGCGTGACGAGATCGTTGGAGGCAGCGGCCGAGCCGGACGCCCCTTCAAACACTTCTGGGTGAGCAAAAAAAATATAATAAAAAAATATGTATCCAGTACCGCGTTCTTAAAGATCGTCCCTGAATGTGATGAAAACAATGAACCAAAACATGCTCTTCTCAAATGCAACCCTAATAACATAAAAAAAAAAACATCATGTAGGTTACAGTAAAGCACATTAACATCAACTGGATAACAATATAAAAACCTCATCACACAAAATAAACATGCTGAACAAATAAACAATGGTGTGTTTCAATACAACACATCTGCATGATCTTTTCACTAGTGTGTTACTTACTGTACAACACGTGTTAGACAAATCACAACCTGGTCAAGGCCTTTCCCACATTCCTATCAAATTCCCACCAACTCGAAAAGAAAAGGAAAACACACACACAGTACTAAAACTCTGCTTTCACTAACCCTTCGATATGTGTGAAAGTAATAATATTTAAATAATATTTAGTACAGAACTTTGGTGCATTCTCAAAATAAATCAGACTCAAACAAATCAGAATGTGCACACACGCACTCGCATACACACGCACTCGCATACACACACACACACACACACACACACACACACACACACACACACACACACACACACACACACACACACACGCAGAGGAGCATGCGCACACACATATACTGGCGCACACGCACACACCCATGCATACACGCACGCGCGCACACACTGCAGTAAAAAGGCCGCACACATCCAGATCCCACATATGAGGATTTCAGCTGAGGCGCCTGATCATTAAAAATGAACTGACTTGAACTTGTAGGAAAACACGCATCGGTCTGTGTGAGCTGTACACACACACACTCACCAACACCACTTGCACATTACAGGAAAGTTACTGCCATGTCCCCCGTACAGTCCTGACCTCACTCCAAGCCATGTATGGGCCACTAAAAGGGGTTCCTGGGAGGCCAGAGCTTCCAGATATTAAGCACGAACGCCGATCACGGCTCCAGCGTACTGAGAAAACCTTCTACCTCGATGATATCCAAGGACTAGTGAAACACTGGGTTAGGTGAATTAGTGTAAAAGGGGATTAAATAAAGAAATAAAGACAGTTTTTACTCTCCTAACATATCAATAATCTCGGTTTGACCTGAACGCCCCGTGCGTGTGGTGCTGCACTGTCCTAGCTTTGAATAACACTCTTTCAAGGTGATGTGTGAGAGAAAAGTTTCAATGTCAGAGAATAAATCAATACATAATCATAAGCACAAACAAACGTGTGTTTCTACAGCTTAGTGAGGACCCACTGTGCCTATAAGGATTAAAAAAACAGAGGAGAAATATCTACCAGTTCTAACCTTGTGAGGAAATTGACGGTGAAACTTTTGAACGTTTGGATTAAAAAAACAAAAAGCAAACAAACAAACAAAAAACAAAAATAAAACTTCTACTTTTTTTTTTTTTTACAAGATTACTTACCAGCATTAATAATTATATCATTAATACATTCTCACAGAGACTCTGTGTGTGTGTGTGTGTGTGTGTGTGTTCCTCACTTCTTTTCCCTTACATTTTAAAGAAACTCCTCCTCTAGTAACCCTATGGCCCAGGCAGGAAATGCTTTAAATCATGTTATTAGATAAATGCATGGACGCAGGTCAACACCGGGCCAGCCACTGTCTGAGATTGTGTATGTGTGTGTGTGTGTGTGTGTTTGTGTAACAGTAAGAAAGCGAGAGATTGAGTCTACTTCCCAAACGCTGCTAATAAAGGACAATTAAACTAAACGGGTAAAATTATACTTCATTTTAGATAAATAGATGAGAGGAAACGGCTAATCGGACACTACATCGCTCAGTGAGTAAGGAAAGAGAAACAGTCACAGTGTTACTGATTCCTTTAACAGACAGGGGATTCATCTTGAGACATGAGGGTGAGTCAAAAATTGTCCGCACTCTTGGCTATAGAATTTAATAAACTTTTCACTTTCGAAAAAGACAAGACTTTATCATTTTCATTTCAATACACTTTGTCTAACTAATATCCACTTATTTTTGTGCCAGGCTGAAAGTCACAAATGCACTACAGCCTTCACTTTATCTTCAGGAGCAAATCTTCATCCTGGCAGGGCTGCTTTCAGGAGCATTGTTTAAATTTTTCCTGATGATGCACCAATCCTGGCCCTTAAGAATTTCAGGAAACTCTAAGCATCGATTTTCCAGCTGAAACTTTTCCCCCTGTCGGCGATTGAGGATGTTTCTGTTCTATACTCTGCTCGTAGTTATTAACCCGTATCTCGTCACCAGTAATGACTCTCTTTAAAAAAACTTCCACCTTTCTTAGAGTATCGGTCCAAATATTGCTTGCAGATTTCGAAACACTTGCGTTTATTCTCTTCTGTGAGTTGTTTCGACACTGGGTACACCCTCAGACCGTATGAAACCCATCACTGCACGCTGCTCTGAGAAAATCACAAGCGGGACATCCATTTCTCTTCTCAGTTACAAATGAACTGATGTAAACCGTTCACACCTGCACAGCAGTGACTGGAACTGGACTGGAGCCTTGAACGGAAAACGCTGATAAGACCGTGAACAGAGGTTTCAATATAACCGGAGTGCAGATAATTTTTGACTCTCCTTCGCGATGAACCTTTCTTACTGGTTCATCTTGCAGATGTGCAGTTAGAGATGAAATCTTGTTTCATAATTCCTTTAACACTTGAGCACCAGAGCAACAGCCGTCGGATGTCTTCTCACTCCGGCTGTCATAACGAGGTGTTTAATACCCACAATTCCACCTGATAAGACTCCATATACACGACCGAGCCAGAATCAGGGCTGTGCTCGGAGCGATTCTAGAGTGGAATCGGCAGTGGCAATCGTGCTCTCTTTCTTTATATTTTTATAAGATCATTTCCTGATAAAATAACAAATAGCCACGTGGTAGGGGTTCCTAATAAACTGGACAATGTGTGAAATCTGGTGTTTGACATCTTGCATGTATCTTAAACTACATTAAACTCATAAGCGTCAATGCATTTCATAAGGCTGTAACAGTAATATCGTGCGTGTGTGTGTGTGTGTGTGTGTGTGTGTGTGTGTGTGTGTGTGTGTGTGTGTGTGTGTGTGTGTACGCGCGCCATGAAAAAGAATTAGGAGCTTGGTTATATGTAGGAATGGCAGATAAGAAGTCGGAGATGATGAAATATAAAGCAACATATGACCTAGACAACCTCGCTCTGATCGCTGATAACCAACACACACAAATACAAAACGCACACAAACGCACACACACTTACTTGAGAGTCTGTGATTCATGATAACAGAAGCACAACACACACACAGGCCCAAACGCTATATCAACAGCGGAATTACAGGCTGATATAACCTCTGATATACCTGATACCAGTGTGTGTGTGTGTGTGTGTGTGTGTGTGTGTGTGTGTGTGTGTGTGTGTGTGTGTGTGTGTGTGTGTGTGTGGAGACAGAGAGAGAAAGAAAAAAAAATGCAGAGAGATGAAAAGATTCAGAAATGAATGTAAATAAACAGAAACTAGAAAACAATAACAGTGGGGTTTTATGATTTCCTAGTAAATCGATCAGGTGTGCGAGAACTAGGTTTTGGGTTTTGATCCCAGTGTTACGGGGACGATATCAGAGCTCGGAGTATCAACTGATAACTAATGCTGTATGTCCAAAATTTTAATAACACGGTCTGCACGTCAACCGTGTGGCCAGGTTATGAGAAGTCGTGTTGCGTATAAGACCTAATATCTAGGTTCGCTTATCATTAAATAAAAGCTTGATTGTTTACATGAATAATTATTATTTTTTTTATTATTAGCAAATTTTACCATTTCCATCACCACTGAAGGTGGACTCTGCTGCGAAGTGTGCTTTCCCAACAACACATCCCAAAACAATATAACCATCAAGTTAACTAAATATTTAAAGAAATAAATAAAAAAAAAAACTTTGTTCTAAAAGATGACTTGTCCATCACTTTAATTAATCCTCTACTCGTCTTTCTGTCTGGCGTGCTCCCTCGCTCCCTCTCTCCCTCGTTCCCCTGACACAGCCCCCTCTCCGTCTCTATCAGTGCATTAATCTAAGCTGTTTCCTTGCCTCTCCCGGTGCCATGAGGGCAAAACCTCAGGATGGAAAAACCCTGTTTGTATTCAGCGGGCGAGCCATCGCTCCCTCCATCTCTCTCTCTCCCCATCTCCCTGACGGTTTCTCAGTCTTCCCGCGCCAGCCCAATGTTTTGTCGCTTCTCCCACTCGCTTTCTCATTGTCTGGAACTAAATGCTGTCGGTTTAAAAAAACAAAAACAAACAAAAAAAAACAGAATGATGCAAATCTATCTGGAATTTTTTTATAAATAAATTTAAATATTAAAACATAGAACACTACAGCATACACATTTTTACTACTACTAATTTACTCTAAGAAATATTTATATTGTGTTGAATGGTTAATTCTGATTGGTCAGGAGGTGTTGATTAGTTTACTAATTCAAATCGCATGTTTTTATGATGATGATGATGATGATGATGAAGATGATGATGATGATTATTGGGAAAACATTTACAGAATCCACTAGTTTTCTGAACTTCCTTTGGATTTAGGGTTCATCTAGTCAAGGTGTTCAAGTCAAACTAGGACTTTTGATTGTGCAAAATAGCTGAACAGAGTTATGAGAGTAAAAACTTCATTTATTTCTCTTTATAATCTGCTACACTAATGCACTTATGCATGTATTTAACAAGTGTTAGAGAAAATCAAGATGATGTCTCCGCGTGCTTCATGTCTAAAACACTGGCCTCCCAGGAACTCCTTTAATGGCTTGAAGCGAGGTCAGGACTGTACATTGGATGCAGCAGCCAAGTTCCTGTCATGTGTAAATGGTGTAGGAGAACGACTATGTGTACGGTTCACACAGACGGATATCAAGAGTCTTATGATTGTACTTAGCTTCTATTTCATTACAAGTCCTGGGTTGACTTAAACAACCTCCGTATTAAAAACTACACAGTAAACCGATGATGCTAGACTTGTGTATGTACGTTTTAATATAAATATGTACGATTTTGTGAAGTACAGAAGCATTTTTTTGTCATCTTGCTCATTCATCTAAACCCTGAAGCACAGAAGGCGGCATTAATGGTATTTGGAACGTGGGTTAAATGCGACAGTGGTGCTGCTGCAGGGTTCCTAACTGATCTTTTCCGAGTTTATTGACGTCCCGAGTGGCTCGCCTTTCAACAGTGTGGATCAGTCAGTCAGCAAAATGCCAGTTTTTGATGAGAACGCTTGACAAACAGTCAGGTTAAATTTAAAAAAAAAAAGAAAATCCTTTTTGATGGACGAGGACAACACACCCTCGCCTGATCCCTTACCTCCTCACTGGTTAAAAGAGCCCACTTGACGAAATAAGGTTGAAGGAGAAAGCATGCAGGACAAAAGTTACGCTTTTAAAAACACACGCAGCATACTTGGCGTTGCTTTGTTGTACGTGTGTAAAGGGTTTTTCAGGCGGCAAAACGCTGCCTGAGGTTTGATTTCACCCACACAGACACACTGTGGTATATTTTTCACTCATCTATCTGATGTGGGAAGCTTCAATAACAGTCCAGGCTGAAACGGTATAAATGCACCATTTCATTCCTTATGTAGATAACAGCGTGTGTGTGTGTGAGTGTCTGAGAGTCTCTCAGCACAGAGCTGATGGGTGTAATCTGGTAGGATGCCGATGCTTGACTGCCCCTCTCTCACTCGACTACTGGTTTGTATCTATCCGGTGTTGTATAGTAATTATGACCCGCTTCAGTATCCTGAACGAACGCGCCGAGACAATTCTTAAGATTCTTAAGCGTGGATTCAAAAGGCTGGGTTAAGTCCGGTCATAATTCTGCTCTGTTATTATCTGCGTCTGGAAGCTAACAGGTGAACTGGTAAAAGCAAGGACCTAAGCGGGGATGGGGAAAGTGTGTGTTCGAAGTGTGTGTGTGTGTGTGCGTGTGTGTGTGCATGTACATGTTGGAAAAAGAGTCGAGTAAAAATAGCAAACCTATTGCAGGTAGGTGCTGGGTGGAAAAGATTCCACCTACAGTGTATATATAACGCAAAGATAGTGATGTTATGAACAGATTCTTTTGCGTGTAGATTCATGTATTGCCACATTGATGCCAAAATTGAAATTTTAAACGATTTTCTACATTTATAATACAGATCAGCCTGTGATTGGAATTGTCTGGGTTTTCAGCCGCGATCGATCAGCCTTGGACATAAGCGATCCTGTCCCGAGTGCACGGGCTTCTGTGTGGCGCAAAAGAAACACGTTTTTACACATAGTTACACGTTTTGAAAAAGCCAAACACACCAGCTTACACAAGCGCTATTTCGCCTCGTTAGAAGACCTAGTGTGTTCCTCCATGACACAGCAGTTTTTAAACCATGTGATTGGTTGGCTTCACGTTTCTCAGAGGGAGCATGTGCTATTCTTCATGTGATAGCGGAGAGAGCTTGGAAAAAGCCAAATTAGGAAGAAACTGAAAAAACAAAACACACCCAGATGATAAAAGTAATTTGAGGTCATACGTTTGTATGTCATTACGTTATGATTCGGCGCTTCAGGCCAACATCTGTACTGATGACGATGTGCAGGAGTGAATCGTACCATCAGTGCATTACCAGCTAATAATCTGATTCTGATTGACGATACTGATAGTCCAGGAAGTTTTTTTCATTTTTTTTTCCCATAAAAATAAATTATAGTAATAGAAATAGTTAACTGAAATGATTTGTTTTAAATATTGTTTTATTTACTTATAAATAAGCATATCGGTCCACTCCGCTACCCCCGTTTCTCTCTCATTTCCTCTCACACACACACACAGAGAATACCATTTCTCCCACCTCTTGGGTCTATGCTGGTATTAAGTGCTTACCCAGTCACCCTCTCTGCTAGCACAATAAACACAAACTAATTCCCTGGCACTGCTTAATGCTTCACAGATATGCAGCATGTGTGCGTATACACGTACGTGTGTGTGTGTGTGTGTATGTGTGTGGGGCGATGGTGGCTATTACAGCAGTCTGCTCTTTTCACATTTATTTTCGAGGTGTCTTATAACAAGAAGAAGCGCGCTAGAGGTTTCGAGAAGGCTTTTTCGAATGCAGGGCCGCCTCAGTTGTGCGCTTTTGAGCGAAAGGCGAAGTTTGCAGAAAGGGAAAGGAATATTCGTGGCAAATCAGGAGATGTAGAGGACGTGTGTCAAACACACACACACAAACAGAGAGACGTGTGAAAATGTGTAGACTCTTAAAAAATTTTCCAGAGGGGTAAATAAATAAAAAAATAATAATCACAGAGACATCCATCAGATGTTCATTTGTTCCCCCAGATACAAATTCACACACACACACACACACACTTTTGTTGGAGTCTGGTATTGCACAAGGATATTAACTTCAGGTAATTAAGTTTACTTTTTTTTTGGCAGTAATTTCACTAGTGATCTAAGGTACGTTTTTAATTTAATTTCATGCAAAATAGTAGCTTTAACATTCACTAATTTGTTTCTGCAAAGTTACTAAACATGACTGCTAGCAAGCTGCTGGCCAACATTAACATTTTAGCGACAGAAGTGCTTCTAAATGATCACCTCATAAAATTAAACTCTGTTGTTTTTTTGTTCCTGTGTTAATCGCTGCTTCGAGCTGAAGAAACGAAAGGGAAACCCACAGCAGATATCTCATGATCAGGTCTGAGACATGCAGGACGGGCAGGTGGGTGCGGCTGGGAGTTATTCAGAAAAATCAGGACGTGTGACCACACCCAAATGGAGACATTTAACCCCGGTTAACTGTGACCCACCCAGAGCGCGCGGCATGGAGACATGGCCGAGTCTGCGGGCCTGTCTTTCTCTCTGGGGAACCATTCACATTCCGCATCCTCCCTTCCACTGCTTCAATTAGTAACGGCCTATCATTATAACTCATCCATCACACACAAACACACACACAACCAAATTGTCCAAAATTAATCAGCATCCATCAAAATCTTTCTGCCACAGAATCAAAATAAAGTCAAATAAAGCACAGAGCTGTTGGAGATCTCTCCCGGACACACTCCACTCTCAGCTAAACCTGTGAAAAAGATGCCAGACAGACTCTCCAACGGCTACGGTACAGATCCCGAGGGCTTTTTGACTTTGTCGAGACATAAGTTACATAAGACCGGTTTAATTTCATTAATAATTCTCCTAATTATAGACTCATTACCTACTTACGTACCTTTTTTAGGCCAAAACTAAAAGGTGTTATTAAAGCTTTTACAGCATTTTCACTTAAAAAAAAAAAAAAAAAAAATCACACAAACTGGTGATAAAAAACCGAAGTAAATATTTATTAAAAAATTATTAAAGAAATCTTTGGGCACTAGGGGTGGGTGAAAAAAATTAAATACCCATTAAAGTACTCAATTTACTCAAATTTACTCAAAGCATAGAGCACTGAGTAAAAGACTTAAGGCTATTATTTCTTTATATAAAATGAAATACAATGATGTAGTTTAAAGAGCAAATGTTTCACTTTGAGAGGCTGCAAAGTGCCTAAAGATACAATTTTAAAAAATGGTTGCTCATGTACCAGCATCGGCACCAGCCTCGTTTCCCCTTTCGTCTGTTCTAACCACTCAGCACTTAGCATCAGCAGTATACTAATCACCGACCGACCTGATCATCTGTCATCATCTGCACCCGTTTCTTACCCTGGGTTAAGTTACCTTTATGCTTAAACGATGCATACGTCACTGTGTGGCCTAACCAACAAAAACATTCCTCTGAAACTGGACTGAAAATGAAAGAAAAAAAAAGAAAGAAAAAAACGTCAGACATTGTCGTCTGTCTCTTTGGAAGCAAAATATGAAGAAATAAGCTGCTTAAGACTGTACGTAAAAAAATAAAAAGCAATCAAAATAAAAATTAGAAAAACCCATAATACACCAATTTTTTTTTTTTTTTTTACAAATGTAAAGGTTCTATACAACAATGAACCCCAAATCAGCTGCTTTTAATCTGTATCTTTTCGCCATGTAAAAAATTTAATGATAAAGGAAAATACACATAACTTGCATCATTTAAAAGCCTCCAAAAAAGTTTTAAAGACTTAAAACATCTTTTATGGATGTAGCCGGAGGATAGCTGTAGTAATTATGATTGTTTTGCACAGGATGAGTGAACTGTGTAAATCAGACGTGGGGTGACTTCACGTGTATTAATTTACATTTCCAGTCATAATATTAGACACACATTCTAATTTTCTACATTCTAAAACAATACTGATTTTTTCTTCACCAAATATTAAATAACACATGGCATTAGGTAATTAAGTAACAACAACAGTCAGTTGTTATTTTAAGACATGAAGGTCTGTTATTCATGAACAGTATTGTCAAGTTCATGTGCAAAACCCATCAAGCACCACGATGAAAAAGAAAACAATCCCAGGAAAGCACGACCAAAACCTACCTCTGCCAATTACCACCAATTACCAAACAGCACCTCAGATTAAAACAGTTATAAAGGCTTCTGGACACCTTCAGTATAGTTTTATAATGTAGAAATAAAGAAAAATCAGGAAAGACCATGGAATTAGAAGTTGTGTCCAAACTTTTGACTGGTAGCGTACATCCCATCAAAAAGTCCATTGTTGACCACGAACTTGGGATGGTCGAAATAAACAGATCATGTCACAATACTTAAAAAAATTTATGCTGTATGACATCTATTAGGAATTCAAGTGAAGTCAAATACTAAACGATTTAAGTCTCTTTTCAAAAAAAATGTACAGCGGAATACAGTAGGTACGCTGCCTTTAAAATCCAAGGGAGATAACTTAGTAAGTTAAACAAGTATTTAGCTACATTTATTGTGGAATGTCTAAAATATAAGACTGCAATTAGAAAAATTCTTCAAAAATATCTATCTTTACATATAAGTAAAAATATGACAAAAAAAAAGTATGGACAAATAACCTTTCAATATCGTGTTTTTTTTATTATTATTATTTTAAATTATTATTGCTATACTTTTACAGCACAACAAACTAACACTTTTTTTTCTAAATTTAAGTGAATTTTAGTTATTTCAATATTTACAAACTTTCAAATATTGAAATAACTGAAATTATCAAATAATCCTTTATGGATTTTTTTTTCCCCCGGATATTTTCCTTTTTTTTTTTTTCAGCATTAGATAACACACTGGTTCTTTAGGTGCAGCATTAAACTTGGACTTCTTTAAACTTGATCTTTAGAAAACTTAAGACTTATTTCTTAACCCCTAGTAGTACAATGCTCCATTTACATCTCATGAAGTAAACATATTTGTATTTGCGCAACCGTATGTGTGTGTCTGTGAAAGAGAGACAGACACACACAAAGGTGCATCGTGGATTCATGGAACGCATGAATGCGTCTGTGGTGTCACAGATTTTAAGATATCATACAATAAAATGTCACGCCATCAGAATCGGTGTGTTCATGTGAATAAAACAGACATAAACAAAAGCAATAAAACGAGACAAGTAACGCAAACACAGCCCGAACAGTACAGAGTGTACGCTCTAAATAAAGACCAGTATTAATTAGAGTCGGCCATCTTCATCCTGCTTAACGAGGAGCGCTGATGTTGATGAACTAGGACGCCGGTTTTACAAAAAAAAAAAAAAAAAAAAAAACACACACAAAGGGTTTAAACTCAACACCTCCATACGACACCTCCTCGTGTTTAATGAAAACACCTTCTTGTGCTGTAATCGAATTTTGTCACGTCGTCCAGCCATAATTGAAGCCATGATAAGAAAAATTTTTTTATTACAAAACAGCTATATATATACACACTCACACACACACACACACACACACACACAGCTAGTAACATAACCTGGCTTGGTAAAAAGGAGGCTGACATTGACACTGAAAGTGTATGTGTGTAAGAAAGAGAGAGAGAGAAAAGGTGAAGTGCTTTAATTAGCTAATGCAACAGTGCCATCTAGAGGCAGAAGCAGTACTGCGAGGTGGTTCAGTAATACACACCGCTTCTTTCTGTTCCAAATAAAAATAATCTAACGCTTTTCGTCTTTGCTTTTGAATCTGAAATAAAACTGATGAATCCGTGGTGTTGATCTAAATTCGAAGAAATATAAATTATATATTAAAATATAAATATAAAATTTGAATGCTTTACTTGGTTGCTAAAAACATGCAATAATATTTTAAAAAATATTAATTATAAAGTATTTCACACAGTGTTGAGAAATTAATAAGATCGTCATTAGGAAAATGAAATGCTTAAAAAAAAAAACGTTGTTATTATCATAAAAAATAAGAATAATAAATCATAAACGCAAGTCCCACATCACAGCCGGGAATCAAAGCATCCTGAAGTAATGATAAGCGAAGAAAACGCTTTGATACATCTGGGGGAAAAAAATAACATTGCTCTTTTTTTTAGTAATTAAATTTTTTCCTCCTTTGTCTTACTTTCCACCTTTTGTTTGTTTTGTTTTTCTCTCCGGCCGCTTCAGTAAGTTCAGACGCACAGCAGCAGCGGTGTGGAAGAGGAGAACCATGCGATGTGCACCTTAGAGGACGTGGTAAAGCAAGAATAAGAAAATCCTGACCAAAGATGATGAGAAAAACAATTATAAGAATAACTCTCACACACACAATAAATATAGAGTAACAAGAAACCGGAACATGAACCTGGAATAAGTGTATGAAGTCTGCTTAAAGACATTTTACACACAGCACAGGTTGGTGACAGACATTCAGTGAGGATGCACACGACTTGATCATAGCAGTGAGAGAAACGCCGCAGACGACAGAAGGCAGGAACCGCACGGGACAAACGCTAGTAGATAAAGTCAATGTACCCGGTCTCTCCTTAAATCCAGTGAATCACCCAAGACACGTGATGCTTCTTCAGTTGGCTGTACACGGGAAATTGCGAATGAAATACAGTAATGCTTTGCCGTGTGGTTCATAAAATACCTAATTAAAAAAAATTATAAACCAAGTACGAAAACATGTTACAGGCCTTATTGGGACATCGAAAACATGTTACTGACAATGTCTGTTCCTTACGTCAGTCACTCGTTTCCTCATTTATTTGTCTTTAATCTTTAAACGACACTAATCTGTGCTAAAACATGACACTGGCCCAAAAAAGAATAAATAAATAATAAAATAAATGAATAATAAAAAATAAAAAACATAGGTCTAAACATAAGAAACATGAGGTCTTCCTAGCGTGTGTCGATTGTGGCGGCTTCAGATGTCAAACTGTACACTGTGTACAAACTGTTCTAATGTCACACAGCACCAAAGTTATCGTTGTTATTAAACATGCAAATTTTAACGCACAATTTGGAAGTCTGTCAACATTTGTTAACACACTATAATGCAAAAAAATAAATAAACAACAACAAAAAATAACAACTGCTAAAAAAAAGTTTTTTAAGGGTTAAGCACTAACAATAAGGGACATTCACTGGTAGGAGGTATTTTAAATTAAATGCCCACTACTGGCTTGTTTTGGGGAAGGAAACTGGAGAACCCTGAGGAAACCTACACAGACACATGCAGCATAGCTTATAATCAAACTCGGGATGCTGGAGCTGTCAGGCAGCCATGATGCTTTTCTAATCATGCGGTTTTAGAACCCTGTGCGCGAGATTTGGACCTCTTTCATGCCACGGCTGGCTGATTATATGACCTGTGAGAAGAACATGGTGTGAAACGTATAGCTTTCACAACCTCTCTGAAAACCGGCGCTGACTGACGACTTCATCAGAAATCCCTGCCTGCTCCCAGCGTAACCTCGAGTGGAACCTGATGTGGTCTTGTGCCGTCATATAGCCGTGTGTTCGGAGACCCTTTTTCTGCTTAGCGCAGTTGTTATTTGCATCTAATCGACAAGCGGTTTTCTTGTTGTGCTGCTCACACAACCTTTGACCGCTTTCACAGTTTTTTTATACGACATCCAGAACCGCTGTGTGTGGAAATCTCACTGGAAAAAAACTAACACGAAATACTTGTATGATTTCTCAGTTTGGATGTTCGGGCTCCAGTTAATGCAGGTCAGTGACTGATTAACTGACTGGATAGTTACCGAATGAGCGGGTTCTGCTACATGCGTTTCTATTAAAGAGGCCACCATGGGTGTACAGGGCGTAATGTGTAGCCCGAATACTGTGAGGGAAGCGATCCTGATTTGTGTTAGCAAATAATTCGCTCCTAAACACAGGGTGCAAACGTGGGAATAGGTTAGAGCGCCACCTGTTGGACTATAGTGGAATACCAACATTTTACATATACATATCTATTTATCTATCTATCTATCTATCTATCTATCTATCTACACACACACACAGTTTTGTGCAAAAGTCTTTTGCATAAGAATAGATAGGAGCGAGTGTGACAAAGTTACCAAAAGAACTCTAAAATCTAACAACTATTTTACTTATAGTACTGTGCAAAAGTCTTGGGCACATAAAAAAATATGGCATACGCAACGGTGCTTTTGAAAACAGTTCTGCATAAAAGAAACTTCTATAAAGAGCAATAAAATAAACAGTCAATATTTAGACTGAAAACGCATTGCTTAAAATCAGAAGTTTTAGACACAGATTTTGCAGTTTTATAAGAAAACAGTTGTTAGGTTTTACTGAGTTTGCTGTAGAATACGAGTTTTTCCGGTAACTTTGTCACACTCGCTCCTTTCTATTTTTATGCAGATTTCAGGTGTGTACATAAGGTTTTTTGTTTCCATCTGAAAACTGGTCTGTCTTGTAATTTATATTTTTTCCTTCACAGCCATGCATATATTCTCCTGTAATGTTATTTATTATTAAGTTATATAAGGAAATATTAATTTGGACAGCATATAATATGGTGCTTAAGACTTTTCATTTTGGAGTCAGTGCGGCGATACAGGAATTGCAACACAAACAAATGAATCATGTCACGAACCTGGTTCGTGATCGATTCTTGTTCCTTCGTCTCTCCTGAACACAGAGGCAAAGGGAAAAAAAATAGGATTTAAAAAAAAAAAAAAAAAAAAAAAGTAAATAAAACTAGCTGTGTTTGCCACACGCGTGCACACACACATGCACAGACGTTTTGAGTTAGTACGTGGTTAGTGTGAGCAGGGCGGCCCTCTCTACAGGACTGATCTGGGGTCAGCTGACCCCTCAACACGAGCCACACACTGGGGTTTTCTCTGCCTCCTCTCTCTCTCTCTTATGCAGTACCTGGCTCTGTACAGCAGGGAGTCATCCCAGCCCTGTCAATCATAACGCAGCAGCGCTCCGAGGCCTTCTCCCTCTCTCCCTCACATCTATATACAGGCTACAGACAGACGAAAGTAAACGGTTGTGACAGGGGGCATTAGGGTTGTGCTGAGCCATCTATCATACAGCCTGGACAGAGTAACATAAGAAGTGATTCTTCCTCTTCGACACACAAGCCTCAAACATAAAAAAAAAAAAAAGAGACAGAAAGAAAAAGAGAAAGAGAGAGAGAGAGAGAGAAACACGGATGTGAGACGCTCAATAGCATGTTTAACACATTTAGCACTGAAAAGCACTAGGGTGTGGGTGTGTGTGGTAATAAATGGCTTCGCTAATCGCCGTTCATTCCACTCTGTTCGGCGAAGCGGAAGAGGATATAGTGAGAGAAAGTGGTATCACAGCTTCTAAACTTATTCTCTTTCAAGCGTGGGGGAAAAAAATAAATAAATCAGGATAGGATGCCACAAATACATCTGCAAGATGCAAACACTAAACACACACTGACAATTGATAACTATTTACTTTAATGGACTAATCAGAACTTGTTTAGCTTCCCATTATGCTCCACTGTGGCTTATCAATAAAACACACAGATTCAATACTAGTAGCTAATCCTAATATAACAACTAACGGTGCTTTTTTTAACACAATAAAAAAAACACAGACCAGGTGTAACCAAACGTTTAACCTAGACAGCGGATGCAGGGGTCATTCTGACTGCGTACTGCATTCTGGGATGCTTTTCTGCTCATCGTGGTTGTGTAAAGTGTCCGTTTGACTTCATGTCTGTTCATTTTTCCTCCGACCTCTTTGCTCCACGACACGTCACCCCAAATGAGTGACATACTGTTATATAACAAGAGGAAACTGTAGATACACCCACTGTTCGTTATTATGTATGAACAGTATCTCTATCTGGCTTTTGTATGCTTCTGAAAGAGAGAGAGAGAGAGAGAGAGAGAGAGAGAGAGCGCAGCACTCCTGCTTCGTTGCGCGGTCGCTCCTCACAGGCATCTACGGCTCGGATTTATTTGATAGCATTTTAATTTGCTTTCTGATTTGATCTGGGTGAGCAAAGTGGCGCGTTTAGGGAGCAGTACTGTGTTTTACGGCAGCCTCGCGGACTCTTAAAGAGACAAATGGACACGGCTGACAAACTGAGAGACGGAAGAGAGAGAGAGAGAGAGAGAGAGAGAGAGAGAGAGAGAGAGAGAGATGCGCACTTCTCCATCGATCTCTATCCTTTCTGCTCGCATCTTATCTGCGGGGTCTGAGCGAGCCAGGCAAGTTTAAACGATTCTGACCTTGTCCGACATAAATAGTCAGAAAAGTACAAAGCGCAGATAGCCTCGCTCTCTCTGGGAAAGAGGAAGGGAAATACATTGAGATAAGAGAGGAGTAGAGAGATAATACAGGAGTTACTACATCAGCTCAGAGTGTCACACTGCATGGGAACTGGCCTGGGAAAACACACAAGTAGCACGAGACTCGGAGAAAGACACAGAGAGTGAGTGTGTGTGAGCGTGTGTGTGTGTAAAATGAGAATTATACTTAAAAGATGAAACACTTTTCATCAGGCCTGATTCTCCTGGCTAAGTGAGGGCGCACTTGGCGATAGAAAAACGGGCCTCGGGACCTTCCTTACCTGAAGAAGACGCAAAGACGTTTCTTCCGTCGCGGGGAAAGAAAAGGAGAACAGAAGGGCGCCTTTAATATTCATCCTTTTCTCTTTTCAGGGTGTCACGCCTGTACCTGACATTGTCGCCGCCGCCGCGGAAACGGTGCAAATCTCTTCACGCATTGTCAGCTGTTCCTCTAATCATTTTACGCCCTTGTGAGGCTTTCAAAAGAGGCCCGATAACAAGGCGGCTCAAACGCCGAAACCGCACTCAATTCGGAACTTAACAGAGGCTAGGGGCACACACACACACACACACACACACACACACACACACACACAGACAGACGGACTGAAAAACTGAGGTATAAATCAGCATGCTAGCACTGAGAAAACACATAATGAGCTAAATACTGATGTCTCTCTGGAGTCTGGATAAATCAGGTACTGACTGGAATCCGTTTGTGTGTGTTTAAGCAGAAAAAAATTGGAACGTTTAGGTTGAAATAGTTTTTTTCCATTTAGTCACAGCTGTATTATCATCATCATCTTCATCATTTTAACAGAGTTGTGAATCCCAGGCAGACTTTTGATTCAAACTGATTCATTTTATTTTGGGGCGTTTTGAGTTTTGATCACTGATGTTAACTGTCAACTGTCTTAAGCAGCTATATTTATTATAGATTTTGTACTATTAAAAACTACCAGAAGTGTCTTATAAACATTTAGATGCGGTGTAACACGAGTCCTTTTCTCCTAACAATCTTCCGCTCCTTAATACAAAACAGTACTGCACCAATTGACCATGAACTGACCAAGAAAAAGCAGAGATACTCTCACAAAACACGAGTATTGGCAGAAGACGGGAGCGTTTTTCTTTCCTTCTTTTTTCGTTTGCTAAAGGCCCATTTTAGGAATTCATCCATGTTAAATCATCATTTATTGTTTGTACATTTCTGAGTAACTATGCGTAAATTGATTAATAAAAACAATCAATTTGTCAGTTTGTCAAAAACTGAGTTTCTCCAACATTAAGAACGAGCGTCAATAATAAACAAACAGCTACTGAAAACAGACAGAGCTTACTGTATGAAGGTGCTTGTTTAACATTGCCTCGGATGTCATAGGTGTCGTCTGTTGGTAGCAGTCAGTAGGTTTAATACCACAGGAAAAAGAAAAGTCTTCAGGACAGAAGAGTTTGTTCTTCTAAATCAGGGCTACAGAATTAAGGTTTTAAGAAGGTCCGGTCCATACACTTTTTTTGAATCTGAATTTTGGGTTTATTTTTTCTTGTGGTGTTGTCGGCTTTTGTCTTTTACACGACCTCACCTCGGACTGTGGTGGATATGTTTGCTCGTATTTTATCTCATATTGACGCTTCACATCACTGCTTTTTATTATCGCCGTGGTTTTGGAAGGTGTGAGACAAACTGGGTTTAAACTTACTGCAGGGAGAATAGACATACATAAATCTGTCAATTCACCTTGAAAGGTTCAGTTTTTATAGTCTACCTTACTTTTTTAAATTAGTCATGTTTTTACTTCTGTTTTTTTTTTTTTGAAACTCTCTCTCGATACACAGTAAACTATCATGCTGATTGTCTCTGTTAAATAATGTGTATAGCCACGCCCACCTTGAGGAGGTGGGGGGCACCAAAATAACAACAACAACAAAAAAACTAGTTTACTGGGGTCCGTTCTTCGTACGTCGCTAACTCAGTTAGCTGGATTTGATTGTTGTGGATTTGTCCTGATCTTGGATTGTTTCGTTCTTCGATGCGCTTCTAGCATTTGTTGTCATGGCAACATATCCGTAAGCTTGAACCTGCTCGGGAGCAGGTTTATTTCATGTAAACGGGATTTAGCCTGCGCTCCTGGCAGGTTATGATTGGTTGAAATGGCGAGGTCACATCTGATTGGTTAAAGAGCACGACTGACTCACGTGGAAAAAGAAAAGTATATGCCCCCTGCCATGGACAACACACACACACACACACACACACACACATAATCGCTATCAAATATTATATATGAACATAAATTCATAGGTTTATTGTTATCAAATATGATATTACTATTATAATAAACCCTAGGCACGAGACAGCCGTCAAGACCATTAATACAAATTCGTGTATAATGTTTATTTTGTAACACATTTATTTTTCAGGGGTTTGTCATAAAAATATGCTATATATAATATTATATATTAAAAATAAATATTTTATAATGATAAATTGGACGAAACAAATTTTATTATAAAATAAACAATATAAAAGTATACATAATATTTCTATTTTTTTCATGTACAACATATTTATTTTCATATTGCTTATTTTATTTTATTGTCTCATGTAATTTGTAATTTGAAAACCATAAACCTATGAATTTATGTTCTAATATAATATTTGATAGCGATAACGTAGGGGGGCAATCCATGGCAGTGGGGCATTTCAGCGCATAACACGTTATGACACGTTACAAAAAAAATTGAGCCGCTCTTTTTCTATTTCATCAACCAATCAGAGGGCCTGTGATCAGTGTTTCTATTGTCGATGCATATCGCCTTTTAAACCAACGCACGAACCCGCAATAATCCTAGACAACTCAATCCAGCTATACTAATCATCAACAACAGGTGTGCTCGAAGAACCGACTTAGCCAGATCGTAATTAGCACGATGATCTCATCTTAGATGTGTCAGTTCATCTCGGATGTGTCAAGCGACGTACGAAGAACGGACCTCCGGTATATAGTTATTTATTCTTATTTATCAAAAGAAAAAACATCAGGGTCCGGTATATTTTATAGCTATATATTTAATACTCATCACGCCCCTTTGTGTTTTCCTATATACAATAAATAAAGTTCGTAAAGGTCACATTGCGATTATTTTACCATGATTTTAACCGCCATATTTAACTACTGAATTTTGTATGTAAATGTATTTATCTGGCTAACAGCAAATAATGGCACAGATGATCTCACTAAGAGGATGTTTAGTTTTTACTTCAATAATATTAAAACAAAATAAATACTTAAAATCACTGACTAACAAAAAGTCCCAAGTCTTTTGTGATTAAACAATTGCACAGGTCCGTATTCGCCATTTTTAATGCTTGTGGAATTAACTGTGTAGCACTAAGTAAATATAATTATGATAAAATATTATATAAATTATTAATTTATAATAAGTATTAATACTATTAATCCCATTATATAATACACTATAAGATGGCCATATAAAAAACAAAACTAAATAAATAAAAACGACCCTTGCAAGGACGTTCACCTACAAAGCTCGGGAAAAAGCACATAAAAAAGTGTGGGGGTTTTTTTGCTTGCTTTTTACTTGTGCTGGGAAAACTCATGGTGCTTTTTATGGCATGAATAACAAGAGAGACTAATTTGTGGTTTTGAATATTTGCCGAGTGGTGAATTAAATAAATCAAAAACATAACAGTTTCACTCTGTCTCTCTCTGTTCAATTCTTCTTACTGCCAAAGCAAACATGTCAAGAACACTGAAGGTTAAAAACAGCTGAATATGGCAAGGTCACCACAAGTTTCTTTCTTTCTTTTTCTCTCCCTGTTCCTTTCTTTGGTGTCCCATCGTACTGGACAGAAGTTGGCCTTAACCTGAATGACTCTAATAAGTTGAAACAGAGCGGTAATCTCACATCATCATACTGCACCAGGCAGAGAAACCTCTTCTCTCCTACTTGTATTCATCTTGTGCCTATCGCTCCTGCTCTCTCTGCATAGAGCGGCTGTTTATCACTCGGCGTGATCGCTGGTAATTTCAGTGTACAGATGCAATCGCTCGCTCTCGCTCTGCCATCCCTCCTTCCCTCTGGAGCTGACGACAATAAGCTTCAGCACAATAGACAAACAAGCGCCTGCAGACTGAGACCCTCTCTCTCACACACAACTCTAAACGAGTGTGAGAACCTTTTTTCAGAAATATTGGTACATCAAGATGTCTATGACTCACTACTTTTTCAGTGCTCAAGTAGTTTACAATGTTGATTATTTCCCTATAAGATCACAACAGTGTGGCGTGACCGAAGTCACTGTTTCCAACCTAAATTATATTAATGTTAAAAAAGAATTAGCATTCAGAAAATCCTCTGAATTCAGGAATCCTCATGGACAAGCTCGCCCGGGTTTTGCGAAAAAGAGACAGAGATTGAATAAATTATATGCTTTTAGTAACTTTTATAACTCAATTGCTGTTTTCACTCAAGGAGTGAATAATTCATACCAACTTGCTCGTACCAACCATTGCTCCCCAGCAGCGGTCACATTATTACTATTATTAATATTGTCTGTATTAGTATATACAGATAGTTCCTGACTTATGAACATTTAAGTTATGAATAGATGATTTAAAGACACAGAGTCAACATTTCACTGCGAGATTAATTTCCTTAGGCACGATTATGGTTTTTGGCCACATGATGGCAGTGTGGAAAAAGAGGACAGATTTAGTCAAGTGGATTGGTACGCTTTACATTGTATGTTTGTGTCAAAGGCATACAAGACTCACTTTGTCAAACTTAAAAACAAATCTGACTTACGAACGGAACTCGTTCATAACTTGGGGGACAACGTGTATATCAGTTTGCGGAAGCCAATAATCACAAAGTGATTGAAAGAAAAAGGAAGTCAACCTTCACGCAAATAAATGTTAAAACCAACCCTCTGGCATGCCTTCCTACTTTATCAGCTATGGTTTCGAGAAGACAGACGGAGCTAATGAGGTCACACTTTCTAACCAGCCGCCCACTCCCGGGTTCAGGAACTTTTAGCTTTCATATTTCATTTAGGACGTCCCACTATACAACGCTTGAGACCACTTTTTATTTTGACTCACAGCATGCTGATATGGAGCATTAATATTACACAATCAAAGCGGGATAAAGGTCCGAGTGCCTGGTATGAAAGAACACCAAGGGTAAAGTGAGCTAAAGCAAGCTCACTAATTTTGATATTTAAATACATTTAAACACTTTTTTTTCCTTTTAATCACGTGTAAATGTAAACGAAGAACTACCTCTCCTCAATCTACTTTCACTCATGTGCAGGTTACGTCATCCACGTGTACATTTTCTAAATAATATAAAACAAACAAACAAAAAAAATGCAGTTTGTCTTGCAGCACAAGTCCTAAAACTTCCTTAAGGAGGAAGACTTCCTGCTCAGCACAAATGCAGAGACCTGACATTGTTAACAGACATGTCTCTTACTCTACACTAGCTTTAACAGATCAAATATCATAAGTTTTTTTTTGTCAGTATGATTAGATTTTGATGTGCATCTACATACAGTACTGGGCAAAAGTCTTAGGCAAAGTCTTAGTCAAAGGCTTAATCCTTAGTGCAAATGTTAAATGTTTATGTCTGTGTTATGCAAAAAAAAAAATTATATTAATAAGATTACAAAATATTGAAATATTTGCATGCCTGTAAAGAACGCATATTAGATGACTGATCAGTTTTCAGATGGAAACAAAAACAAACAAAAATAAAAAAACCTAATGTTGGCCCCTGGGTTTAGCATGAAAATAAAATGGAGCAGGTGTATTAAAGTTACCAGAAGAACTAATTCTGCAGCACACTTAGTAAAACTTACAGCTGTTTTACTTACAGTAGTGTGGAAACGTCTTTGGAACATACGAAAAAACAAAAAAAAACATAAGCAGAGATACCTATAAAAACATTTCTACATAAAAGAACTTGTATAACTTGTAAAAAGCACTAAAGATGTGACAGCTCTTTGCTTGGAAACAATCAGTAGTGTTAGATTACAGATTTATAAGTAAAACAGCTGTTAGGTTTTACTGAGCGTGCTGGGGAGTTCTTATGTAACTTTCTCACACTTGTCTTCTTTCTATTTTCATGCAAAACCCAGAAGCCCACATAAGTTTTTTTTTTTTTTTTTACTTTAATCTCCATCAATTTATATTTGGAAATAGTGAATGGTTTTGTACATGAAAGTATTGTTTTAGTGCTTTTATACAAAATTCGGGCCCTACCTTCTGACTAACCTGCTGTGTGTGTGTGTGTTTTGTTTTTTTAAACATGGCCCACGTTGGCATGTCATTTAAAAAAAAAAGAATAAAACAAACTGCCCGCTTAGGAAGCTGTAATCACTATGAAAAGTGTATTTCTAAAACTGGGATGATTTCAGGAATCGAGGAGCCAAAACTCACTCACACACTTTCTCTCTCTCTCACACACACACGAAGACTAACTAATGTAAACCTCGACTCGATCGAATTACTTACACACAACTTTGCTGAAAGATTGATAAATGAGGCCCACAAAGTGCTCACTATTCCGTGTTTGAAACGAAATCTTGCGCAACGTCAGCGTGGCTTCCTGCCAACCCCCGGCCGAAGCGGAGCCGAGAGCGTGTGTAATTCTGTACACGCATCACTGCTGCGGAGGATCTCTGTGAATGACGTACTGCAGATCGCAGCTACTGCTGAGGGACTTACTCAGGAATGCTGACAATGAGAGCAAAGTTACGGCGAGTCTCGAGCGATGACCTGAGGACTGAGGACGTGTGGGGATGAAGAACTCAGTTCTGTATGTGTTTTTAAAAAATTTTTATTGTGCTACCTCCACAATCAGACCATCTGTTATATCCAGAAGCTCAAACCCTGCTTCTGATACTCCTGATCCACATACACACACACACCCCACAAGGTCACTTCTAGGAACTCATTATTATACCGCCACTATATATATATATTTTTTCTTCATATTTCAATCCATCGTTCACTTTACAAGTTGCGCATGAGTCTCTCAGGAGTAACGAGACAGGGCTCGATCGGGTTCTCTGTGAACGAACGCGACTGTGTCTGTGTATTTAAATTCATAGCATGTGCGGATAGGGACCTCTGGTGTTCAAACAGTGCGACTGCGTTATTGCGTAACTAACAAAGCTGACGTTGCGCGTTTCATGGTGCATAATTACAGATAAAGGGGTGAAGCAGTCAATCAGGAAGAGGAACTCAATTAGAAAGGGAAAAAACAAAACAGGAGCACATTTCGATGTCACATGATCTGATCTCCGATCAGGTTTTTCCACATTCTAGGACTGCATGGAGCGAAGACTCACCCGCTGCTCGTGGCTTCACGTGCAAGTCCTCTGTAAGTCGCGTGTCACAAGTTCTCTCTCTCTTCTTTTCTCTCATCTCGCTCATCTCTCTCTCTCACACACACAGGTTTTTCATCATCACTCTTCTCTATTCAGTCATACACACACTATGGGCTAATTGGGACCGGCAATTAACCTAATCTGCATGTTTTTGAACCCGAGGCGGGAATCGAACCCTTAAGCCCGGGAGCGTGAGGAGACAGTAGCACTGTAAGAGCTTTTTAAAAATAATGCTTTTTAATAAGCTAAACAGGTGATGGTAGAGGTACACTGCGGTACAAGTAAATAATGAATAATTGCATCGAAAGAGGGAAAGAAATTGATTTTCTATTTCAGCTCAGAAAATTAGTCAAAATAATTCAAATCATTAGGAGATCTGCAATCGTATTTATTGTTTAATTTTACTACCCTGTATAGTAGCATTAGGCATATTTGAGTCAAAATAGCAGTAACTGTATTCGATTAGATAAAAGTCATAAAGAACTGAAGGACGTTTGTGGATAAACAGCTCCCACATATGGCTGTGTTTACAACTGCAGCAGTTTCAGCGGTAACAGTAACTCTGGAGTGCATTTGCATTGTGTGTGTGTGTGTGTGTGTGAGAGAGAGAGAGAGAGAGAGAGAAATGAAAGAGAAGCACCCAGCTGAGCGCTGGCTCCAAGCCCAGTTAGGCCTCCTGCCCTGGCTGAAGTCTCTCTCTTATACACACACACACCTTTCTACTACCTAGGCTTTCTGCCATCCGGACCAGACCCCCAGCAAACCCCCCAAACACACAGACACACACACACACAGAGTCCACTTCCTGGCTGACCTAAAACAACCCCGATCATGTCTGCCTCTTCACCACCCGCTGACAGTAGTTCCCCGTGTGTGTCCTGAGAAGGAGTGTGTGTGTGTGTGTGTGTGTGTGTGTGTGTGTGTGCGAGCGCGCGAATGTGTGGTGCCAGACGCTAGGACAGGAGCCAGACAGGAAGTGTAGGAGGATGTCTGCAGGTGAGACGAAGGAAAAGGGACTAAAATTTGAACAGAGGACAACCGGTCCAAGCAGACTGCTTCCGTGTTCCTCGACCTGAGGAAACGCACACACACCTCTCACAAAAGCTTATTCTGGCTCGACTACGAGTCTCTCTTTCACACATGCGCAAAATAGTAAAGGAAAGCCGAGTGATTCGAGGCATGATTTAAAACATGATTACGAGTCAATAATCAAATAATAAAGATTCTAGACTCATCTAAAAATACATTACGTAATAAGAGTTGGTACTAATTGTTAAATACGGTCATGATTTACTGATAAACTGTTTAAATACGGATGTACAAAAGAACCAACCTGACACCAAAATAGCATGAAGGATCAGATTTCAAAATAATAATGATAATAAAATCTGATTAAATCCTGTAAAAAAACGTAAAAAAAACTTAACTGAGAAAAAAATTATTTTTAACAGTTGGCAATGTTCACATGATTTTTTTTTTATCTAGCAGTATTACTTTTATAATTTATTATATTTACAGTTACAGTGATTAAATGTGAGAAGGTTTAACTGTGAAGTGCTTAAACCACACAGGGTGGAATCGATATCAGTATCATTACTGGATGACAAATATAATAAATAATAATAATAAATAACAAACATAAAAAAAAATGTAAAAATCTGACCAATCCGTTCCAGGTAAAAGGATAACCTCTAGAGGGAGACATTTATTATAACAGTTACATCCCGAGTGATGTTTACGTTTTAACTCTGATATTGTTGAGATTATTTTTTAAAAAACGTTGTTGAGCATTGCGGTGCATTATTTATAGTATTAACATTTAAAGATTTATACATTTGGCCGGAGGGACATCCTGAGAAGAATAAGCAATTACAATAACATCATAATAATAAAAATTAAAAAAATCATTCGAGATGTACTGACACAATGTGACATTTACTAGATTTTTAAACTGGAATAAAGACATGTAAGTGTTAAATGACAAGAAAAAGTATGTATGTTAAATAAACAGAATGAATAAATATTTATCCACTTTTTATTATTATAGTTTTTTTTTTTTTTTTATCATTTCTTTATTTTGTGCGATGTTGGGAAAATCCTATCTGTCTGACCTGCTGAGATACGTTCCCGAGACACGTTTAGAGCGCACCCCATTCTGTAAGACGTACCTTGGTGGAGCGGGGCGAGGGGAGGGAGGTATTCTGGGATGTATTCCCTCTTGTCTCCGCGCAGAGCGTTGCGGGCGTCTGCGTCAAAGGTGGAGGTGGGGAACTGCAGCACGCTGCTCTTGCTGATAGGGAACTGGGGGATGGAGTGGAAGAACCCCACGGGCTCCAGGTTGTTGATGTAGTCTTCCAGCTCCGCCACGCTCACCCCCATCAGTCCGAAAGCCTGCTCAATGTCACTCAGCCCAGGGTCTGTCCGTCCATCTGAGGAGAGGGGTAAAAGGGTGGTGTGAGAAACAGAGACAAAAATTGAAAAATATGTACAGAAGGAACCTACAGCGGTGTCTAAAGACTAGAGTTGCACCAATTGCAATTTTCCTGGCAGATACTCGTGTTTTTTGTTTTTGTTTTTATATACAGTATATTACAATTAAAAGGACCTACGTCAATGTAAGGAAATACCTACTGGATCCCTACACGGAAACTACAGCAGCGCCTAAGGACCTAATGCAACAGCTGGAGAAATTACAGAAATGCCTGAGGACTCCACAGCAATAACAGAAGAACACACGGCGACGTATGGGAAGGACCTCCCGCAATGCCTGAGAACACTATAGCAATGACAGGACAGGGAGAACCTACAGCATTCCCAGGAGAACCAGGGAGATCCTACAAAACTGACAGGAACCCACAGCGCCAGGCCGGGAGAACCCAGAGCAATGCCTGAGCGATGACAGGAGAACCATCAGCAACGATGTACGGGGACGACCCACAACAACATATGGCGACATCCCCCGGCAACGACCGATAACTATATGGCAATGACGGGAGAGCCTACAGCAATGCCTGAGGACCGTACAGCAATGACAGGAGAACCTCCAGTGATGTCTGAAGTGTTATAATGTAATAAAGATGTGAACCTACTCAAATGAAAGGGAGAACTTAAAGAAATAACAGGAACAACAACAGCAAAGACCATTCAGTTTATCTTTATTTCCCCTTCAACACTATCCAACTGCCAGATCCTGTTTAAGTTATGATTCTGATAAAACCGTTAATGCTGTGAGGGAAAGTGTTGACTAAACCGTGTGTAAGAGCTGTCTGATGCACACACACACACACACACAGGGTCTCCTCCTGCAGTCATGAACTGAGCTGCTGTGAACTGACACAAAGCTCTGGGTTTAGCGCAGAAGAAACGTTCAGATCTTTTCATTAGTACCTAAACACAGTGTTTGTCACAATTTCTGCAGAAATAAACAATGATCCTGGTGTTAGAAATCACCATGGCGATGTGTGACAGATGTGGAGAGTTTGGGAAGTCCTGTTTCTGTCCAAGTCCAACACTGAACAACGTGACAGTTTCTGATTGAAGCAGAGTGTTAATAATAGTTTATCAGACAGCACTTTCTCACTTCCAGACTCCAAACTCCGCAGAGGAACCCGTGATGCAGAACTTTCTCTCTATTTTGACGACTAGCTTCTTGCTAACTTGCTAAGTTACGCTAGCTAGCATTAGCATGCTAAGGCACTCTGCTCTCCAGGATAAGCTAACCCTGTAAATAAACAGACACGGGTGTGTACAGGAGAGAGAGAGAGAAAGTGTGTGTGTGTGTGTGTATGTGTGTGTGCACCCATAGAGCGCGGTGAAGCAGTGCTTTGGGACTCACAGAGCTCGGAGTAGCGGTGGCAGCCGCGGGCTAGCTGCTGCAGGTAGCGCTCCAGCACATCGGAGAGAAGCTCGCAGGCGGAGAGCTGCACCGCGTCCCAGCCCAGCGCCTGGCACAGCTGCGCCACCGCCACCCGCATCAGCGAGCGCGCGTAGCTCTCACACATCTCCCCGCCGGCCACGAGCCTTCAAATCCACGGAAGCGCGCTGTTCGCCTGACTTTGGGTCACATTTACGCGAATAACAACGGCGGCGCTTCTTCCATAGCGGGCGCCATCTTTAGTTTCCAGGACTGCCGAGTGCCGAGAAATCGATCGGACATGCGCACTCGAGCCGCCTCTGATCGACGATGTTTACATTGCTCAAACATACTTAATGCAAAATTCCACTCCTAAAACGCATCAAGATATTACGTGTTATAAACTCAGCAAAAAAAAAGAAAAGAAAAGAAAAGAAAAGAAAAGAAACGTCCTCTGACTTTTAACTGGGGGTATTCCAGAAAGCTTGGTTAACTTACCATTTGGTTAATCTTAACCTCTGGGTTAATTAACCCCAAACCCGCATACCGCGAGTATGTCGGTTCCAAAACACCTGATAAGAGTAAGTTTAATCAACCCTCTGCTGGTTACCCAGAGTTAGTGCGCGTGCACGGTGCATTCATACAGACATTTTCAATGGATCGCCGATTTCACGAGTCAAAGTGGAAAATCAAAGTAAAAAAAAAGAGAGAGAGAGCGGCATACTTCACAGCCTCATCGCCTCCCCTTTAATTATAATGCAAAAAAAATTTAAACACCCCATCCGCATCCTTTTGGCTGTTAAATTAAAGCATTTACTTTTCCAAAATACCAATGTATATTGACTAGGAATTTATGGTTTCTTATTTAATGAGGTGTAATCCTTCTGGAGCCAGAAGCCAAGTGAAAACGAAACACAAAAACGTTCTGCAAAAAGGTAATATTTGATTACACGATCACTGAACTATTTATTGAACATGATTTAGTATATTCTTTCTGTCATGTAGAAGCTAATAGAAAGAAGGTTGAAGCCCGTCTAACCGGCGGGGGTCCACCACCACATCCCCTCACCCCATCTGAGGAGCGGCTCTGTCCCTTAATAAAGGCGACCAGTGACACTAACATGGTGAAATGTAAGTTTACCATTATGATTTATTTTCATTATACGACTTAATAAATGACTATCTCTATCACTTAAAGGCTTTTGAACATGCTTTATGTTTTTATGCAGGCTTACTGTATTTAACTGCATATGATGTATAGGCTACTGTGCTCTTAGTTGTATTACCTTGTCATGTTTTTTTCCTGCATTATTGTTTTTTACATTGATAATATTGAGAATTCTATGGGTTGTATTTTCTTATAGATACTAATAAAGGGATTGTATTATTGGACACTTCAGAAAGAACAGTCTGTTACAGTTGTAAGTGTTTTGTTGACAGGTACCTTTAGTTGCTTTTATTTTATTTTTTTGCCAGATAACATATACTTGCATATTTTCCCTTAAGGATGAAGATGTAGAGACCACATCTGCTGTGACAGAAAGGGATAATGCTGGTGGATCCACTGAGGTAGAATACATGCCCCCTTTTTACATTAAAGTAATAAATTGTCATTGTTCTTTTACAGTCCATACCTGGGGATTTACCCACGGATGAAGGCCCTTCAACCTCAATGCACAATCTAATCAATGTAAGAATTTGTGTGCAGTTGAACATATTATAATTTTATTGTCTGACAGAATCTTATTTATTTAATTATTTGTAAATCCTATGTCCAGCTTTAAAAACAAATAAGAAAAAGTGACATGGAGATGGACCTTAAATGGAAGAGAAAAGGCTATCCATTAAAAAAGCAACACTAGAAATCGAATTACTGGAGCGTCGCCTTAAGGTGAGAACTTATGCGTATATTAATCTGTTGCGATATAAAGCAATGTCATTAAAAAAAACACATTTTATTTAATTTTACTTTAATTGTTTTTCAGTAAAAAAAAAGTAATTTCGACAAATCCCGTCTTCCATCTCTGTTGTATGCAAAAATCTGTAGAGGTTCCTCTGGGCCATCTTCTTTAATACAGAGCCCACGCAGACACTGAAACCTAGACTTGAGGATCCCTATAGTCATCTCCACCTTGGCCCGTGTTTGGCTGTGAGCCAGGTTAAAGCGTGTCTGTGGTCCAGGATCAGGTTCAGGGTAGGGTGTCATTAAATAGGGCAGACAAGACAATCCTCTGTCCCCCAGCAAGTAACCATTGTACTGGCCTGTAATGATTCAAGTGTACAATACTAATATATACTCAGCAAAAAAAGAAACGTCCTCTGACTTTCAACTGTTTTTACTTTCAGTAAACTTAATGTGTAAATATTTGTATGAACACTAAAAGAGTCAACACCATAAGACATAAACTAAAAATGTTTCACAATGTGTCCCTAATTGAAGGGAGGCTCAAAATCAAAAGTACCAGTCAGTATCTGGTGTGGCCACCAGCTGCTTGAAGTACAGCAGTGCATCTCATCCTCATGGACTGGACCAGATTTGTCAGTTCTTGCTGTGAGATGTTACTCCACTCTTCCACCAAGGCACCTGCAAGTTCCTGAACATTTCTGGGAGGAATGGCCCTAGCCCTTACCCTGCGATCCAACAGGTCCCAGACGTGCTCAATGGGATTGAGATCCGGGCTCTTCGCTGGCCATGGCAGAACACTGACATTGCTGTCATGCAGAAACTCACGCACAGAACGAGCAGTATGCCTGGTGGCATTGTCCTGCTGGAGGATCATGTCCGGATGAGCATGCATAAAGGGTACCACATGAGGGAGAAGGATGTATTCCCTGTACCGCAAGGCATTGAGATTGCCTGCAATGACAACAAGCTCAGTCCGATAGTGATGTGATATACCGCCCCAGACCATGACGGACCCCCCACCTCCAAATCGATCCCGCTCCAGGGTACAGGCCTCGGTGTAACACTCATTCCTTCGACGATTAACACAAATCCGTCCTTCACCCCTGCTGAGACAAAACCGTGACTCATCAGTGAAGAGCACTTTTTGCCACTCCTGTCTGGTCCAGCGAAGGTGGGTTTGTGCCCATAGGCGGCGTTGTTGCTGGTGATGTCTGGTAAGGATCTGCCTTACAACAGGCCTAAAAGCCCTCAGTCCAGCCTCTCTCAGCCTATTGCGGACAGTCTGAGCACTGATGGAGGGATTGTGTGTTCCTGGTGTGACTCGGGCAGTTGTTGTGGCCATCCTGTACCTGTCACGCAGGTGGGATATTCGGATGTAGCGATCTTGTGCAGGTGTTGTTACACGTGGTCTTCCACTGCGAGGATGATCAGCTGTCCTTCCTGTCTCCCTGTAGCGCTGTCTTAGGCGTCTCACAGTGCGGACATGGCAATTTATTGCCCTAGCCACATCAGCAGTCCTCATGCCTCCCTGCAGCATGCCTAATGCATGTTCACGCAGATGAGCAGAGACCCTGGGCATCTTTCTTTGGGTGTTTTTCACAGTCGGTAGACAAGTCTCTTTAGTGTCCTGTGTTTTTAGAAATGTGACCTTAAATGCCTACTTTCTGTAAGCTGTTAAGGTCTTAACGACCATTCCACAGGTGCATGTTAATTAATTGATTATGGTTAATTGAACATGCATGGAAAACATTGTTTAAATTGTTTAAGAAGATCTGTAAAGTTATTTGGATTTTTACAACATTATTGTTGAAATACACAGTCCTGAAAAAGGAACATTTCTTTTTTTTTGCTGAGTTTATATTCGTATTTGCGCAAAGGTTAATCGAATTTAGCAATCGATAGGATCTAGGTCCTAAAATAACGATCACAGAGCAATCGATGTGATTGAAGAGGTTCCTTGTTTTTCGTTTAAACATCTTTACTTCGCATATAATGACCTTTCCCTGATAAATATAATCCAGAAAGCCACCCAACGTATCTCATCGGGTGTGTAAATCATAATAACTGCACTCGTTTCACCGCAGGCGCCATTTTTATCATCCTAAAAGCAGAGCGCAGATAAATCGATGGATAATGGAGGAAAAGCGAGGCGCTTTTGTTTACGTTTTAAATATCGCTTTTTGGGAAAAAGAGTTCGTGGTAGTCTTCATAGTTCCGCTGGTAAAGAGTCATGTCCAGAAAAAAGGCGTGCAATTTTTTTTATTATTATTATTTAAAAGAAGCGTAGGGTTTGCGTTCATTTTTTATTCCATGGTGGCCGCCATATTTAGTCCTATATACATAACTGCGCATGCGCATACACTTAAACCTAAACCAAGAGGGAGACAGGGGTAGCTGCAGCTCGGAGTAATGGGCGTGTCGAAAGATTGGGGCGTGCCGAAAGGTAGGGGGCGTGCCGAAAGCTCTTCATGATTGGTTGCACAAGTTGCCTGTTTAAAGGTTACGACCTCTATCGGAAACATAACAGGCTAATATTAAACGCTATTGTTTTTTCTAATGCGTTTAAGTAATGTAGCCAACATAATTTTTTATATTAAAATTAAAAAAAATTTCCTGTAAAATATCAATATTACAAATTTTCCTTTCTAAACATTCTACTGCGTTGCCACGGGTTACTGACGTCATCCTCGCGCGTTTGAGTCATGGTCGTGGCTAGAAGGAATAAATAGCTCTGACCGGAAACTAACAATGAAATGAATTGTTATACCTATTGTATCATTTTTCACGTCTAAAACTAATCCTTTCTGTAATACAAAAAGTTTTATTGTTGTATAGTGAGAGAGAAAAAACGTTAGATTGATGTGCGCATGCCCAATAGAGCTCGAGCTGTATTCCTTCTAGCCTTAACTGTATTAAACCCATTATCAAAATCAAATTACAATTATTTAAAAGAATATAGTACTACGAGCTGTTCATAAATGTTTTAATGTAATTTTATTATTTTTGGAATACTATTAACTTTGTATTGGTGAAACAAGACCAAAAAAAGTTACAGAATTAGTCATTCAGAATGTTTTGAACTGACAGTTGTTTTTCTGTAGATTTACTAAAACTGCATAAAAACTAAAAACATTCTTGTTTATACTGTTTTGTTCACCGGTTTTTATACTGTTTTATATTGCTCTTTAAAATGTCACTTAAATCAACTAAAATAAGCACACTTGCACTATTCTTATTGCACTGTTTTCAGCCTTCTGTGTTGTAAACTGTCCCTTTTTGCAGAACAGTAACTCAATTATCTTACCTCTGTTGTTCTCCAAGTTCTCCAAATTAGATCAGATTCAACTTTATTGTCATTACACATGTACAAGTACAAGGCAACAAAATGCAGTTTAGGTCCAACCAAAAGTGCAATTAGCAGAAAGTGCAGGATAAAGGTATAAAGTCTGTGTACACTTAAGAGGTATATGTGCAGGGAGAAGCTATAGGTAACTATTACAGAAGGATATTATACAGATTGCTGGTAACTATACTTATACATTTACAGTGGATGAGCCGTATATACAGGTTGTTATTAACTGTAGTCAGAAATTTGCAAATAGATATGAACATAATGTGCAGGATATTATGTAAGCATAGTATACATATTGCAAGTAACTATAATTATAAATTTACAGTGGGTGGTCAATATATACATGTTATTAACGGTAGATAGGATTTTACAAATAGATATGAGCATAATGTAAAATGTATAATGTAATAGTTCATAAAACACCACAATAAAGAGGAGGATGGGTACAGTTTAGTAACCTTTGAAGCGGCACTTATTCAGTAAACAGACAATTTTAGCCAATATAACATTTTATTTAGAGGCAGAGCTGGTCCGTTTAAGAGTGTACTCCACCCAACCTGTACACTCAATCTGTTTATTCATTCATTTATTTATGCTGTAGTAGCAGTCCATGGAACAGAATCCTTCAAACTCTCAGTCAGAATAAAATGACGAGGCCTAAAAACATCTGTAGCGCAAAACGGACACCGATACAAACTGCCAACCCTTACTTAGAGGGAAAACCTGTCTGTGTTTTGTCTCACAGTAATATGTGTCTGTCGACAACAATTAAATGGCGAAAATAAAGAAAAAAATTATTTATATTGAATAACCACACCAAGCCTTACTGCCGCAGTTCTTCCACGCTAAAATAAAGGTACTTACATATAAATAGGATCACCGCTGATTGGCCAACGCAGAAGCTCTTTTCACCAATGAGAAACCTTTCGGCACGCCCCCTACCTTTCAGCACGCTGATTGGCCAACGCAAAAGCTTCATTCACCCACCAGTTTCTTTTGACATGCCCTCTACCCTTCGTGCCCGCTATCTAAATGCAAATACTCACACTCTCAATTACATTAATCACAACTGCATCTCTTTGGACTGTGAAAGGAAACCGGAATACCCGGAGGAAACCCAACAATCACAGGGAGAACATGTACACAGACCTGAGGCGGGAATCGATCCCAGACACTGGTGGTGCAAGGCCATAGTGCTGACCAGTGCGTGTTAGATTTTACTTCACAGACAGGTTACCAGCTTAGATACAGGATGACCCCTGTTCCTCTTGTGTGACTGTCCCTCTGACACTTCAGTTCAGAAAGACCTTCTGATTGAGGTATTAAGTTAAATGACATGTGCCGGAATAAAATAACAATAAAAATAACAATAATAATGAAAAAAAACATTAATCTTAAGGACAAGGCCCTGGATTAGTATCTAAGCAAGCATCATCTGTCACTTTCTCTAACTTATGCATTAAGCAGTATCGGAGTTGACTTTGTATTCTCGGTTTAAACTGGCACTAAACTACTTATGCATCTACGGTCATTTAAAACCGACTGGAAAACAGTCTCACCTTTACACATGAAGCGATGGATAAAATGAACCCCGATCAAGAACCTCGCCATGCAAGGATCCATTAGCAAATATTTAAATAATGAATATGTTATCTGGGCCAAACTAAACTTTCCCCTTGTGCAGTGATATCGGACAGGCTAATCGGCGAGCCCAGACCTATTAAACTGCAGTCATGTAACACCATCCAATGTGATCCTGCGACACTTGACTCTAAATCTTTATTAAATAGGAGAAAGGTTCATATTACAAAGGGTTAAAAAGAGAAGACTAAACTTGTTTTGCTCTCCAATTATTAAAAGTAACAATGCAAGCCTCGTGAAGTCAATTGGGTTCAGCGGTAATCGGTTCAGAGTAACTTTACACCACTTCAATAACACTGAGTGCACCCATGGGAGTTCACTGATGGGATTAATCCAGGGTGCTGTTTTAAATCTAGTCCCAATTTTAAGTGGTTCTCTGTACTGTTGACCTTTGGACATCTTGGTGTATAAGCCTTATGTGCATAAAAGCTAAGTATGTGTTTTGTTTTAAAAACAAAATGAAGTAGAAATAATCTGTGCCTGAAGTGAAACATACAGAATTTGTAATTAATTAGTCACATCTAAAATTACAAGCAGCATTAAGTAGTAGTTTGTATTTATTCGTGTCTGAGCTTCATTTCTGATAAAATTGCTAAAGCATTTATCAAATAAACAGATGCAAATTGGTTGGACACGTCATTGTAAGAGGTTTATTTAATGATATTTTACAAACAGGACGACAATAATTCTTTAATGTGATACCAGATAACTGAACAAGTATTTCTTGCCAGAAGCACAATGGCCTGCAGGGTCCGTCTTTATCTGACAAAAAAAAAGAAAGAAAATAGATTTAACAAACAGGAACATCCAAGTACAGTACTGCACAGCACTCAGGGTTATCCCAGAAGAAGCAGGCTCAAGGTCATGAAATGTTCAAAATGAAATAATATTAAAAAACTTGAATATGTATAGAACCATAAGTGGCATGGGGTATACTGTCACTCTTCCATTAACAAAGAAGTTCATACACCAAAACGGTAGGAACTAATCTCTTTAAATAACATTAATAGTCTGTTTTGATTCAGATCCCATCACTAATTAAGGAAATATACTGTATCTCAACATTAGAAATGTTCAAGAGGAACTAAATGGGGTTTGTTTAAGGAAACCTTGAGCCTGCTTTAAAAAAAAAAAAAAAAAATTTTTGGAATGCCCAGAAATCTTTATCGGGGGGATGGGGTCTACCAATACGTGGGTGTGTTTAAATAGCACATGGCTTTCATGGGCTTAATAATACAATAAGTAGTAAAGGATTTTTTTATTTATTACATTGATATTTTTATTCATATGCAAGATGTTTTATACAAAGCGACTTAAGTGATGGTGGCTATTTAGTTTGTGCTCTGCCATGTCTTATTCTTGCCTTTTCTGAAAGCAGTCACTTACTAAAAAAGAAAAAAAAAAAAAAAAAGGTCTGGCTTGTAAGAAGGGCTGAATAGTGGCTCTCAAACAGTCCTAAAAATCTCAACTGAAGGATAACACAGTAAGACACACCACTCCAATTCTAACTTTAACTCAGAGCGCAAAAAAGCATGTTACTTATACACACCCACAGTGCTACAATTTATTTCTGCTTTACTCCTTTTTACCTCTGTTATGCCTCAATTCCTAAGAGAGTGGAATGTATACAAGGTGTAAAATAGTTAGTAGAAGGAAAAACAAAGTAGAGAAAAACATAAAAGAAATTAATGTGATTAGTAGACATGAGATGAATAAAATGCAAATGATTGACATGACAAAAGAACAAAAGAATACTAATTAAATAAATAGAAAAATTATGAGGGGAGTGCAAGCCCAGGACAGCTGCGATTACTGGCCTCACTGTTATACAAGAACAAACAAATTTTTTTTGGAGTTGAGGATTCAATGTGGATTTCAGTTACATGTAGGGGGAAAAAAATGTCATTTGTAGAAGACCTGTGCATCATTGTGTGGCTATTTTAAGATTGCAACCATGCTTATTTGCAGATTAAATGTAGTAGTAATTAATCAGGAAGGACTTTAACTCGCACGGTTTCGGGATGTCTCAACAGAAAAAAGATTTCTTCCCAGGAAAGAGATTATTACATGACTCTAGGTTATAATGGTTGGAGGGGTCAGCATTATGAGTGAAAGGCAGACTTGGCTGCACTAACAATGCCACCAAAACAGCTGTGAGCCTTCAAAGGATGGACTCCACCAGACTGTGGTGCTGTTGTATCTGGCACAGAGCACTCAGTAGCAGATCCCTACAGTACTAAAAGTTGCGAGGTGAAGCCTCCATTTTTTTAGCACAACCCACAGAACTGACCTGAGATATGGAGAATTTGGAGGCCAGGTCGAACTTAGTGTTACTCAAACCATTCTTGAACCAATATTTGCATCGTGTCAGGGAGCATTATCCTGCTGAAAGAGTTTACTGACATCTGGAAATAACTTCTCCATGAAGGGGTGTACTACAACAATGTTTTGGCAGGTGTTAAAATGTGTTAAAACCACATCCACATGAATAGCAGGTCCCAAGGTTTCCGGGCATCGTATTGCCCAAAGCCTCCGCCAGCTTGTTGTTTTACCACAATGCACCCAACTTCCATTATTTCCCCCCTAGAGGTACGCTCTGTGCTAGCACCTGAAAATGTAAATTTATCAGGCATACGACTTTTGTATAAACAAGATAATATTTGCCAAGGCTAATCAGGATTTCTAATCGATCTGATAAAGGAGCTGCTAGATAGTCATGTCTGAGATGCGCAACAGTTCAAGATCAGCTGATCACTCTTAGAAATGTGGAGAGTGTATCAAAAAGAGGCAAGTGTTAGTGTTTTGTTCTACATCACAGCCTCTGTAACAGGACCTTCATGACAGATGTGCACCGTAGTAAAATAACTTAAGATTTAAAGATTCAATGATTCTATGATGATTATTAAATCAATGAATCAGATTATAAATTTTACAATTACACAATAGCTTTTATTTAGCAACCAGAGCTTAAATTTAGCTTGGGGTAGTTTTGTGCATGTGGTAACTAACAATCAAGATGATAAAGAAATCAGTAAAAAAAAAAAAAAATGGCTTCATAAAAAAATAAAATGAAAAAAAAAGAACTTTCCTGATAAAATCTAAATCCAAGAAAAAGCAAAGAAGCATTAAAATATAACTCAAAACTAACTATTAGTTATAACTAAGAACTCCAATTATGGGAGTTAAGTTGAAATGTTGCGAACACTCAAATAAGATATGTAGAGAAGGGGCGTGGTTAAGCAAGGTGGGTGTGTTATGAGAAAACATGTGCAGAGCTTAAAAGCCCTGCGTGCATGTTTATCTTAAAAATGTTTTTTTTGAGAAAAACTGCAAATAAAATCCAGACTCAAAGGAACATGCAGTTCCTTACCATCCACATTCTCTTTAGGTGTGAATTCTTTCCCACTAAACTGACTCTTGCGTCCTTACAAGTGGCTACGCCCACACCAGCACAAAATCGTTCCCTCTTATTCTAGCGGTTATTTTGCTTTAGTTAAGAATGAAAATGTTCTTACACTTTGCTTGCGAGAGGTTTGCTTGTGAAGGTGTTTGTCATCGGGTTATTACTCACTTGATTTTAGTAAGCCTTACACCTACATGATGTCAAGGCTCAAGTGCAATGTCAACTAATTCATTGCCGGCTAATCATTAAATTCATTGCCGGCTAATCAGATTTTATTCAAAAACACTGATTACTCATTGCACCCTGTTAAATCTATTAATTAAAAAATTAAGTATTAACATGCAGATGGAAAGAAAGAGAGGACTGAGTAAATGAATACATAAAAGGTAAAGAGATCTTACAGAGCAGCAGCTCCAGAGATGATTTCAATCAGCTCCTTGGTGATCACAGCCTGGCGAGTGCGGTTAAAGGTCAGGGTCAGCTTGTCGATCATCTCAGCTGTAGAGGAAAAAAAAAAAAAAAAAGAGCAAAAATAATATTTATTATATTCAGAAGACTGCCATTTCATACTAAAAACAACTGTTGTGCTAACTAATTGTTTTGAGGAAAATTAACTTGAGGAAAGGTTTGTAGTAAACAGACAAAGGGGGGTGTTCACTCACAGGCGTTCTTGCTGGCGCTGTCCATAGCGGTCATCCTAGCGCTCTGTTCACTGGTGGTGGACTCCTTCAGCCCGAAGTAAATAATGTTAACCAAGGCAAACTCCTGGTAGTTCCTCAGGACATCAGCATCGATGTCATCATAGACGCCGATGTTCTCTGTACAATAAAAAAAAATAGCAAGGAGTTTAATGTGGATATCGCTAGTCATATAACAATATGCAATAGATTTGCAATAATTTCCTTTAAACAGTTATTATTGTGATGTTTTTGATGCTTATGCTCTGTAAAGCCTTTATAACAGCTCTAATCTTAGATCCTATAAGTGATTTTTGAGGCTGGTAACTCTAAAAGAAGAACTCTTCTGCAGCAGAGGTAAGTTTTGGTCTTGCTTTCCTGGCATGGTCCCCCTTTCCTGGCATGGTCTCCCTGAGAACCAGTTTTATCACAGTGCTTGATGGGTTTTTTGCAAATACACTTGGCAATACTGTTTAAGAACTATTTCAGAACAGCCAAATGTCATTGCTATTGGTACTTAAATACATGGCATACTTAAATACTTAATGCCACGTGTGTTGTTTCATAGGTTTGGAAAACAGAAATCCAGTATTGTTCTATAAATGTAGGAGATATATACAGTAAAACCCTGGATTGCAATTAACTTTTAACTCATTTATCAAGGTCTTAAAATACGAGTATTATGCATGTGTTTTGTGACCATACCCAACTGTTATTTCTCCATCTCTTTGCTCTCTCCTCTCTCTCCCCCTCTCCTTTTTTCTCTACCTATCTCTCTGTCGAGCTATACATGTCGCTCCTGAGCTGCCAGTGATCCAGACCCCCTCTGCCCGCTGGACCTCTTTAACTCGTCCTGGAGTCCTGCTTCTGGTTGGAGATCTCATCACATGGATGCCCCCGTGTGGTCTGCCTGGAATGCGTGTGGTGACTGGGGATGGTTCCACTTTTCCATGAAGGTGGTCCTGTCCTTGACTGATGCAGACAGCTGTTCTCTGAGGACCTGTGACTTCAGTCGCTCAATAGTTCAGGACTGGAATTTCTCACAGTCTACCTGAGCCTCCAGGAACAACTGGACTTTAATCTTACACATCTCCTCTTATACTGAACTTCCAGTCTCGCATATTATTATGCACATCAATCCCTGCTATCTGTTTTCAACCAGATGAGGATGGGTTCCCTGTTGAGTCTGGTTCCTCTCAAGGTTTCTTCCTATTACCATCTCAGGGAGTTTTTCCTTGCCACTGTCACCATCGTCCTAGGCTTGCTCATCAGGGACAATCATATAATTTTGATTCATACACATTTCACAAACTTAATTCTTTTGATTGTGTAAAGCTGCTTTGTGATGATGTAAATCGTTAAAAGCGCTATACAAATAAAATTGAACTGAATTGAATTGAATTTTGTCTGCCTAGCGTCACGTGATCACAACTGAGTCGTGGGCATGGTTCTTTTTTCTTCCACTCTGTGGGATTGTGGGTAATCTCCCATGCTCAGTCCCAGCTTGTGTCGTCACTCGTATAGTGTGTACTATGCGCATCTGTGCGTGCATAAATCATTTATTTTATTTGTTTTAGTGTAGTGAACGTTCTTTAGGAACTGTACTGCAACAACGGTCCTTGTGAAAAAAAAAAAAGGTTAAAATGGCTGTAGCATTGCAGGAGATCCATCTGTTTAACTACAATGCAATGTCACATTTCCGCAAAATCCTCGAAAGAAAAAAAGATTCCATCGACCAGATAGAGAGCAGTGATTCCGTTAGAGAGTGTGTGTGAGAAAGTTGTCCTACACAATATACCTTTCCCCTCTTCTCTCACACCAGCCATGATTTTTTTTTCAAAGGTAAGGTGCAGGTTAATTTGTTTTACTTTATATTTTGTATAAATGTTTTTTAAAACACTCGTAAACCAAATTACATAATTTGGATTACAATAATGGAAACTCAAATTATTTGTTCCAAAAATACATAAAAATAATTACCAGACAATATAAAGTAACCTGCACTTCTATGGAGTTCTATGCTCGCAATCCAAGGTTTAACTGTATATATATATATATATATATATATATATATATATATATATTATTTAACTTTTGACGGGTACTATGTATGACCTATATAGAAACATTGTTATAGAAGTGAAAATCCTCACAGTGCAGCTTGGAGTGTTATATTAAGCAACGAAAAAGCTCCAACTTTACAGCCTGCCTACCTGAGCCTGCAACCGTGTCCACAGAAAACAGGGGCTTCTCAGAAGTCTTGTAGGAAATTACAGACCTGCAAAATTTGAAAACAAGTTAAAGCCACATGATTTGGTTGGAAACTGCTTTGTGAAAATGTTTAACATGGGTCCTGATGCATCGTTGCAGAAGTATCTGTCATGATGTATGAGATCTGAGATGAGGTGTGTGTGTGTGGTCTGATTCCAGGTATTTGGTGCTGCACAGACCACTCACCTAAATCGGTTGTAGATAAGGGAGCCCTGGTCAAACTCATAGCCGGAGTCTAGCAGCTCTGTAGCGATGATAGAGGCGTCGCTGAACGACGGGGGTTTGCGTCCCACTTCCTTACAGTTAATGAGAATGTGTTGTCCATGGGTCCTGACAATTAGACACAATTCAGAGGAATAACCAAGAAAGACATAAATGTCTTGATTTAGTAAAAATTCTATAAAGCTTTAATGATATGGGGAATGAATTCCCTTGAATTTACTCTGATTATTTCTCTAATTTAATCACAAGTTACCAATTAGGAGAAAAAGGGCCATCACATACTTTTGTTATTGTATAATGTAGTAATAATATTGCTTATTGTTTAAACATAAAACTTTTAAAACATAGCTTATAGCCAAGGCTTTTATACTCTTATTTGATGTGATATTTATGCCCAGCAAAAAACAAACATACCTGTAGAGCAAACCTCGAAGCTTGTCTCCGATATTAACCACCATGACCTCCTTGCCGGCACCAGTGAGCTTGGCGATTTCACTCTTAATGGCTTTGGCCACGTTGGAGTGGATGGCTCCACACAACCCACGGTCAGACGACACACCAATTAGCAGGTGCTTGTTCTTGTCCTCTGGAGCCTTGATCTCAGCCTTCTCATACAGCGCTAAAGAATATGAGCATATTATTCAAACAATCCAACATTATACTACACACTGCAAGTGTGTTAACTGTACATTTCGAAATGATGCAAATGTTTGACAGGATTCTTACAGTATTTTTAAGATCAGGCTAAATGATCTATTATTAAACCCCTCGCTTGCCATCCAAAAAGTCTGAAAACATCATGTCAGAATTTTTGACTGTATTATAAAAATCCCTTTTTTCATTGTGAGGCTGAAACTTACAGAGAGCCCCGGTGCCGTAAACACGAGCCGGCTTCAAGGACCTCTCAGCTCTTGAGTACTTGGCGGCGGCCACCATCTTCATGGACTTAGTGATCTTCTGAATGTTCTTGATGGACTTCAACCGAATGGTGACTGAGAAGCAAAACATCAAAAAGGTCATTTGTAGTGCCAGTCTGACACCAAAATTTTAAATAATTAGTTTTTACATTTCTAAAAGAGATCCACCGGTCGTCAGGAAGTGACCGAGATTAGCTGGTTTTCAGATCGATCAGCCTCGGATATAACAGATTCTCTGTGCACGAGCTTCTGCACGGAGCAATAGAAACATGTTTTGCTCAGTGTGAGCACTAAGTAGTCTCACAACCTTGCATGAAACGGCGTTAGAAGCTGGGTGCTTCCTCAACTGAACAACACACACTCAATGTCAGGTGAGGTTTTGTGAATTTGGAGGAGTTTGAGGTGATATAAAGTCACCATTTCTTTATAATCCCACAGGTAGTACAGTACACTTTAAACTATTTACACATTCTCATCCCATCTGGTAGGACTGAATTATTCGGCCAAGTTTGTTTAGAAATAATAAAAATGTCACATGATCTAACAGAAATATGTGCTGCTCAGTAACAATGTAGCTTTAGGATTTTATTTACTCACTCATCGTATACATCACTTTATCCTGTATACAAAGTCATAGGTGGCTTTTAGTCTATCACAGGAGACTTAAGATACGAGGGGTACACCCTGGATAAGGGGCCAATCCATCACAGGGCACACAACCACACACAAGCTCATTCACAGACTATGGGCAATTTGGTAGCCTAATCTGCATGTTTTTGGACTGTGGGAGGAAACCAAAGTACCCACCACCACGGAGAAAAAATGTAAGTTAATTTGTATTGCTTGGTTTAATACTAAGCTTGTTTTTTAAGTGAGAAAAGTAATGATACTTAATGCAGTATTATTTAACCAACATTATTACAATGCTATAACGAACAGGCTACATTTAATTACTCATATTCAATTCAGTTAAAAAGCTGTTAAATAAATCTAAGGTTTGAGTTATGACTACTATTTTCTAAAGATTTAAGATGTTAAAGAAATATAACAAAAATCAGTAAAATGTATATATTAAATTAGGATATACATTTAAAAAAAAATCGCAATATAAACTGAATCTGCACCTAGGTATCGTGATGATATCGTATCAGATGGTCACTGGTCATTCCCATCCCTAATTACTAGAAGAAAACTTTATTTATGTGAAATATTCAATGAATTAAAATAACACGGCCAGTGTGAGTGTGGTGGTGTAAGTGTTATAATCTGTATGAGTGTTACTTACTGTCCTTCAAGGTAGCCATGGTCCTGACCTGCCCACTGTAATAATACAAAACAGTTTATTAGCCAACAATCAGGGTAAAATTAAAAGATCCATTAAAGTGACATGTACAGTTCTGAACCTCTGTGATTAAGTTATAATTCTGCATTTATTGTGAAGCTAATATCCAGTTTCCTAAAGCAAACAGGTAAAAACTGCACAACTTTATATTATTATTTAGTTTGTGCTAACTATAAAAGCAGGCATGTTTCTACACAAAGTTCTGCGTCAAAAATGTCAGTTAATTTAATTTTTAAAAAGTGACCAGTAGTTAGCATGTCCGCTAGCTGCAACGTCAAGCTGCTGTGAAGTTCACTCAGAGGAGCTAAAGCCGCTTGGCTAACCGAGGTTACTGCGGCCTACGGAAGAGCCCGGCCTCACAGCTTCTCAACCTCCATTACACTAAACTACCAACACTGCACCATTTTCACATTTATTAAACCAAATTGACGGCTATGGCGTTTGTTAGAATAGCAAAATAATTAATTTAAAACGGATTACCATTGTGGGAGGAACACCGCCGCGCTGGCCCTGGTGAACATGTTCACTGGCAATGAAGGTCGCCGCACTGCGCATGCGCATTACAAAAAAAAAAAAGGCAGCAAAGCTCGGGTGATCTCGCGACACTACGCATTGATCTCGCGTTAACAAAGCTACACACGAAAGACTGACGAAATACACACACACACATACGTAGGCACGCGTGGTTCTACGTCACAGTATACGCGGTGTACACAGTAGAACATTGTGTACAGTTTAAAAAATGGGGAAAGCTGATTTTTTCAGTCCTAAAGCCATTAGTAATCGGATTAAAGCGAAAGGGCTGCAGAAGTTACGGTGGTTCTGCCAAATGTGTGAGAAACAGTGTCGAGATGAAAATGGGTTTAGATGCCACTGCATGAGTGAGTCTCATCAGAGGCGGTTATTGCTGGTCTCGGAAAATCCCAAATTTATGGACTACTTTTCAGACGAGTTCAAGAACGACTTTTTGGAGCTGCTAAGAAGACGTTTTGGAACAAAACGAGTTCACAACAATATTGTGTATAATGAGTACATCAGTAATCGGGAACACGTTCACATGAACTCGACTCAGTGGGAGACTCTTACAGAATTTACCAAATGGCTGGGGAGAGAAGGTTTTTGTAAAGTGGACGAAACGCCCAAAGGCTGGTACGTTCAGTACATTGATCGTGACCTGGAAACGATCCGCAATCTGAAGAAAGAGCTGAAGAGAAAGAAGAAGCAGGCTCTGGATGATGAAGAGCGAAGGGCCAAGTTCATTGAACAACAAGTGCGACGAGGCAGAGAGGGCAAAGAGCCGGAGAAGGAGCCTGTTTTTACTAAACGAAAAAGGGGTAATGAAGAGAAAATTTCCTTCAAATTGGCTGCCAGATCTTCATCCTCAGGCCCAGCCAAAGAAAGCACATCTATGGTTTCCAATGCCCTTAAATCATCAGCATCTGGCAAAAGAAAAGACATCTCTCACAGCGCCGACTCCAAGGAGAAGAAGAAGAAATCGGCTCTTGACGAGATCATGGAGATGGAGGCGAAGGAAAAGAAATCCGTGAAGTTGGACAACTGGATTCGGCCAGACAAGGTGGTCAAGGTCGTCACCAAGAGTCTGGGAGACAAGTACTACAAGAAGAAAGCTGTCATTCGGGTCAGTCAGCGCTCTGACCATCCCATACATCTGTGATTTATATTTTTTGAAGGTGGGGGTAAACATATTTGTGGTGATGGTTTGTATTCTGCCCCTACTATGATGGCTGCTGAAGTGCTTTAAAAGCCTGACTAGTTTGGCAGATAGCTAACAGGTTCCTCCAAGAAAAACTCAGATGTCGTGTTTCGATTGAGTGTAATTTACTTGAAAGAAGCACTGTAAAACTGAACATAGGAATAAAGAAAATGTCCCCTTTTTAAAAAAAAAAACAGTGTGAATACTTTTATATAAAAGCTTCTCGTTTGTATCTCGTCTAACTATTGTTTGTTTAAAAAATGGGGAAAAATGACTTCCTTAGTCCTAAAGCCATTAGTAATATTTATTTTTTTTTAACACTGACCTGTTAATCTGGTTCCTTTAATGACTCCTGTAACGTCCTCAGAGTTAACTGGGTCTTCTGGTCTTCTCCAATAAACATTAACGTTTTCTCTCAGAGGGTCTAGTCCCACGTTTTGTTTTGTACCTATTTTTTTAATTAAATAATTACAACTGTGCACATTTTAATGTTAGCTCTGTGAAAAGTATTCTTTCACAAAGCTACGCTTTAGTCTTCCATCAAAACAAACACAATATTTTCATTTTACAGAGAGCAATCTTCATACAACTCTATGAGAGCTATGGCACTCATTTGACAAACAGGACAAAAGATATTTATTTGAGAAAGAGAGTGAGAGATTTTTCTACTAAATCAGGGTCGAGGAGCTCAGGATGTCACTTAGCAGCCAGCTGTACAGTCCATTCAAAAAGCTTTATATACTGTGGAACGTGTATAACATTGAACATGTATAACATTGGGACATAAATTATGTGGTGTCTTACCCAATCGGCATTAACGCACTGATGGTATTAAATCTCTGCTCTTTAAATGTCAGATTGATATTAATTGCATCTTTTTGTGTTTCCTCCTAACAGCGAGTTCAAGAACGACTTTTTGGAGCTGCTAAGATGATGTTTTGGTTTGATTTCACTTAAAATTAATCATAAATACTGTAAATTAGTTATTTTAATTGTATTTACAGTTCATGGCAATTGTTTTAGTACAGTATGCAATCTCAATAACTGTTTTTATTCTTGAAGGAAAAAAACGAGTTCACACCAATATCGTGTATAATGAGTACATCAGTAATCGGGAACACGTTCACATGAACTCGACTCAGTGGGAGACTCTTACAGAATTGACCAAATGGCTGGGGAGAGAAGGTAAACACTGATCCGAAGTTGAATTTCATTTTGTGTTCTGTAATATTTTCACACTATTTTAATAAGCTCAGTGATGTTTTGTTTAATTTGTGCAGGTTTAATACACAGCTATAGTCAAGCTGATCGACTCAGGAGACAAAAGCCCAAAGCCACCTGGAGACAGTGATTCCAGCACCGGGTAACATATCATCATTCCACAGCTGGGGCCAAAACATGTCTTAAAACAGTGAATATCGTATTACAAACTAAAAATTTTTTTGGTTCAAACTTTTTATTGTAGTCGTCATCATGACAGATATAAATTTAAGCGATTGTCCATCCAATATAAACATGCAAAAAACAATAAAGCAAGCATCAAGTACAATCAAACAAGAACCAACAACCACAACCATTGAAAAAAAAAAAATAGAATAAAAAATATATATAATAATATATATATAATATAAAATTAATAATAAAAATATATAAAAAGTAAAAAAATTACACTAAGCAGAAGGCAGAAAATTGAGAGATTTAAAATATGAAATAAAAGATTGCCATTTTTTAAGAAAGCAACTACTCCCAGAGCATCTAATCTTTTCTAGTTTAAGAAAGAACATGGTATCTACAAGCCATTGAGACGCAGTAGGAGACTTAGCAGATTTCCAGTGGATCGGAATACGGCGCCTAGCCATTAAAAAGGTAAATGCCAAAATATCGAGTTGTTTGGAACTAAACTGAGACCAGACCCGTGGAACCCCAAAAATTGCAATAGCAAGGCAAACATCAATACCAACCCGGAGCACCTTGGACATCACTGTAAAACAGTTAATCCAGTAAGCTTGCAGCTTATAACAAGTGAAAAACATGTGACTTAGATTGCACTGAGATGCTTGACATCTGTCCTCTACAGTCGAATATATTGCAGCCTTAGAGAAATGAATTCTGTGTAGTACTTTAAACTGTATAGGGCTCAGACGAGCACATTGAAAGAACCGAAACAGATGGAAATCAGCAGATAATTGCAAAAGGTACCTTCTTTATATAGGTCTTGAAAGCATCTAATGCCTTTTCTGTACCATTGCTTAAAAACAGGGTCATTATAATAGATGGTGGAAACATGCGATTGTCCTGTAACGGCATTAATGCTGAGGCAGAGATAAATTTGAAGTGTCGCCTGAAGTAACGTTACAAGATAGGGGTGAAGTAAGCAATGCCAATAATGAGGTGGATACGAGGCCGAGAGGGCAAAGAGCCGGAGAAGGAGCCTGTATTTACTGAACTGAAACAGGATAATGAAGAAGAGAAAGTTGCCTTCACCTTGGCTGCTGGCTCTTTCTCTTCAGGCCCAGCCAAAGCAAGCACATCTCTGGTTGAAAAGAAGACACCTCTCACAGCGCCCACTCCAAGGAGGAAAAGAGAAACTTTTGGCCAGTCAATTTTGAGAATTACATAAATATTGGAAATTGGAAAAGTTGCTGCTTAAGTTTTAGCAATTTGCATATACTTCGGAATGTTATGAAGATTGATCAGATAAATTGCATAGTCCTTCTTTGCCATGAAAATTAACTTAATCCCAAAAAAACTGCAGTTCATTGCCACTGCAGTTCATTGCTGTCATTAAAGGACCTGCTGAGAACATTTCAGTAATCGTCTTGTTAACTCAGGTGACAATGTTGACGAGCACAAGGCTGGAGATCATTATGTCAGGCTGATTGGGTTAGAATGGCAGACTTGACATGTTAAAAGGAGGGTGGTGCTTGAAATCATTGTTCTTCCATTGTTAACCATAGTGACCTGCAAAAAAACTCGTGCAGCCACCATTGCGTTGCATAAAAATGGCTTCACAGGCAAGGACATTGTGGCTACTAAGATTGCACCTAAATCAACAATTTATAGGATCGTCCAGAACTTCAAGGAAGGAGGTTCAATTGTTGTTAATAAGGCTTCAGGGCGTCCAAGAAAGTCCAGCAAGCGCCAGGATCGTCTCCTAAAGAGGATTCAGCTGCGGGATCGGAGTGCCACCAGTGCAGAGCATGCGGTGTGAACGCATCTGCACGCACAGTAAGGCGAAGACTTTTGGAAGATGGCCTGGTGTCAAGAAGCAAAGAAGCCACTTCTCTCCAAAAAAAAAAACATCAGGGACAGATTGATCTTCTGCAGAAAGTATGGTGAATGGACTGCTGAGGACTGGGGCAAAGTCATATTCTCCGATGAAGTCTCTTTCCGATTGTTTGGGGCATCTAGAAAAAGGCTTGTCCGGAGAAGGAAAGGTGAGCGCTACCATGAGTCCTGTGTCATGCCAACAGTAAAGCATCCAGAGACCATTCATGTGTGGGGTTGCTTCTCATCCATGGGAGTGGGCTCACTCACAATTTTGCCCCAAAACACAGCCCTAAATAAGGAATGGTACCAAAGCAAGTTTATTTGTATAGCACATTTCATACACAATGGTAATTCAAAGTGCTTTACATAGAAAAAAAGAAAAATCATAAAATGAAATTAAAGATAATGGCAATGAAACTTTTTAACGAAAACTTTTAAAGTTTATTTAAAATAAAAAAAAAAGTTTGCAATAAATTTTAAACTAATTTAAATGTAATTTAAGATGACCAAAACACCCTCCAACAGCAACTTCTTCCAACAATCCAACAACAGTTTGGTGAAGAACAATGCATTTTCCAGCACGATGGAGCACCGTGCCATAAGGCAAAAGTGATAACTAAGTGGCTCGGGGACCAAAACGTTGAAATTTTGGGTCCATGGCCTGGAAACTCCCCAGATCTTAATCCAATTGAGAACTTGTGGTCAATCCTCAAGAGGCGGGTGGACAAACAAAACCCCATTAATTCTGACAAACTCCAAGCAGTGATTATGAAAGAAGGGGTTGCTATCAGTCAGGATTTGGCCCAGAAGTTGATTGAGAGCATGCCCAGTCGAATTGCAGAGGTCATGAAAAAGAAGGGTCAACACTGCAAATACTGACTATTTGCATAAATTTCATGTAATTGTCGATAAAAGCCTTTGAAACGTATGAAGTATTTGTAATTATATTTCAGTACATTACATAAACAACTGAAACAAATATCAAAAAGCAGTTTAGCAGCAAACATTGTGAAAACTAATATCTGTGTCATTCTCAACTTTTGGCCACAACTGTAGAGTTCAAGTTCAAGTAGGCTTTATTGTCACTTCAACCATATACAGTTAGTACACAGTGAAAAGATACAACGTTCCTCCAGGACCAAGGTGCTACATGCAACATAAATTAACAGAAAAACTAAACTAGCTAACTAAGAGGCCTAGTTAGCTGACTAGCAGAGACAAGACAGATTGACCTAACATAAATTAACAAAAACTAACTAGCTAAGGAAGACTATCTACAGGGTTTTTACAGACAATATAAAGTGCACGTGCAAATGTGCAAACGAAAGCAACAAAATGACAGCGCAACAACATAACATAATAATGTGTTGAGGTGATGAGGTAGTGGAAAAACAGTAAACATTCCTTAACTTAACAGCAAGAATTAAGAAGTTAGTGCAAAAAGTAGTCCAGTAATGAATATTGTGCAAAAGAGCATTTACAGGTTGGTAAGTACGATAGTTTGGTGGTGTAGGTCAGTGTGTTTGCACTTTGTGTTGATTAGTCAGTCCAGTCTCAATGCTTTGAGGTAATCGAGTTAAGCTGAGTGATAATGTTTGTGTGTGTGTGTTTGTGAGTGTTTATCAGTCCAGACCCTTTTTGTTGAGAAGACGGATAGCTTGTGGAAAAAAACTGTTGCACAGTCTGGATGTGTGTGCCCGAATGCTTCGGTACCTTTTTCCAGATGGCAGGAGTGAAGAAGAGTGTGAGAGGGACGTGTACGATTAGCCACAATGCTGGTGGCTTTGCGGATGCAGCGTGTGGTGTAGATGTCCTCAATAGAGGATAGTGAGACCCCGATGATCTTCTCTGCTGTTCTCACTATCCGCTGTAGGGTCTTGTGGTCCGATATGGCACAATTCCCAAACCAGACAGTGATACAGCCGCTCAGGATGCTCTCGATAGTTCCTCTATAGAAGGTGGTCAGGATCGGTGGTGGAAGCTGGGCCTTCCTCAGTCTTTTCAGAAAGAAGAGACGCTGGGCGGTATGACCAAAAATTTATATCACAGTATTTTTCTAAATTATATCCATGTCACGGTATTTGATGGTATTTTTTTTTTCCATGCATGATTAGGTGTTAACCCATTTTCCTAATAAATTAGATAATTACCGCAGTATATTGGCTTACATTGACCGGACTAGTATTAACCCAGGTTTGATTGGTCTCACAAAATGCTGCTGTTTACAAAGAGGTGACAGTGGCACTCATAATTGTAATGACGTGAAATCAGAATTCATGACTTGCAGTCAAAATACACAACACTTTTTTGTGCAAGTTTTGCAACTTGAAAACATCTTTAAGTTGGCTACAATGTAAACAAGCAGTCCCCTTAGTAAACGCGTCTTTGAGTGCCGTCTGAGTCGCGTTTTGTGTTGTAGTGCCAACTTTATCGTTACCTGCAGATGTGGAAGAGGATGCAGATATTAGTTTCTTCCCCTTTTAAAAAAATGTCCCGCTGCGGGATGTTCCACTGCTCCGTGTTCCCGACGCTTTGTACGCACACACTCACTGGTATTGAGGTATATGAAAAATTAATATCATTTTTTAAAAAAAGGTTTACCTTTTCGGTATGAAAAGGTAAACCGCCCAGCCCTAGTTTCTTCTATACAGTTCTCATGTGTAAGGCAATTTTAATTAAACTAGGGCTGCAACAACTATTTGATGGCAACGAATTTCATAATCGATTCGTTGTGATGCGGACACATTTGATTATAAAAAAAATAAAAACTTTAGCGGAGTAAACACACTTGGTCTCAAGCACTGATGCTAGCAGAGTTCGGCGCCTCATAAACAGGGCGGAGCAAAGAAAAAAATACGAGCGGAGATAGAGTAAAGAGACATAGCGAAGGCTGCTGGGTCTTAGTGCTCGTCTTTTACTGGTATAATCAACATCCGTGCACGCGTGTACTGTTTACTATAACACTGTAACCACGCGTGCGCGCGTAAAACATATTTTATTTTGTGTCTGTATGCGTGTGTGTGTGCAGTGCGCGTGTAAAGTAAAAGCAAGTCTCATGAGGGACGTTAAAAATCCATGTTCTCTCTCTGCTCAAGGCTTAGCCTGCTCCTTGGCTGCTTACGTGCGTGCGCAGGCGTCATTGGACGCCGTGCCTCACACACACAGACCCCTCCTACTTTCACCTTCACAGACACACACTCTCTCTGCTTTACACAAACACTGCTCTGTCGAGATTCTTTTCAAAGGTAAAGTGCAGGTTAATTTGTTTTATTTTTACTTTACAGCAGCGATTCTTTTAGTGTGTTTTTTAAAAATTAAATTTGGTTTTCGAGTGTTTTGGAATACGAGCCGCTTCCGGAACTAATTATCCAAGGTTCCACTATATCTATTTGGCAGATGTAAAGCATACATGTCCATGTTTTTTGTGTTAATCCATTTTTATTTTATTTGATACAGCTCAAGGAGCAACATGTTTGTGCATTTTCTAAAGGTTTTTGTCCTGTTTTTGAATAAAGGGTTGGAAATGAATGCTTTTCTTGTTTGTTTGTTTTTTATTATCGTTAGTTGCAGCCCTAAATTAAACCCTTCACGGCTTTTGAGCTGACTTGCTTATGCACACTCAGACAGGCGGGAGAAAGCTGTCCAGGCTGGGCCTTGCTTCCTATTCCACTGGTAGTCCTTCTGCTTGCCTCTGTTTAACACACACACATGAAAGAAGTGCATTTAGAGCAGAATATCATCAGCTGTATTGTACTAGAAGTGTGCCGCAAAATAACATTTCTGTATATCAGAAATCTAAATTATATCAACTGTACAATTTTAAAATGAAGACCAGCGTACAGTATATTCTCGTTTTACAGACATGCTGTAAAGTCGTTTTTGCTCTTTTATGTGGACTGGTATTCGGGCATCATAAAATCTAAAATCGTTATTTACTGAGACTAGTGCCTATTGCTATGAAATTTGAATGTTTCTGCTACATTGTAGAATATTAAAGACAAGTTTTAACTTTATGAGCTGAATAAAATTAATTTAAGACTCATTCAGAGAGAGTTTGGTGTGTACTACCTGGTGACCGTGAGTTTGTTGCCCTTCACTTCCATGGTGGCTTGTTTCTTCTCTGGCTCTGTTCCTTCATGCAGGTCATACACCTTCACGTTGGGCTCACTTGAAAACCATCCATCTTCATGCACTTGGTGATCTTCTGGATGTTCTTGATGGACTTCAACCGAATGGTGACTGAGAAGCAAAACATCAAAAAGGTCATTTGTAGTGCCAGCCTGACACCAAAATCATTTTAAATGATTAGTTTTTACATTTCTAAAAGAGATCTACCGGTCATCAGGAAGTGACAGATTAGATGGTTTTCAGTTCAATCATCCTCGGATATAACAGATTCTCTGTGCACGAGCTTCAGCACGGAGCAACAGAAACATGTTTTTATGGCGTTACATTATCAAAAGTTGTGCACAATAAAAAGCATTTTTCTTCAAACATTGCAGCCAAACTTGTCTCGAAACCCACTCATTACACACTCTTATACCAGTCTCAAAAGAGAGTGAGCACTAATTAGTCCCGTAACCTTGCGCGAAACGATGTTAGAAGCTGGGTGCTTCCTCAACTGAACAACACACACTCAATGTTAAGTGGGGTTTTGTGAACTTGGACGTGTTTGAGGTGATATAACGCTACCATTTCTTTATAATCCCACAGGTAGTACACTTTGTGTAAATAGTTTATTCTCATCCCATCTGGTAGGACTGAATTATTCGGCCAAGTTTGTTTAGAAATAAAAATGTCACATGATCTAACAGAAATATGTGCTGCTCAGTAACAATGTAGCTTTGGGGTTTTATTTACTCACTCACTCATCGTATATACCACTTTATCCTGTATACAGTTGCAGGGGGCTGGGAGTCTATCACAGGAGACTTAAGATACGAGGAGTACACACTGGATGGGGTGCCAGTCCATCACAGGGCACACAACCACACACACGCTCATTCACAGACGATGGGCAATTTGGTAGCCTAATCTGCATGTTTTTGGACTGTGAACATGTAAACTCAACACACACTCGAAGCGGAAATCAAACCATTTTAAGTTCATTTGTATTGCTTAAATACTGAGCTTGGTTTTTAAGTGAGAAAACTAATGTTAATTCATACTGTATTATTTAACTAACATTATAATAATGCTATAAGGAACAGGCTACATTTAATTACTCATGTTCAATTCAGTTGCAAAGCTGTTAAATAAAGCTAAGGCTTGAGTTGTGTCTACTTTTTCTTTAAAGAGTCAAGATGTTAGAAATATAATAAGCAGAAACATTGATAATGAATTAGGATATTTATTTTTTTTAAATTGTGATACTTGGAAAATCGCAATATGAATTGAATCTGCACCTAGGTATGGTGATGATATTGTATCAGATGCTCACTGGTCATTCCCATCCCTAATTACTAGAAGAAAACTTTATTTATGTGAAATATTCAATGAATTAAAATAACACCCCCAGTGTGAGTGTGGTGGTGTAAGTGTTATAATCTGTATGAGTGTTACTTACTGTCCTTCAAGGTAGCCATGGTCCTGACCTGCCCACTGTAATAATACTAAAACAGTTTATTAGCCAACAATCAGGGTAAAAGTAAAAGATCCATTAAAGTGACATGTACAGTTCTGAACCTCTGTGATTAAGTTATAATTCTCCATTTATTGTGAAGCTAATATCCAGTTTCCTAAAGCAAACAGGTAAAAACTGCACAACTTTATTTTATTATTTAGTTTGTGCAAACTTTAAAAGCAGGCATGTTTCTACACAAAGTTCTGCGTCAGAAATGTCAGTTAATTATTATTATTATTTTTTTAAGTGACCAGTAGTTAGCATGTGCGCTGGCCCTGGTGAACATGTTCAATGAAAAAAAAAACACCAAAGCCCGGCGAGCTGTGATCTCGCGACACTACGTATTGATCTCGCGTTAACAAAGCTACACAAGAAAGAGTGACGAAATACACACACATACGTAGGCACGCGCTGCTCAACGTCACAGTATACGCGGTGTACACAGTAGAACATTGTGAATACGTTTATATAAAAGCTTCTCGTTTGTATCATCGTCTTTTGTTTGTTTAAAAAATGGGGAAAGCTGACTTCCTTAGTCCTAAAGCTATTAGTAATCGTATTAAATCGAAAGGGCTGCAGAAGTTGCGGTGGTACTGTCAGATGTGTCAGAAACAGTGTCGAGATGAAGTAAGTTTGTGTTCTGAACTCTGTGTGTATGTGTGTGTGTGCGCGCGTGCTTTACACTGAGCCTCATAAATACATTAAATTACTTTCATGTTCAACAAAATGCTACATTTGTTGTTGGACTTATTCTTTAGTAGACAAACAACTGATTTCCGTGTGTGTGTGTGTGTGTGTGTGTGTGTGTGATGCGATGCCTCTCTCTCTTCTAGAATGGGTTTAAATGCCACTGCATGTCTGAGTCTCACCAGAGGCAGTTACTGCTGGCCTCAGAAAATCCCAATCAGTTTATGGACTACTTTTCAGAGTAAGTCAATCTCTCATTTTGATTCATACATATTTTCTCAGCTTCTAGATGTTATTAAGACCCAAGCACTATAGTACTATAGTATTAGTAGTAGAAGGGCCCTCTTGGTAAATATGGATTTCTTCTTATTTTTTTATTTTTTTAACACTGACCTGTTAATCTGGTTCCTTTAATGACTCCTGTAACGTCCTCAGAGTTAACTGGGTCTTCTGGTCTGTTCCAATAAACATTAACGTTTTCTCTCAGAGGGTCTAGTCCCACGTTTTGTGTTGTACCTATTTTTTGAATTAAATAATTACAACAATGTGCGCGTTTTAATTTCAGCTCTGTGAAATGTATTCTTTCACATTACCTGCTACGCTTTAGTCTTCCATCAAAACAAATACAATATTTTCATTTTACAGAAAGCAATCTTTATACAACTCTGAGAGCTATGGCACTCATTTGACAAACAGGACAAAAGATATTTATTTATTTGTTTGAGAGAGAGAGAGTGAGAGATTTTTCTACTAAATCAGGGTCGAGGAGCTCAGGATGTCACTCAGCAGCCAGCTGTACAGTCCATTCAAACTGCAGCCATATAAAGCTGCAAAGCTTTATATACATTGGAACATTGAACATGTATAACATTGGAACGTTAATTATGTGGTGTCTTACTCAGTCGGCATTAACGCACTGATGGTATTAAATCTCTGCTCTTTAAATGTCAGACTGATATTAATAGCATCTTTTTGTGTTTCCTCTTAACAGCGAGTTCAAGAGCGACTTTTTGGAGCTGCTAAGACGACGTTTTGGTTCGATTTCACTTGAAATTAATCATAAATACTGTAGATTAGTTCTTTTAATTGTATTTACAGTTTATGGCAGTTGTTTTAGTACAGTATGCAATCTCAATAACTATGTTTTTATTCTTGAAGGAACCAAACGAGTTCACAACAATATCATATATAATGAGTACATCAGTAATCGGGAACACGTTCACATGAACTCGACTCAGTGGGAGACTCTTACAGAATTTACCAAATGGCTGGGGAGAGAAGGTAAACACTGTTCTGAAGTTGAATTTAATTTTGAATTCTGTAATATTTTAACACCATTCTAAACAGTAATGTTTCGCTTAATTCGTGCAGGTTTTTGCAAAGTGGACGAAACGCCCAAAGGCTGGTACGTCCAGTACATCGACCGTGACCCAGAAACGATCCGCAAACAGGAAGAGCAGGAGAGGAAGAAGAAGCAGGATCTGGACGATGAAGAGCGAAGCGCCAAGTTCATTGAAGAACAAGTGCGACGAGGCCGAGAGGGCAAAGAACCGGAGGTGTGTACTGTATATAAGAAAGAGAGATGCTTTTAGATGTTCCACTTGATGTTCTTTGCTTTAACTTTATATCGGCTGTTGTATGTGCAGGAGCCTGTATTCACTGAACTAAAACGGGATAATGAAGAAGAGAAAGTTTCCTTCACCTTGGCTGCCGGCTGCTCTTCTTCAGGCCCAGCCAAAGCAAGGTTGCGTTCTGTCACAGCAACATCACCCTACTTTATACGTTTATTCAAAAATATGTGTTTTAAGATGTTTTATATGTTCACATTTTTTTTTCTGTTCCACAGCACATCTCTGGTTTCCAATGCCCTTAAATCATCAGCATCTGGCAAAAGAAAAGATGCCTCTCACAGCGCCGACTCCAAGGAGAAAAAGAAGAAATCAGCTCTTGACGAGATCATGGAGGTGGCTGTTCTTTTCCCAGTTGATTTTTTTTTTTTTATCCTCAACTCCAGACAGCACAACTAAGAAAATGTAAAACACACAATATACAAGGGGGGTTTAAGTCAAACCGCGACTTTTGATTGTGCAAAATAATAAAACACAGTTCTGAGAGTAAAAACCCTGTTTATTTCTCTATATGATCCCCTGATACACTAATGCACTTTTCCCAGCGGCTTTTTAGTGCTTGAACAGCATCAAGGTAGAAAGTTTTCTTAGAATGCTGGAGCCATGATCCTACTGCCTGCTTCACATCTGAAACGCTGGCCTCCAAGGAACTCCTTTAATGGCTCAAACGTGTGTAAACAGCTTGGAGTGAGGTCAGGACTGTACGGCAGATGTGACAATAACTCCCAGCCGAGTTCCTTTAATGTGTAAAGAGGTGTTGGTGAATGATTGTGTGTGCATTTCCCACAGACAGATGTGTCTCATGCAAGTTGGTTTCAAGTTATACATTGATCATTTCAAGTATGAGGCGGTTCCACTTGCTGAATGTTCACAGGAAACAACTGCCGTGGGCTCTGAGCAACCTCAGCTGGTATCGTCATTCACTGACGAACGGCCGCCTTTAAAATGTTTGCACCATTTAAATGTTTTACTGCGGCTAAGCGTCTCAACACTGTGCTGTGCTTGAAGTCTTCTGTAAATGTTAATCGGGTCCAAGTCCTGGTTTGACTTGAACACCCTATAATTGTACTATAATTTGTCTTTACAAGATAGTTACTCTGTCCCCATCAGTCCCAGTCAAGTACCTCTTTTCAAATAAGTCACTTATTTATTTTCTGATTAATATTGTCATTATTTTCATCAAATCAAATCGTCTCAGGGTAAAACAGAAATCTTTTTTTTCCCCTGTGATGATTGCTTTAGATTTTGCTTAATTACAGTTATACATGATTCATGTTGTACCAACTCAATCTAGAGTTTGTATTCTTTTGTTAATTCTAGATGGAGGCGAAGAAAAAGAAATCTGTGAAGTTGGACAACTGGATTCGGCCAGACATAGTGGTCAAGGTCGTCACCAAGAGGCTGGGAGACAAGTACTACAAGAAGAAAGCGGTTATTCGGGTCAGTCAGCGCTCTGACAATCCCATACATCTGTGACTTATTTTTTTGACAAATATCTGTGATGATGGTGTGATTGTGTGTTTATAGGAGGTGCAGGATAAATACACAGCTATAGTCAAGCTGATCGACTCAGGAGACAAACTCAAACTAGACCAAAGCCACCTGGAGACAGTGATCCCAGCACCGGGTAACGTATCAGCCTTCCACAGCTGGGGCCAAAGCATGTCTTAAAACAGTAAATACCAAATTACAAACTAAACATTTTTAAAAACTTTATTGCAAACTAAACATAGTTCAATATACAGATATTGCACATGGGGGGAGAAAAAGGAAAAGGTATTGCGCACACATGTATGTGCATCTATTCATAGAGGCCCTTTTTAATCAGGTGTGTAATGTCTGTGGATTCTGTCATCACTAGTTAGTGAGAAACAGCTGGAATCTTGTTTAAGTATAGTTTATTTAAACAGGATTATCATTTTATAAGATTAGAGACGGTTATAGTGCAGCAGTGAGCCAGGAATTTAACTACATAAACACAGCCATGATGTCTAGATATGATCTGTGTGTATAATGCAATACTTCCGAATTTTGGACCTATTTAATAAATCCAGTTGGTAACTCGTGATTCTAATTAATTCTCTCTTCTTTCTGTCTCAGGTAAACGAGTTATTATTGTAAACGGACCGTATCGGGACATGGAGGCCATCTTAGAAGGCATAGATGAACAGAAATTCTCTGCTCAACTCACAATAGACTCGGTAATGTACAAGCTTCCGGGTTGTGTTAATGCACGATTTTATTATACAAAAAGCTGTACAGGCTTACACACATCACAAACCCAATGAAATCAATCAGTCGTGTTTCATGCCTGAAGTTGCATGGTGTTGTGTTCTCTAAACACAGTTGTGTGTAATATTTGAGACAGGAATGTCACCACCTGCTGACTATAATGCAGAATCGCATTTCTTGTCTTTCTTTAATTTGCGACATCTGACTTTTGCGACCTAAGTTTTTATCTCATTATGCATCTGAGCATGTGAGGGCTTAAGGGCCTCGCTCAAGGGCCCAACAGTGTCTGAGACCGTCTGATCAGTAGTCCATCACCTTAACCACTGAGCTACCCATGCCTTTCAAGACACACCTAATACTGTAACAGGTGTTTAAAATCACTCTCACTCACTCATCGTCCATACCGCTTAATTCTGTATTCAGGGTCGCAGGGGCCTGCAGCCCATCCTTTAACTTGAGTAATATTTGCCCTTTGGGAATCTCTAATTTTACTACAGTACAGAATTTCCGTTCTTGGCTTACGTTTGCTTACTGATACTGATATAAAACGGCATTGAGCACAAACGCACCCTGTTGCTGATCTCACACACGAAGCATACAGGTTGCAAACTGTGAGAAGATATCCGCTAAAGTTTACAAAAATTTTCCTGTTTTAGAATCACTGACTCCTTCTTTAATTAGCTATGTTAACCTCATAGCTCCGTCTCATGCTGCTCATGGACTGGCTGTCTGATCTCACCTAGTCTTTGTGGAAAAAATATGTAAAGCTAAGAGATGTCTTTTTTTTTTATTTTTTTTTTTAGTATTATTATTTGAAAATGTAATCTAAAATCTTTACATTGTTCTTGTATGTATTTCTCAGGGTGCGCTGAAGGGAAAGAGAGTGGATGGGATTCCATATGAAGATTTCTCCAAGGAAGCATGATTTCTTTTCTCCACGGCAGTCCTTTTCCCTGCATTCTCTACTGTGTCAGAGCGTTTATCAGGGACACACACATTCCTGCATCTCTTTTCACTGAGGACATAAATCGAGCTACATGAAAAAAAAAAAACAGTCTTGAGCAGCAAGTTAAATTTTTTCTTCGATTTTTTTTAATAAGAGAAGTCACATGAGGATTGTCTGTGATTAAAGAGTATGTGTTTGTAAATACAGAATGTAGCTGAATGGATTCACACTTGTACTAATACAGAAGACGCCAGGATTGTATGAACAATGTAAACTCCACACTGTTAAATTATATTCCTCATTGATTTCAGTCTACTAGAAATAAAGCACCGCCTGTTGTTTCTATTCATTGTTCCATGTGTTTCTTCTTTACAGTTCTCATGTGTAAGGCAATTTTAATTAAACCCTTCACGGCTTTTGAGCTGACTTGCTTATGCACACTCGGACAGGCGGGAGAAAGCTGTCCAGGCTGGGCCTTGCTTTCCATTCCACTTGTAGTCCTTCTGCTTGCCTCTGTTTAACACACACATAAAAGAAGTGCATTTAGAGCAGAATATCATCACCAGTATTGTACTAGAAGTGTGCCGCAGAATAATATTTCTGTATATCAGAAATCAAAATTATATCAAGTGTACAATTTAAAAATCAAGTCGTTTTTGCTCTTTTATGTGGACTGCTATTCAGGCATCCAAAATCGATCCAGTTATTTAGTGAGACTAGTGCCTATTGCTATAAAATTTGAATGTTTCTGCTACCTTGTAGAATATTAAAGACAAGTTTTAACTCTATGAGCTGAATAAAATTTATTTTAGACTCATTCAGAGCTGATAAGAGTTTGGTGTGTACTACCTGGTGACCGTGAGTTTGTTGCTCTTCACTTCCATATTTTTGGAGAAAACTAAAGTGTTTTTTGACCTTGCATACATGTAAACCTGTTTTAAGAGACTCATTAAGCAATATTAGCAACCTTTAAAATGGCATAATAGGGACACTTTAATCACTATGCCACTGTGCTGCCCAAGATTAGGTATACTATGGATTAATTAAACTGAGGATTAGTTAATCTGGAAACTGGTGATACTGATAGTTATTTGTTTACACTGAGGACTTACTATAGGTAGGATTAATTATACAGGGGATTAGATATGCTGAGGATTACTTATACTGTTGATTAATTACTCTCGGGAATGGTTATACTCAGGGTTATTTATACTGAGGACCAATTATATCTAAGATTAATTATACAGGGGATTAGATATGCTGACGTTTAATTCTACTATAGGGATTATTTATATTGATTAGTTAATCAGTGCAATATCCGGTGTGCTATCCGAGTAATATAACTATTACTCTTTATGCAATACAATATATATATATATATATATATATATATACACTTAACAAAAATATAAACGCAACGCTTTTATTTTTGCTCCCATTTTTCATGAGCTCTGTAACATTTTCTACATACACAAGACCCATTACTCTCAAATATTGTTCACAAATCTGTCTAAATCTGTGTTAGTGAGCGCTTCTCCTTTGCTGAGATAATCCATCCCACCTTACTGGTGTGGCATATTAAGGTGCTGATTAGACAGCATGAATATTAAATATGAAATGTGCAGTGTGATCACACAGCACAATGCCACAGATGCCGCCACCATTTGCCTCACGCAGTGCAACACATCTCTGTCGCATAGAATTGATCAGGTTGTTGATTGTGGGCAGTGGAATATTGGTCCACTCCTTCAATAGCTGTGCGAAGTTGCTGAATATTGGCATGAACTGGAACACGCTGTCGTATACGCCGATCCAGAACATTCCAAACATGCTCAATGGGTGACATTGTCCGGTGAGTATGCTGGCCATGCAAGAACCAGGATGTTTCTAGCTTCCAGGAATTGTGTACAGATCCTTGCAATATGGGGCCGTGCATTATCATGCTGCAACATGAGGTGATGGTCGTGGATGAATGGCACAACAATGGGCCTCAGGATCTTGTCACGGTATCTCTGTGCATTCACAATGCCATCAATAAAATGCACCTGTGTTCGTTGTCCATAACAGATGCCTGCCCATACCATAACCCCACCGCCGCCATGGGCCACTCGATCCACAACATTGACATCAGCAAACCGCTCACCCACACGATGCCACACACATTGTCTGCCATCTACCCTAAACAGTGAAAACAGGGACTCATCCGTGAACAGAACACCTCTCCAATGTGCAAGACACCATCGAATATGAGCATTTACCCACTAAAGTTGGTTAAGACGACAAACTGCATTCAGCTACAGTCCCCGATGAGGACGACGAGCATGCAGATGAGCTTCCCTAGGACGGTTTCTGACAGTTTGTGCAGAAATTGTTTGGTTATGCAAGCCGATTGTTTCAGCAGCTGTCCAAGTGGCTGGTCTCAGACGATCTTGGAGGTAAACATGCTGGATGTGGAGGTCCTGGGCTGGTGTGGTTACACGTGGCCTGCGGTTGTGAGGCCGGTTGGATGTACTGTCAAATTCTCTAAAATGCCTTTAAAGACAGCTTTTGATATTTTTTTTTTTATTTGATTTGAGGAAAATAACGGACACAATATTAATCAGAAAATAAATTATTTATTTGAAAAGAGGTATTTCACTGAGACTGACGGGGACAGAGTAACTAACTTGTAAAGGTAAATCAAAGTAGTTATATGATGTTCAAGTCAAACCGGGATTGGACCTGATTAACATTTGCAGAAGACTTCAAGCGCAGCACAGCGATGAGAGGTTTAACCGCAGTAAAACATTCAAATGGTGTAAACATTTTGAAGGCGGCTGTTCGTCAGTGAATGACTGAAATTCAGGATAAAATAAATAAAACATCAAGTGGGAAAAGAACAGCTACCTCCATCTCTTTAGGAGAGGATTTTTTATTTTTCTCCTGGACACAAGTTTCTTTTCTGCCAGATGCAGTGGAAGCCCATGATGTGCTGTGGAACAGAAAAAAAACAATGTAAACATATAAAACATCTTAAAACATATTTTTGAATAAACGTATAAAGTAGGGTGATGTTACTGTGACAGAACGCAACCTTGCTTTGGCTGGGCCTGCAGAGGAAAATCTGGCAGCCCAGGTGAAGGAAATCTTCTCATCATTCTTACGTTTGAATTCCTTGAATACCCTTTCCTGCACATACAACAGTCGATGTAAAGTTAAATCAAAGAACATCAAGTAGAACATCTAAAAGCATCTCTCTTTCATATATACAGTACACACCTCGGGCTCTTTTCCCTCCCTGCCTCGTCGCACTTGTTCTTCAATCAGCTTTTTTTCTTTTAAATCCTCCTTTTTTGCCCTCTCTTGCCTCCGCTTTTCCTTCATCTCTTGCTCTACTTCCATTCTGATGGTACCTGGGTCACCGTTTATGTACTGAGTGTACCAGTCGGTATGCATTTCGGCGACTTTACATGTCCCTTGACAAATTGAACAAAACATAACTCAACTAAATGGGTGTTACTATACGGAGAACTTCAAATGATATAAATGAAAATCAAAAAACTACGGATTAGTGTTTACTTATTGTTTAAATTAATTTTTCCAACCGTCAAGCTCCGTTCGTTATCCGAACATTAATGGTTAACTGATCAGATTAGAATTAAATGAAAATAGAACTGAGAAGGTTCTGTTTAAATAAACATGTTTTTCAGTATTTATTTTAACATGTGCGAACAACAGCACACAGCACGTTGTAGCGTTTTTGCCCCCAAAAGCATCTTGGAGAACGAGTGAGCTTGATTGTTACCCAATGCAATGGCTGAGAGAAATTTACTTCACCGGCACAATACAGTATTGGGAAGGCATACATTTTTAAAAACCACACAATTCAACCTTAAACATGGACCGGGATACATTTAACAGAAGATCACACCCCCTTACCACTCAAACGTGACCGGAGCCACCAACCTAACTAAACTTCCCCAACAGGGTGAACACATAGAACAACCCCCCGGCAAGGCATGATGGTCGTCAGCCTACGCCACAATATCAAGAATCTGGATTCGTCAAACTTTCACGCACCTGCAGCGTTTCCGACAACAGAGAAAAACACGGTAATATAAATAAAAAGAATAAAATAAATAGGCATACGGCATGGACACTATTTTAAACATCTTTAAAGTGTGCCAGTAGGGCATAAAGCTGATTTTTTCTTTTTCTCCTGGAAGCAAGTTTCTCTTTTTCTGCCAGATGCAGTGGAAGCCCATGATGTGCTGTGGAACAGAAATGGGCCTCAGGATCTCGTCACGGTATCTCTGTGCATTCACAATGCCATCAATAAAATGCACCTGTGTTCGTTGTCCATAACAGATGCCTGCCCATACCATAACCCCACCGCCGCCATGGGCCACTCGATCCACAACATTGACATCAGCAAACCGCTCACCCACACGATGCCACACACATTGTCTGCCATCTACCCTAAACAGTGAAAACAGGGACTCATCCGTGAACAGAACACCTCTCCAATCTGCAAGACACCATCGAATATGAGCATTTACCCACTTAAATTGGTTAAGACGACAAGCTGCATTCAGGTACAGTCCCCGATGAGGACGACGAGCATGCAGATGAGCTTCCCTGAGACGGTTTCTGACAGTTTGTGCAGAAATTGTTTGGTTATGCAAGCCGATTGTTTCAGCAGCTGTCCAAGTGGCTGGTCTCAGACGATCTTGGAGGTAAACATGCTGGATGTGGAGGTCCTGGGCTGGTATGGTTACACGTGGCCTGCGGTTGTGAGGCCGGTTGGATGTACTGTCAAATTCTCTAAAATGCCTTTAAAGACAGCTTTTGATTTTTTTTTTTTTATTTGATTTGAGGAAAATAACGGACACAATATTAATCAGAAAATAAATGAGTTATTTGAAAAGAGGTATTTCACTGAGACTGACGGGGACAGAGTAACTAACTTGTAAAGGTAAATCAAAGTAGTTATATGATGTTCAAGTCAAACCGGGATTGGACCTGATTAACATTTGCAGAAGACTTCAAGCGCAGCACAGCGATGAGAGGTTTAACCGCAGTAAAACATTCAAATGGTGTAAACATTTTAAAGGCGGCCGTTCGTCAGTGAATGACTGGAATTCAGGATAAAATAAATAAAACATCAAGTGGGAAAAGAACAGCTACCTCCATCTCTTTAGGAGAGGATTTTTTCTTTTTCTCCTGGACACAAGTTTCTTTTCTGACAGATGCAGTGGAAGCCCATGATGTTCTGTGGAACAGAAAAAACAATGTAAACATATAAAACATCTTAAAACATATTTTTGAATAAACGTATAAAGTAGGGTGATGTTACTGTGACAGAACGCAACCTTGCTTTGGCTGGGCCTGCAGAGGAAGATCTGGCAGCCCAGGTGAAGGAGACCTTCTCATCGTTCTCACGTTTGAATTCCTTGAATACCCTTTTCGCACATACAACAGCCGATGTAAAGTTAAATCAAAGAACATCAAGTAGAACATCTAAAAGCATCTCTCTTTCATATATACAGTACACACCTCGGGCTCTTTTCCCTCCCTGCCTCGTCGCACTTGTTCTTCAATCAGCTTTTTTTCTTTCAAATCCTCCTTTTTTGCCCTCTCTTGCCTCCGCTTTTTCTTCCTCTCTTGCTCAACTTCCATTCTGATGGTATCTGGGTCGCCGTTTACGAACCGAGTGTGCCAGTCCGTATGCATTTCGGCGACTTTACATGTCCCTTGACAAATGAAACAAAACATAACTCAACTAAATGGGTGTTACTATACGGAGAACTTCAAATGATATAAATGAAAATCAGAAAACTACGGATCAGTGTTTACTTATTGTTTAAATTAATTTTTCCAACCGTCAAGCTCCGTTATTTATTTTAACATGTGCGAACAACAGCACACAGCACATGTTGTAGCGTTTTTGCCCCCGAAAGCATCTTGGAGAACGAGTGAGCTTGATTGTTACCCAATGCAATAGGGCTGCAACAACTAATCGATAAAATCGATAATTATCGATAATGAAATTCGTTGTCAACGAATGCCGTTATCGATTAGTTTGGCTGCTCACGTCACTGAGGAGCGCGACCACAAGATGCACAAATACACACAGATACACAGCCGCTCGCGCAATGGAGGTTACAGAAGCGTCTGCAGGAAAAAGCGCGCGCCCCGAGTCCTCCAAGGTATGGGAGTGATTTACATTAAACTCCTCTAAGAAGACGGTAACCTGCACGCTATGCAAGACCGAGCTTTCATGGTATGTCATGCACGAATACTTAAAAAAAAAAAAAAAAACATGTTGGTGTTACGGCTGGCGAAACGTCAGCAGGGTCAGTAAAAACTGTATCCCTTCATCGTGTAAAAGTTGAAGTGCTTTTGTTTAAACTGTTTGCTAACTTCCGGACAGTCGCGTGCTAGATCTGTTCACGTGCTACTCGCTAGCGTCACATTGCGCAATCACCTCATGAGCAATAATAATTAGTTAAATGGCGCTATTTTAGATTAGCTTAAATTACACGGTGTGAATAACAGTAGAATATTACATTTAGTGATTGTTTTGGTTTTCAGCGAATGCAAATAACAGTATATTTGTGACTATTAGCTTTTTGCATTTCTACAGTTTTTTTTTTATAGTCCACTACAAAGTTAACTTGTAATTAACTGTGGTTTTACTTATGCATACATCATTTTATTATACAAAATTACATTATTTTAGCTGTTTATATCTTATCAACTGAATATATCAGTGTATTTTTTTTAACTATATATATACACACACACTACATTTCATTTAAGGTTTAAAATGTCAAAATTAAAGATTATTAAACTCTATATGTGGCTTTTGCATTTTTAAAAGTTTATTTTTATACATAAATAATACCCTGATTTATATATATATATATATATATATATATATATATATATATATATAAAACCACACAATTCAACCTTAAGCATGGACCGGGATACATTTAACAGAAGATCACACCCCCTTACCACTCAAACGTGACCGGAGCCACCAACCTAACTAAACTTCCCCAACAGGGTGAACACATAGAACAACCCCCCGGCAAGGCATGATGGTCGTCAGCCTACGCCACAATATCAAGAATCTGGATTCACACATCGTCAAACTTTCACGCACCTGCAGCGTTTCCGACAACAGAGAAAAACAAAGTAATATAAATAAAAAGAATAAAATAAATAGGCATGGACACTATTTTAAACATCTTTAAAGTGTGCCAGTAGGGCAAAACGTATTCACATATATTTACTCAGTTCCTTTTATTCCTGTGTATATGTTTGATTATTCTGCATAACTGTAAAAGTGTAATCAGCATTTACAAACCTTTTTATTAGATAAAGGAAGGAATGAGTGGGTAAGATATGTAATGTTTGGTGTCAATCTCAAGCTGGCTTTATTTCAAGAATGTTGGTGAACATGGGTAATTGGTAGCATGAACAGAGCTCATGCAAAATTACTTCTTATAAAGTATTAAAAACTCCAACCGGATGGGTCACACGTGACAGCCGAAACACCGGGCTAATTTATGCATGGAAGGAGGAACCACGTGAGGCGTGGCTAAGCCCTGCAATCACATCCGATTGGATGAATCACCTGTGGGACGGACTGACCCCCAAGGGACAAAAACCCTCAGGAAGTCCACAGTAGAGAGAAGAAGAGAAGTTAACATCACAACTGCAACCTACAACATCTTCCAAGCAGCTCGGGCTCCTGCCCTTGCGGGCGCTGCGCCGCCGCTGCTGGCGTCATCTGCTCTTCAAGAACTCTCAACGAGACTTCGTGCCAGAACTCCAAATTCCTGCAACGAAGGAAACCTCAGGAGAAGTTCCAGAGCGCAGCCATCGGTAACCAGGCAACCAACGCCTCACCGAAGGGCTTTCCTGACTGACGTCATCTCTACAACAGCGCACCAACCAATCAGCAACGCCGTGATTCCCTTCGCTGGAGGCGAACCAAAGGATGAGAACGAAACATAACGCAAGTAAAAAAAACAATGCTGCGTACCTTGCTGAAAGTGGTGCTCATAACTTAGTTCATAACTAAATCGTAAGATTGAACCCAAGACTCTGCTCTTGTGACTTTCGTTGATCTAGTAAACAGTACTAGAATAACTTCATTCATTTTCGCTTGCCAAACTGTTTGTGTGTATGTGTGTGTGCGTGCGTGCGTTCAAGTAGTGTAGTTTTATGTATCGTAGATTAGTCAAATAAATCCTCGTTTCTTTATAAAGAACTGTTGTCTTGGTCATGTATTTTAAATTCTAAACATTTGCCCAGATCGTGTTACCTTGCTCATAATTGCTAAATACTAGGTTTTGTGTTATAGCCGTTGGCCATGTGATAACCAGAACTGGTAAGATACACTAAATTGTGCTAAACGCTGGACGGGTAGTCGATAAAGTGTGGGTCATTGACGGATAAGACTTTTTAATAGGCCAATTTTAAAATACCAAAAATATGGATATGTTTGGCCATTTTCTAAACATTTGGAATGTAGTGTACACATGCCTTTATAAGGAAAAGTAAAAAAATTGTCATTTTAGTGTTTTTACACTTACACGTAAGTTAATAAAATATAGCCTTAAAAAAGTCATCTGGGGCGACCGTAATATATCTCAGAATTCACATTTTTATGTATCATTAAGACTAGTTGAACTCGTATCAGTAAGTAGATAAACTGATGAAGAAAGATAAACTTTAGTGCCCTTTCATTTTATGAAAACCATTATTTCACAAGTTTATTCTATAATATCAGAGTCTCCTTCATTATCCAGTTAAAATAAATGTTTATGCCTATAAAAGGAATGGAAAATGGCTGAATTTAGAAAAAAAGATAAAATATACAAATAATTATACTTAAACAATTAACTCTATGTATATAATTGATGTATAGAATATAAAAACTACAAATATAGGACATATATCTATCATTTAAAACATTTAGCAGTGGTCGCCCCACATGATACTCGGTCGCCCCATATGATGTTTTCAAGTTTAGTCAAGTATAACAGGCTAACGGTTAGCCTCAGAAACCAAACTAACTTCTTCTAGTGACAAAGCACTATCAAATTTACCATCAAAATATAGATTTGTGGAAAAAAATTATAATTCACAGTTTTGGGGTGGTCGCCGCACATGATGACCAAAAGTGACTACGACATCACAGCCGTTAAAGAACAGTTTATCTTACTATATGAGAGAGACTGATTTACTATACAGTTGTTTCCAGGGGGTCTTCACTTGTGTATGGCGGATGCTGTATCCCATCCTTGAGATGTTTTTTTTAAAATAAAGGTCCCAAAATTGTGGTTTGTTGATGGTCGCCCCGGATAATATGGATAGAATCAACATTCGTTTGTATATCATGATAAAAATATATGAGCAAATGCTTTATAGTTTTGTCAATGGATGTAAAACATGTTTAAAATTATGCCAACTAGGAAAAGAGATATATTTAAGTTGATTTAAAGTGTTTTTAAACCAGTTGTCCTAACTAAAGTCAAGGCCGGACGGTCGCCCCATATGGTGTTTTAGCACTTCGGATAGCAGAAAAATGATGAAAAACTTAAAAATTTGGAGAAGTTAGAGTGGTTTAGTAGGTTAAGAACGTATAACAAGTAGATGAAAAATTTTTATGTATTTTTTTGTTTTTTCTGCAAAATAAAATTAACCCGGACAGAAAAAGGGGGCGTCACGTCATTGACCCATATTCCTTATCATGAGGATGTAAAAAAACGCCAAACATCAGTAACCTGAAACTTATCAACAAGCAGGTCAAAAACTTTAGAAGTGCTACTCTTTCGAGGGGCTCTAACTAAAGAGTCATTAAGGGTCTTCATTGACGTCACCTCCAATCAATAAATAAGCACCTGTGTATTTTCTTTTTAGATCTAGTAATATCAGGCTACGTTTTTTAAACATATATGAATTTAGAGAGTTATTATTATGTCCATAAACATTGCAAATGATAAAATTCGTATTGTCTATAGTTAGGATTATTATAATCCACCTCCCTTCACCAGAATATAAAATTCCCACTACGTCTCCCCTCAATTTATTTAAGAAATCAGCGACCCCTGCCGAGTGGTTTGTCCCATGACAAAAGTATGCAGAATCTCCCCACTGTGATTTCCAAAACTTTGTCATTAACACAAATGTGTTTCTTGAAGTAAAATAATTTGAGCCTTCCTGTGTTTTTAATAAAAAGAAAAAGTGCCTTTCTTTTATCCAAATCTCTTAAACCTCTGACATTAAGAGAGATAATATCTAGTTTGCCAAAATTGAAAACGGTCATCCAATAAAAAAATAAATAAATAAATGAATGAAGAGACAGAAAAGGATAAAACAATGAACAAGACCTCCTAAATTAGAGCTAAGTAACTTGTTACAATGAGAACAGTTAGACCCACCGGGATCTTACACATGTAACGAGATTCAACGAAACAGTATTTTAAATAGGGACAACAACAAAAAATGTCTAATAAAGCATCAGATATAAAATGTCCGCATGTGTCCTTTTTGACTCACATTGTTTATTAAACATCAATATTAACTTTTTTACCTTCGATATAAGCAAAGGCACCGACGAATGATGCTCTCTTGCCTTCTTCTCTGGCTTTTTTGACCAAAGGCCAGGCTTTGTCCCGCATCGCTCTTTCGTCAGGTGACAGGTCTTCTTTTAAACGGAGATGGGCTTCCTCCAGGAATTTTGAGCCTCTTGCATCCCTCCAAACGATATCACGAAAGTGACGCATGCTGAATTGAATGATTATGCCTCTTGTTAAAATGGCGTCCTTCTTTTTACCAATTCTATGCACCGAATCCACCACCTCTGGTAATTTCTCTGCAATTTTGGGGGAGATCTTGCTAAGGACTTTGATCACCAGATCTCGAGTATTTTCTTGTTGCTCTTCCTCCTTCATCCCTAGCAGTCTCAGGCTCCATCTTCGTCGATAGCTATTCGCCTCCAGCAGCTGAATTTTGTGGTGTTTGTTTTCTTCCCTCAAGTTTAATGTATTTTTTTTTCCAATGCTGAAATTTTCTCTTTGTGGTTGGTGGTGTCTTTGAGTTTTTCCACTGATTCATTTAGAAAAGTAATAGCCTGATCAGTATTTCTCACCGTTTTCTCCATAGTTGAAACCTTTTCAAATATAGTTTCACATTTTGCAGAGAGAGACAACTTTGTTGATATCACATTCAAGAGAATTAGCACTAGTCTTTCCTCTTTTGGGTGCTGGGCTTTTAGCTGGGGTGCACGGTAATGGAGTTGCCAAAGAGTTCTTTGACTCGATAATATCAGCTGAGTTACCGGTGTTATGCGCTAAAATGCCACCCTGCCATAGATTGCCCCCCATACATAATCGCTATCAAATATTATAGTAGAACATAAATTCATAGGTTTATTATTATCAAATATGATATTAATATTATAATAAACCCTAGTTACGTGACAGCCGCCAAGACCATAAATACAAATTCTTGTATAATGTTTATTTTGTGGCACATTCATTTTTAAGGGCTTTGTCATGAATATACAAATAAGCATTTATATATAATAAAAATAAATATTGTTTATGAAAAATTAGAGTAAACTATTTTTATTATAAAATAAACAATCCAAAAGTATACACGTTGTACAGTATATGAAAAAAAAATCAATTTTTTCATATACAACATATTTATTTTCATATTGCTTATTTTATTTTATTGTCTCATGTAATTTTTAATTTGTAAACCATTAACCTATGAATTTATATTCTAATGCACTATTTATGTAGGGGGGCAATCCATGGCGGGGGGGGGGGCATTTTAGCGCATAACACCTGTTAATTCTGTCAGCATTGCGTCATCGGGATTCGGGGCAAAGAGTTGGGACGGCACGATATTTTCATTTATCTCCATACTCGCCTCGGAGTGATTTTTTGCAGGGGCGTAGTAAGCTTTTCAAAAGTGTGGGGGATGAATGTGGTTTGTTTGTTTACAATAAAAATGATGAATACAATGACAGAAGGGTACAAAAGGTATTAACATACAAGATATAAAAAGCTTTCAGTTTAAATGAGTGATCGTGATACTGGAGTGATACTAAAACACACTCAGAACACACTTGCTAGACTTGCTAAAGATTTAGAATCAGAAATGCTTTAATAATCTCGGGGAGAAATCATTTTGTTAGACATTTCATACAAACAACATACTGTATATTCAGAACAAAAATATAAACAACTATGTAGATATATAAATGCAACCAACAACAACTGACCAAATAATATATGACCAACTATATCTCTCATTTAAAAGAACCAAAAGTGCTCTTTCTGCTCTCCTTACAAGAGACAAACTGCTCAGCAACCTTTTTTCTGTTTCCCCTGTCCAGCTTGTCTTTATGTACATGGCACACAGCAACACTGCTGAGGCGAGTTTGGGTCAGGGAATATTGAACAGTAAGACAATAAAATAAATGCAAACAGCATCTAATAGTAATAGGCTACTGTTGTTTAATGTCAACATTTTTCAACTTTCATCTCTCAACTTCACTTACAGGATTTCTCTTGAAAAAAGGTGTTAATCTTCTCCTGCCTCTTTCTTTTCTGCATCTTAATGATACTGTGTGACAAAAGGACAGTGGGAAGCTTGATAGTGGCGTGGGGCTGACAGGACTGGGACTGATACATGGGTCTGACAGGACTGGGACTGCTACATTTTGCTTACTTGCAGATTAGCAAATAAGCAATGAAGATATAAAACAAAAAAGCTTTTTCTAAATAATAATAATATAAACAAAAGTATAATAATATAAATAATAGTATAAATAATTTAACAATTTACTGTTTTTAAACATTAAAATAATATTCTTCCATAGTCAACAGGTATGCAAACTGACATTATTTCTCACTTTTTTTCTCCTCAACAGATCCAATCAAACACAGCAGGCAAGTCAGCTAATGAACAAACAATGCTCAAAATATCAAAATCAATTGCACTGGCAATAAACCCTTTAAATACATTGCTTAACATTGTCAATTTGTCCCTCCTCATCAATTTCCTGCCTTCTTCATTACAGTTACTTTATGCATTGATGCCACACACATAACCGAATTTAGCTGTTAGCTACTGAACACTATCCCAATTAGCAATTGCCATTAGTAAAAAAAAAAAAAACGAAATATAATACAGAAAACATTCGACATGTCAACAAAACATAAACAGAACATCTTCCCAAACATATATCAAGCTTATTTAAAAACCGTAAAGGAAAAAAACATTCAAAGTACCTGGAAAACGGAGATATAAATAATCATAACAACCATAAGTTCCCGCCTCCTCTGCACGAGCTGACCGATAAATCTAACACACCAAGAGAGGCGGGACTTAAGGCAGAACAGCCAATCATCAGCCGGTGTCATGTTTGAGAGGGAGGGGAGGGGAGAGGAGAGCTGAAGCGAGCTTAGACACAGAGCGGCCAGAGAAACGGAGGGGCAAATGCGAAGGCGTTTGTTCAAAACTGCGGGAAAACTAGAAAAAGTGTGGATGTTGAACCCTCTCACCGGGAAAAGTGTGGGTGTTAAAACACCCACATCCCCCACGAGTGCGACGCCCCTGATAACCGAGTTTTCAATAAGGTAATACTAGTCCCTAAAATGTATTCTTCATGCAACGAAAAGAAAAATTAACTTTCCTTAACTTATTACATGGAAATCACGGTGATGCCTGAGGATTAAGCGCGCAGCACGTCTGCTCGGAACAGCGCCATCTTGGCTCCCCAAGCGGCTTTAGCTCCTCTGGGTGAACTTCACAGCAGCTTGACGTTGCAGCTAGCGGACATGCTAACTACTGGTCACTTTTAAAAAATTAAATTAACTGACATTTCTGATGCAGAACTTTGTGTAGAAACATGCCTGCTTTTATAGTTAGCACAAACTAAATAATATAAAGTTGTGCAGTTTTTACCTGTTTGCTTTAGGAAACTGGACATTAGCTTCACAATAAATGGAGAATTATAACTTAATCACAGAGGTTCAGAACTGTACATGTCACTTTAATGGATCTTTTAATTTTACCCTGATTGTTGGCTAATAAACTGTTTTGTATTATTTAGGGCTGCAACTAACGATTATTTTGATAATCGATTAGTTGGGAGATTATGTTTTCGATTAATCGATTAATCAGATAAAACCTACCCACTTCTTTAATTTGATATTTCGCTTATAACTATATATATATATATATATATATATATGTGTGTGTGTGTGTGTATATATATATATATATATATATATAAATCAGGGTATTATTTATGTATAAAAATAAACTTTTAAAAAATGCAAAAGCCACATATAGAGTTTAATAATCTTTAATTTTGACATTTTAAACCTTAAATGAAATGTAGTATATAATATATACAGTATAAATATATATAGTTTAAAAAATACACTGATGTATTCAGTTGATAAGATATAAACAGCTAAAATAATGTAATTTTGTATAATAAAATTATGTATGCATAAGTAAAACCAGTTAATTACAAGTTAGCTTTGTAGTGGACTATAAAAAAAACTGTAGAAATGCTAATAGTCACAAATGTACTGTTATTTGCATTCGCTGAAAACCACAACAATCACTAAATGTAATATTCTACTGTTATTCGCACCGTGTAATTTAAGCTAATCTAAAGTAGCGCCATTTAACTAATCACTATTGCTCATGAGGTGATTGCGCAATGTGACGCTAGCGAGTAGCACGTGAACAGATCTAGCGCGACTGTCCCGAAGTTAGCAAACAGTTTAAACAAAAGCACTTAAACTTTTACACGATGAAGGGATACAGTTTTTACTGACCCTGCTGACGTTTCGCCAGCCGTAACACCAACATGTTTTTTTTTTTTTTTAAGTATTCGTGCATGACATGCCATGAAAGCTCGGTCTTGCAGGTTACGTGCAGGTTACCGTCTTCTTAGAGGCGTTTAATGTAAATCACTCCCATACCCTGGAGGACTCGGGGCGCGCGCTTTTTCCTGCAGACGCTTCTGTAACCTCCATTGCGCGAGCGCCTGTGTATCTGTGTATATTTGTGCATCTTGTGGTCGCGCGCCTCAGTGACGTGAGCAGCCCAACTAATCGATAACGGCATTCGTTGACAACGAATTTCATTATCGATAATTATCGATTTTATCGATTAGTTGTTGCAGCTCTAGTATTATTACAGTGGGCAGGTCAGGACCATGGCTACCTTGAAGGACAGTAAGTAACACTCATACAGATTATAACACTTACTCCACCACACTCACACTGGGGGTGTTATTTAAATTCATTGAATATTTCACGTCATTAAAGTTTTCTTCTAGTAATTAGGGATGGGAATGACCAGTGACCATCTGAAACAATATCATCACAATACCTAGGTGCAGATTCAATTCATACTGCGATTTTCCAAGTATCACAATTTTTAAAATAAATATCCTAATTCATTATCAATGTTTCTGATTTATATGTTTCTGTAACATCTTAAATCTTAAAAAAAAAAAAGTAGACGTAGCTCAAGCCTTAGCTTTATTCAACAGCTTTGCATCTGAATTGAACATGAGTAATTAAATGTAGCCCGTTCCTTATAGCATTATTGTAATGTTAGGTAAATAATACAGTAGTGCTGGGCGATATGACGATATATATCGTGGGGACGATAGAAAAGTGTCTATTGTCCTTTTTCTCTTCTATCGTTTCTAACCTAATTTTATCAATTACTAAAGAAAATATTGCAGTTAATAGGCTATGACAAATGTATGATAATGTCTTGTCGCTATGCAATGCATACTCTACCCTTTATATAAGTGATAATCAAGAATAAAAATGAACTTTTTCGCAAAGAAACTTTATCTTGTGGTTTTGCGACATGACGCTTTTCGTTGTTGCAACATGCTTTACGACATGCTTTACGCTAGTTAACTGGTAAGTGCTTAAAGATGGAGACGCAAGAGGTTGAAGATGAATGCCCGGAGTCGCAACAAACTTAAACTACTATGCAAGCAGCAGCCCAAAAAGTACTTTTACCGAAACGTGGGGGTACGTCAGTGATTTGGTTGCATTTTGGCTTCAAGAGCTCTGACACAGAGCAGAAGACAATCATGTGCAAACTCTGCCAAAAGACTGTTTCCGCGCCCAACGCTAACACAACAAACCTCTTTTACCACTTGAAGAAGGTCCGCGAAAAAGAATACGGGAGAATCCAAGAAATGCGACGTAAAGAAAGTTGTGAAACAGCCCGGGCAAGTGGCGAGGAAAAATATAGCCAGCCTAAAATTAAAGAGTCTTTCATAAAAAGCACACCGTATGAAAAAACGTCCCAGCGCCATAAAGAAATCACACTTTACATTTGTAAAGGCATGACCCCCCGTGTATGCAGTTGAGAAGGGTGATATATATCGTTATCGTGATATAAAATAATCCATATCGTGATATATGATTTTTCATATCGCCCAGCACTATAATACAGTATTAATTAACATTAGTTTTCTCACTTAAAAACCAAGCTCAGTATTTAAGCAATACAATAAACTTAAAATGGTTTAATTCTTGCTTGGAGTGTGTGTTGAGTTTACATGTTCACAGTCCAAAAACATGCAGATTAGGCTACCAAATTGAACATAGTCTGTGAATGAGCATAAGTGTGTGTGCCCTGTGATGGATTGGCACCCCATCCAGGGTGTACCCCGCCTCGTATCTTAAGTCTCCTGTGATAGACTCCAAGCCCCCTGTGACCCTGTATACAGAATTAAGTGGTATATACGATGAGTGAGTGAGTGAATGAAACCCCAAAGCTACTTTGTTACTGAGCAGCACATATTTCTGTTATATCATGTGACATTATTATTATTTCTAAACAAACTTGGCCGAATAATTCAGTCCTACCTCATAGAATGAGAATGTGTAAATAGTTACGAGTGTACTACCTGTAGGATTATAAAGAAATGGTGACTTTATATCACCTCAAACGCCTCCAAATTTACAAAACCCCACCCGACATTGAGTGTGTGTTGTTCAGTTGAGGAAGCACCCAGCTTCTAACCACGTTTCGTGCAAGGTTGTGAGACTAATTAGTGCTCACACTGTTTTGAGACTGGTGTAAGAGTGTATAATGAGTGGGTTTCAAGACTAATTTGGCTGCAATGTTTGGAGAAAAATGCTTTTTATTGTGCACAACTTTTGATAATATAACGCCATTAAAAACATGTTTCTGTTGCTCCGTGCGGAAGCTCGTGCACAGAGAATGTGTTATATCTGAGGATGATTGAACTGGAAACCAGCTAATTCCTTTCACTTCCTGACGACAAATGACCTTTTTGATGTTTTTTTTTAGGCATAAATATCACATCAAATAAGAGTATAAAAGCCTTGCCTATAAGCTATGTTTTAAAAGTTTGGTTATGTTTAAACAATAAGCAATATTATTACTACATTGTACAATAACAAAAAGATTGACAACGGGGACTCCTGTGTCTCAGATTGAATATGTGATTGCCCTTTTCCTCTTAATTGGTAACTTGTGTACCAGGGGAGTGTTCGTTTACAAGCAAATTAAAGAAATAATCTGAGTAAATTCACGGGAATAATTTCTCCATATTATTAAAGCTTTATAGAAGTGTTACTAAATCAAGACATTTCTATGACTTGGTTATTCCTCTGAATTGTGTCTGATTGTTAGGACCCATGGACAACACATCCTTATTAACTCTAAGGAAGTGGGACGCCAACCCCCATCGTTCATCGCTACAGAGCTGCTAGACTCCGGCTACGAATTCGACCAGGGCTCCATCATCTACAAACAGAAATTCCTGCACCATAGAGAGCATCCTGACGGGAAATATCACGACCTGGTTCGGGAACAGCACCATGCAGGACAGCTTGAGAGCTCTACAGAGGGTGGTGCGATCAGCTGAGCGCATCATCCGCACCGAGCTCCCTGACCTGCACTCGATCTGCAGCAAGCGGTGCTGGACCAAGGCCAGGAAGATGGTGAAGGACCTCAGCCATCCCAACAATGGACTGTCCACTCTGTTGTGGTCTGGAAAGCGATTCCGCTCCCTGAAGACCAACACAGAGAGACTGACCTCTCCTGCACATACAACAGCCGATGTAAAGTTAAATCAAAGAACATCAAGTAGAACATCTAAAAGCATCTCTCTTTCATATATACAGTACACACCTCGGGCTCTTTTCCCTCCCTGCCTCGTCGCACTTGTTTTTCGATCAGCTTTTTTTCTTTCAAATCCTCCTTTTTTGCCCTCTCTTGCCTCCGCTTTTTCTTCCTCTCTTGCTCAACTTCCATTTTGATGGTATCTGGGTCACCGTTTACGAACCGAGTGTGCCAGTCCGTATGCATTTCGGCGACTTTACATGTCCCTTGACAAATGAAACAAAACATAACTCAACTAAATGGGTGTTACTATACGGAGAACTTCAAATGATATAAATGAAAATCAAAAAACTACGGATCAGTGTTTACTTATTGTTTAAATTAATTTTTCCAACCGTCAAGCTCAGTTCGTTATCCGAACATTAATCGTTTACTGATCAGATTAGAATTGAACGAAAATAGAACTGAGGAGGATCTGTTTAAATAAACATGTTTTTCAGTATTTATTTTAACATGTGCGAACAACAGCACACAGCACGTTGTAGCGTTTTTGCCCCTGAAACCATCTTGGAGAACGAGTGAGCCTGATTGTTACCCAATGCAATGGCTGAGAGAAATTTACTTCACCGGCACAATACAGTATTGGGAAGGCATACATTTTTAAAAACCACACAATTCAAACTTAAGCATGGACCGGGATACATTTAACAGAAGATCACACCCCCTTACCACTCAAACGTGACCGGAGCCACCAACCTAACTAAACTTCCCCAACAGGGTGAACACATAGAACAACCCCCCGGCAAGGCATGATGGTCGTCAGCCTACGCCACAATATCAAGAATCTGGATTCGTCAAACTTTCACGCACTTGCAGCGTTTCCGACAACAGAGAAAAACAAGAGGGTGGTGCGATCAGCTGAGCGCATCATCCGCACCGAGCTCCCTGACCTGCACTCGATCTGCAGCAAGCGGTGCTGGACCAAGGCCAGGAAGATGGTGAAGGACCTCAGCCATCCCAACAATGGACTGTCCACTCTGTTGTGGTCTGGAAAGCGATTCCGCTTCCTGAAGACCAACACAGAGAGACTGACCTCTCCTGCACATACAACAGCCGATGTAAAGTTAAATCAAAGAACATTAAGTAGAACATCTAAAAGCATCTCTCTTTCATATATACAGTACACACCTCAGGCTCTTTTCCCTCCCTGCCTCGTCGCACTTGTTTTTCGATCAGCTTTTTTTCTTTCAAATCCTCCTTTTTTGCCCTCTCTTGCCTCCGCTTTTTCTTCCTCTCTTGCTCAACTTCCATTCTGATGGTATCTGGGTCGCCGTTTACGAACCGAGTGTGCCAGTTTGTATGCATTTCGCGACTTTACATGTCCCTTGACAAATGAAACAAAACATAACTCAACTAAATGGGTGTTACTATACGGAGAACTTCAAATGATATAAATGAAAATCAAAAAACTACGGATCAGTGTTTACTTATTGTTTAAATTAATTTTTCCAACCTTCAAGCTCCGTTCGTTATCCGAACATTAATCGTTAACTGATCAGATTAGAATTGAACGAAAATAGAACTGAGGAGGATCTGTTTAAATAAACATGTTTTTCAGTATTTATTTTAACATGTGCGAACAACAGCAAGTTGTAGCGTTTTTGCCCCCGAAAGCATCTTGGAGAACAAGTGAGCTTGATTGTTACCCAATGCAATGGCTGAGAGAAATTTACTTCACCGGCACAATACAGTTCTGGGAAGGCATACATTTTTAAAAACCACACAATTCAACCTTAAGCATGGACCGGGATACATTTAACCCTAGGATGCACAAGTGGGTCAAAAATGACCCGGAGAGGTCATTTTCCTGCAATATCTTTGTAATGAAAAGTTATCTTTTCATATTCCAGGTATTCCTCAAATAACATGTTTTTGATATCATTCCATTAAAATGTTTAAGTTACCTCTTTTACTTTTTAAGAAATTATAATATTTGTATTACTACCCCAAGTTTCCATAAGTGGGTCAAAAATGACCCACATGCATTTCCCATACAATTTTATGGAAACCTCAAGTCAAGTCAAAGTTTATTATCACAACCATAGTTATACATGCACAACATGTAGTGAAATGTATTGCATACAACCATTAGCCTCATCTACGTAACAATCTGACAATAACAATTATTACATGACCTGTTCCTATAGTCAACTGCAGTCAGCGATTCATTCCCAGTGATTGTGTCACTGTGGATGAACAGCTTGTGCCATTCAGAGGGCAGGAGTAAGTTTTTGCAGTACATGCCAAGCAAGCAACCAAGTACGGCCTAAAGATCTTCTGGGTTTGTGATGCACACATCCCATATGCGGTAGATGGGATGGTTTACATAGGGAGACAACCAGGGGAAGAAGTTCAGAAAAATCTGGGGGAGAACATTGTCCGGCAGTTGTGCAGTAGATTCAGAAACACAGGTCGCAACATCACCACAGATAATTTTTTCACCAGTGTGCCTCTTGCGCAGCATCTCCTGTAAATGGATCTCACTATTGTGGGGACTCTACGGCAGAACAAGCCAGATATCCCTCCTCTGATGAAGGCTTCCAAGTCCAGGGAGGTTCACAGCACAGAGTTTGGATTCAATGGCAGCATTACTATGGCCAGCTACGTCAGAAAGAAAGGAATGGCTGTTGTCCTCATGAGCACGATGCACCACAATAAAATGGTGGACGAAAACACCAGAAAGAAAAAACAGAAGTGATCACATTTTATAACAAGACCAAAGGAGGTGTTGACACCATGGACCAGATGGTTGGCACCTACACCTGCAAGCGACAAACACAAAGGTGGCCCATGGTGCTGTGGTACAACATCCTTGACATCGCCACCCTAAATACCTATACCTTTTTCACGACTCAGCACCCTAAATTCAACAAAGGTATCACCAATGCACGACGACTCTTCCTCAATTCCTCAAAGAGCTCTCAAAGGAGCTTGTCACACCACACATGAGGAGTCCACTGGAAGGCTGCCCACAACTGCAAACCCCGATCATTTAAGCAATGGGAAGGTGTGGAGTGACAAAACCCACAACCCAGCCAAAGGACAGAAGCAGACAGGGCCAACTGAAGAGAAAGAGGTGTCCGATCTGCCCAAGTAACAAAGATCGCAAAGTCAGCAATAGGTGTGGGAAGTGCAATGTGCCTGTGTGCAATCATCACAGCCAGAAACAGGTAGTCTGTCACAACTGCATGCAATGAGGAGACAAGAAGGCAAAACAGGGACTATCACATCAAACGCTTTAGCAAACACGGAGACTTACCTGCAAGAGAATAGAAAAGAGTGAGGAACTGTCAATGACCAGACATTTACACACATACACATAATGAATGTTGACATTGATCTATTGCTGTTCTGTATTATATTCGTTTTTTAATTATCAAAATGTTCAAAATCTGTAATAAAGTGAAAAATAATACAATTTCAAACATGAAATCATTTTTGTGTGGTCTAAAATGTAATACAGACTATGTTGCAATTCATTATTCACAACCAAAATGACAAAAATAGCATAAAACACATTGACTTTTATAGGTGGGTCAAAAATGACCCATTTATGGAAGAGTGTAGGGTCATATCACTTGTGCATCCTAGGGTTAACAGAAGATCACACCCCCTTACCACTCAAACGTGACCGGAGCCACCAACCTAACTAAACTTCCCCAACAGGGTGAACACATAGAACAACCCCCCGGCAAGGCATGATGGTCGACAGCCTACGCCACAATATCAAGAATATGGATTCGTCAAACTTTCACGCACCTGCAGCGTTTCCGACAACAGAGAAAAACGAAGTAATATAAATAAAAAGAATAAAATAAATAGGCAAACGGCATGGACACTATTTTAAACATCTTTAAAGTGTGCCAGTAGGGCAAAACGTATTCACATATATTTACTCAGTTCCTTTTATTCCTGTGTATATGTTTGATTATTCTGCATAACTGTTAAGGTGTAATCAGCATTTACAAACCTTTTTATTAGATAAAGGAAGGAATGAGTGGGTAAGATATGTAATGTTTGGTGTCAATTTCAAGCTGGCTTTATTTCAAAAATGTTGGTGAATATGGGTAATTGGTAGCATGAACAGAGCTCATGCAAAATTACTTCTTATAAAGTATTAAAAACTCCAACCGGATGGGTCACATGTGACAGCCGAAACACCGGGCTAATTTATGCACGGAAGGAGGAACCACGTGAGGCGTGGCTAAGCCCTGCAATCACATCCGATTGGATGAATCACCTGTGGGACGGACTGACCCCCAAGGGACAAAAACCCTCAGGAAGTCCACAGTAGAGAGAAGAAGAGAAGTTAACATCACAACTGCAACCTACAACATCTTCCAAGCAGCTCGGGCTCCCGCCCTTGCGGGCGCTGAGCCGCCACTGCTGGCGTCATCTGCTCTTCAAGAACTCTCAACGAGACTTCGTGCCAAAACTCCAAATTCCCGCGCGCGGCCGGAGGAGAGGAAACCTCAGGAGAAGTTCCAGAGCGCAGCCATCGGTAACCAGGCAACTAACGCCTCACCGAAGGGGGCTTTCCTGACTGACGTCATTTCTACAACAGCGCACCAACCAATCAGCAACGCCGTGATTCCCTTCGCTGGAGGCGAACCAAAGGATGAGAACGAAACATAACGCAAGTAAACAAACAATGCTGCGTACCTTGCTGAAGTTGGTGCTCATTTCATAACTAAACCGTAAGATTAAACCCAAGACTCTACTCTTGTGACTTTCGTTGATCTAGTAAACAGTACTAGAATCACTTCATTCATTTTCGCTTGCCAAACTGTTTGTGTGTGTGTGTGTGTGTGCATTCAAGTAGTGTAGTTTCATGTATAGTAGATTAGTCAAATAAATCCTCGTTTCTTTTTAAAGAACTGTTGTCTTGGTCATGTATTTTAAAGTCTTAACATTTGCCCAGATCTTGTTACCTTGCTCATAATTGCTAAATACTAGGTTTTGTGTTATAGCCGTTGGCCATGTGATAACCAGAACTGGTAAGATACACTAAATTGTGCTAAACGCTGGACGGGTAGTCGATAAAGTGTACATTATAAATTTTGATTCAGTTAATCAAATTAACCCGAATCGTTAAAGATTCTATACAACTCTGACCCAGAGCTAAACATTACTTATTAATGATGAAGGATGCGTTGGCATTGTGTCTACATTAAAATGTCTATATTTATTGGTGGACAATGCAACCGTCATTCGTTGTCTTTATTATGTAAACCCTACGTATTAATGATGAAGAATGCTGGAAGCTATTCATGGTCATTATTACGTTAAAACGCTACACAAATAACACTGAAAAAAACTTAAATAAACCTAAAAAAAACCTTAAATAACACTGGAGAACTTGGAGAACAACAGAGGTAAGATAATTGAGTTACTGTTCTGCAAAAAGGGACAGTTTACAACACAGAAGGCTGATATGGTGAAAAATGGAACAGTGCAATAAGAATAGTGCAAGTGTGCTTATTTTAGTTGATCAGAGTGACATTTTAAAGAGCAATATAAAACAGTATAAAAAATGGTGAACAAAACAGTATAAACAATGTTTTTATGCAGTTTTAGTAAAACTACAGAAAAACAACTGTCAGTTCAAAACATTCTGAATCACTAATTCTGTAACTTTCCTTGGTCTTGTTTAACCAATGCAAACTTAATAGTTTTCCAAAAATATTAAAATTACATAAAAAAATTATAAACAGCTCGTAGTACTATATTCTTTCAAATAATTGTAATTTGATTTTGATAATAGGTTTAATACAGTTAAGGCTAGAAGGAATACAGCTCGAGCTCTATTGGGCATGCGCACATCAATCTAACGTTTTAGTTTTTTCTCTCACTATACAACAATAAAACTTTTTGTATTACAGAAAGGATTAGTTTTAGACGTGAAAAATGATACAATAGGTATAACAATTCATTTTATTGTTAGTTTCCGGTCAGAGCTATTTATCCCTTCTAGCCACAACCATGACGCAAACGCGCGAGGATGACGTCAGTCACCCGTGGCAACGCAGTAGAATGTTTAGAAAGGAATATTTGTAATATTGATATTTTACAGGAAAATAATGGAATTTTAATATGAAGGATCATGTTGGCTGCATTACTTAAACGCATTAAAAAGAACAATAGCGTTTAATATTAGCCTTTAAACAGGCAACTTGTGCAACCAATCATGAAGAGCTCTCGGCACCAACCTTTCGACACGTCTTTTACTCCGAGCTGCAGAGAGAGAGAGAGATCTCCTGTTAAATGGTGTTTTTATATAAGAAAATTTTAACTGATCAGATTAGAACTGAATGAAAATTGAACTCAGAAGTGTCTGATTAAATACGCAAACATCTTCTTTTCTGTTTTTATTTTAATATGTGCGAACAACAGCACATATTGTAGCGTTTTTACCGCTGAAAGCATCTTGAAGAATGAGTGAGCTTGATTGTTACCCAATGCAATGGCTGAGAGAAATTTATTCCACCAGCACAGTACAGCATGGAAAACGCATTCATTTTTAGAACCCACAAAATTCAGGAGATCTACAGGAGATCACACCCACGTAACACTCAAACATGGCCTGCGGTATGGTTTTATAATATTGTAAGACATTGTAATCTAATAAGAAGATTCCTGTGTCTTGAGAACAGACCCCTCACTGTGCTTTCTTATGCCTTCTGTGGTAACACCTTCTATATCCTGTATCCAGACGAGGATACATTCAAATGCAATCAAGCAGCAATCAAGCAGCAATCAAGCTCACTCGTTCTCCAAGATCCGGTAAAACGCTACAATATATTGGGTCATATTAGTAAAACAGAGGAACAGACGAGAGAACATCAAGACAAACAACACATAAATCTTTAAAGACAATTTTTTTAAAAAGAACGACAATAAAACTGAAGAGGTACAGTACGCTGAAATAAAATCAGTAGCAGCATTAGCTCATGCTAGTAAACTAGTTACCTATTATGGTAGTCAATATTAATTTAAAATAAGGCTGAGAAATGTTATTTTGAATTAATATTGACTACCATAATAATTACTAGCACGAGTTAATGCTGCTACTGATTTTATTCCAGTTTACCTGTTCAGTTTGATTGTGATTCTTTGATTGTGATACCTGACTCGGCTTATTGTTCTTTCCTTTGTTTTACAAATATGACCCTAATACAAATATATTAGTATAGAAGAAGAATATACTGTATATAGGCTTCATATATGCGCATATATCCTCATATAGGTTCTTTCCATGTGGGATAATTACCCACAATGCATCTCCCACACTGGACTACACTCCCGTAAACAGCTGTCGTAAATCAACCTCTCCCTCCCGCAACAACACGCTCTTTGTCGGCGGCGCCCGTGCAATCGACGCGCTCATCCAGATGATTTAGGATATATGTAATGATTTATATATTTACGTACTGACTGGGCTGGCCCACGCGCGAGGGTGACGTTAGTCACCCGTGGCAACACAGTAGAATGTTTAAGATTCAAGATTCAAATAACTTTATTAATCCCAGAGGGAAATTGCTTATGCTCGGTTACAGGTGCTCACAGTTGTTAACTAAGAAAGGTAATAAAGAATAAAGGTAATAAATAATAATAATAATAATAATAATAATAATCTTAAAAAAAAAAAGTTCCTAAAACAGTAAGTACCATCAGAATATGACTCAAGGCCACTTGTAAGTATTGCACAGTAATCTGGTATATGTATGTAATATTGTATTATCATATGTAATCTTGTATTACATATTTTATTGGGAAGTAGTATTGCAGTAATCATATTATTAATATGGTAAGTGATAATGTCCTGTTGTGTAACAGTTAGTGAAAAATCCACATACATGTGTGTATGAGTTACAGAGAAGAGTTGTAAACTTTTATGGCTGTTGGGAGAAAGGATCTCCTGTGGCGCTCTGTGGAACACTTGATAGTGATCAGTCTCTGGCTGAAACTGCTCCTCTGTTCAGCGAAGACACTGTATAGCAGCGGGTGAGAAAGATTGTTCAAAATGGATTGTACTTTGGATAGAATCCTCCTCTTCGCTACTACATCCACAGAGTCAAGCTCCATGCCTAGCACAGATCCGGCCTTTTTAATTGACTTGTCCAGTTTGTTCTTATCAGACACCTTAATGTTACCACCCCAATGGACCACAGCGTAAAAAATGACACTCGCCACAACGGTTTCATAGAACATCCGCAGAATGGTGTTACAGACGTTAAAAGACCTGAGCCTTCGAAGAAAGTACAACCGACTCTGTCCTTTCTTGTAGAGTGCCGTTGTGTTGAGTGACCAGTCAAGTTTGTTGTCCAGATGGACTTCCAGATATTTGTATTCAGAGACCATGTCCACTATCTCCCCCTTTACAGATATAGGAGTCACAGGGGTCTTGCTTCTCCTAAAGTCTACAACCATCTCCTTTGTTTTCCTGATGTTCAGTAGTAGGTGATTACGCTCACACCAGGAAACGAAGTCATCCACTACAGACTGGTACTCCGAGGTGTCACCCTCCTTTATACACCCAACAACCACAGAGTCGTCAGAGAACTTCTGCAGGTGGCATGACTCTGAGTTATATCTAAAGTCAGATGTATGTAGGGTAAAAAGAAACGGAGACAGTACAGTCCCCTGGGGAGCTCCAGTGCTGCAGATCAAAGTCTTGGACACACTTGTGTCTCTGTTCTGTAGTCGGACATACTGGGGACGGCAGGTCAGATAGTCCATGATCCACGAAACCAAGCGGGTGTCAATGTTTATTTTCATTAGTTTCTCCCCCAGTACTGCCAGTTGGATGGTGTTGAAGGCACTGGAGAAGTCAAAGAACATCATCCTTACGGGGGTCCTAGGCTTGTCAAGGTGAGAGTAGGTACAATGTAGCAGGTGTATTATGGTGTCATCGACTCCCATGAACGGCTGATAGGCAAACTGAAGAGGGTCCAGAGAGGACTTCACCAGGGGACGAAGTGTATCCAGGATCAGTCTCTCGAACACCTTTATAATGTGCGATGTCAAAGCAACAGGCCTGAAGTCGTTCTGGGCACAAGGACGTGGTGTTTTGGGTACCGGCACAATGCATGATGTTTTTGCACAGTCCAGGGTTTTTTTGCAGAGACAGGCTCAGGCTAAATAGGTACTGGAGGACACCACATAGTTGGGGAGCACAAGATTTCAGGACTCTCGGATTGATCTTATCCGGACCTACAGCTTTTGTAGGGCTGATCTTCCTGAGGCCATGTTTTACCTGATCCACTGAGATATTGATTGCTGGGAGTGCAGGAGTAGTGACTGTGACTGATCTCTGTGTAGGGGAGGACATAGGAGCAGGAAAGTGTGGATTGGGGCTGAAGCTGGGAGAAGTGTGAGACATAGGGACATCAAATCTATTAAAGAAAGTGTTAAGGTTGTTTGCACGTTCCACATTTTCCTCAATAGCCTGGCCGCTTGTCTTATAGCTAGTGATGCTTCTCATGCCCCTCCACACCTCTCTCATGTTGTTCTGTTTCAGCCTTTGTTCCAGTTTTCTCCTGTATGACTCTTTCCCATCCTTGATTTTACCAGTTAGTTTAGAAAGGAATATTTGTAATATCGATATTTTACAGGAAAAAAATAGAATTTTAATATAGAGGATTATGTTGGCTGCATTACATAAACACATTAGAAACACATTTTTTTTAGTAATAAATATTGTATTGTATTAAATAATGTTCCAAATCGTAAAATACATTTATTAGCCTTAGAGTAGGGTTTTTGTACATTTTTTTAATGAATAGAAACAACAAAAAAAGAATGATATTAAAAAGATGCTTTGTTTAATTACATTAAAACCATGTTTGTCTATATTAATGAATTTGAATAAATAGCCTAGTAGCTATGAAATTTTATGGGGTTGAATAGAGAATCTACTGTCTTATTTATGTAGCTAAAACACTAAATTAAACTAGATAACATGATGATCAAAGTTTTAATATTTATATAATTAAACTGTAGATGGAAGGTTTTACAAGTCACATGAAAAAAAAAGATGTTCTATTCTTACCTGCCGCTCATTTGGAGACCTACTCCCATGTGACTTGAAAAACCTTCCATTGTCAAAGAATTAACAGATAAATGTTTGACATTATTGGCACCCACACAGTTTATTCCATTGTCCATCCTCATAGGTGTGTTGTTTATATTGCTAATCAATGTAAGTTTAAAGTTAAATGCTGTTTTCTGGTTACATTTTTCTGATTGTACCTGTACATAGAAAAAGGTTTATACGGTAAACAGCGTGTGTGATCGAGAAGACTCATTTCAGTACTGATTCTAAACGAGCCAAATATGTGTTAAACATCTATGGGGGCTGAGCCCCCCTTAACTGAAAATCCTATGAACGCCCCTGATTAGGGGAGGGTTTCCAAAGGTAATGGGTGCATTGATGGCACCCACATTCCTATTAAAGCTCCTTCAATAAATGAGGGAGACTGTGTGAATAGGAAATCTATTCATAGTATCAATGTACAGGTAACAACTTGATTTTGTGTCCTTAATTTTTTGCCTTGTTAAAATCATTAAACTCATTACTTTTTCCACTAACTATATGTGAGGCAACTCACATCATTACTAATGTTGAAGCCAAATGGCCAGGATCTGTGCATGATGCCAGAATTTTCCACGAGTCATCATTATGCCAGACATTTCAGCAGGGTATGTTTTGCTTTATTATTTTCTTTTTTTTTTCTTTTTACAAATTTGTATTGTACATTTAATCATTACAGGACACTTGCATCATTACAGGGCAGTACAATGGTTACTTGCTGGGGGACAGAGAATACCTTTGTCTGCCCTATTTAATGACACCCTACCCTGAACCTGATCCATACAGAGTTGTATGGTTTGTAGACATTGCTGGGGGGTATTCCAGAAAGCTTGGCTAACTTACCATTTGGTTAATCATAACCTCTGGGTTGATTTACCCCAAACCCACATACCTTGAGTCGGTTCCAAAACCCCTGAGAAGAGTAAGTTTAATCAACCACCTACTGGTTACCCAGAGTTAATGCGCGTGCATGGTGCATACATAAAGACATTTTCAATGGTTCGCCAATTTCACGAGTCAAAATGGAAAAACAAAGTGAAAAAAGAGAGCGGCATACTTCACAGAGGTTTTAATGCACGCATTTGAAGAATTCAAGCCAATAATAATGAAAAAAGCAATACGGCTGCATCAGATAAAGAAAGAGAATTGGCTTGGCAAAAAATAACGGACAGAGTAAATGAGTGTATTAAATTGCAAATTTGCCATCGCCTCCCCTTTTATTATAATGCAAAATAATTAAACACCGCTTTCGCATCCTTTTGACTTGGAAGTTAGAACAAAAAATTAAAAAGCCCTCTGTAACATCTCAACAATCTAAATAAGTCCAGGCATACACTTACCCTATAAATAGGCCAACAATACTCCCATAAAAATAAGTATTTCTTTACAATTAAGATGTGTATTTGGCAATAACGAAATTAATATAAAGGCTCTGCGGGATTTGCTTCGCCACTTCCTTCCACAATTCGGCCTCAACGCGATGGAGAGCGGCAGCTGAAATTTAATAAAAGAATAATGCCAACATTAGCCTACATATACTCTGTCTACATTATGCATTTAAGACTCAATTAATATTTAGTTATTATTTGAAAAACCCACCATGATTAAGCTACATGTTTTTGTGGAGGAAAATGATTGAATCCACTGTAGACGGCTTCAGCACGGTCCTGCGCTCACTGATTGTGCGTCCAGCAGCACTGAACACCCTTTCACTGCTGCTGCTACTGATGATTTAGGATATATGTAATATGTGACAGCTTGCTCAGGGGAGAACCGGGGCCTCATGGATCAATGCTGCGTACGCACAAAAACTTTCCTTACGCCAGTTTTCACGCTCACAGACGGATTTACTAACAGTGAAATTAATGTGAGAATGTGCGTTCTTCCACGCCAACTTCATGTCTGGCGTACGTGTATTTCTTGTGTGTGTTTGTTTTATTTCCGTTGGCGACTCCTAGAGGCAATTATGTTAAATTGCACACTACAAAGTATCGCACCAACACATGTGAAAAACATTGCTATTAATTTATAATTGATAAAATGGGTTAATTGACAATATTTTTCTACCAATTATGTGATTTAGAACATATAAAAGCATTTGCAAATGTATACAACCCTTAGTCTATGGCAATGGCAGTGTTGGCCTTATTAGAGGACATTGTCAATGGCCGAATCCGAAGGGACGCGTTTTTAGGGATCACAGTGATTTTTTTGGCCCACGATGATGACTGGCTTATTAGCCGTTTCAGATTTCCAAGGGCTATCCTCTTGAAGCTCTGTGCTGAGTTGGGTCCAAATTTGGAAAGAGAGACAGCGAGGAGCCACGCATTACCCGTTCCCTTACAGGTGCTGACAACGCTTGGTTTCCTGGCAACTGGTTCTTTCCAAAGGGGACTGACAGACCGCTCGGGCTTAAACCAGTCGTCTTTGAGCCGTGCAATGCCAGCTGTATGGGACGGGATCATCCGCATGTCTAGCAGGTATATAAGGTTTCCATACCATACAGTTGACCAGCCAAACATTAAAGCGCAATTTGCAGCGATCGCCGGTTTTCCTAATGTAATCGGAGCGATCAACTGCATGCACACTGCTATAAAAGCGCCATTTAAGGACGAATTTGCATATGTGATTCGGAAACATTTCCAATTAATAAATGTGCAAATAATATGTGATGCTCAAATGCGCCTAACAAATATTGTGGCAAGGTGGCCTGTCAACCCATGATTCATTCATCCTCACAAACAGCATGGATGGGATGAGGCTCGAAGGTGGCAGGGTGCGTGATGGGTGGCTTCTTGGTGAGTGTATGTATTTAAAGATATTATTCCAGCTAAGTTATTTTTATTTATTTTATTATTAATTCCGGAGGACAAACTTGCAAATAACACATTCTGTGAAGTTTCTCTTCTTGCTTGCTTTTGCTATTGCTTTTTTGTTTGGTTTTGCCAAAGTGGAGTCATTACCATATTTATATGGGGGAGGAGGCAGGGAGGGATTTTGCGCTCGTGCACATGCGCTCAATTTCACGTTAATTCGGATGTACAAAGAGAATATGCGTGGGATTCCGCGTACGCAGTGTTTCATACATCAGATTTTTTTACTGCGTACGCACATTTACAGCTTTGTCCGGGCATTGGGCTGACAGTGGCGTTTCAGTTTCTAACACCAGAGACAGCCACAATTAAGTGTCTTCCTCAAGTTAACGCTGTGCTTCATAGAACGGCTTGAGAAAGTCTATCAAAAAGCCCAGTGTGTCCGGCGCTATTTTTTCAATGCACACGCTCTCCCCTCGTGCCTCCAGCTTTTCATTGAGCTCATGATAAATGTATATGGGAACCCTCCCATACACAGCCCCGACATTAATTAGTTCTTGCGCCAGCTCTTTAAATCCTTCTCCATTTACTATCGTAAAAGGCCTAATTTCTTTACAGCAAAAGCTGACACACTTCTCCGTCATTGTTTGTTTCACCTTCTCAGGGATGGGTTTTGATACTGTAACAAACGATTTGATTGTTGGTTGATTCTGGGCACTAGCAGGTGTTAAACAGCTTCGATCAACATGCCTTTTCAGCGTCGAATTCCCTGTCGTTTTGCTGTCCTACTTTAACAGAATGTCGCACTTTTTGCATTTCACATAACTTACTGGCTCATTATTCGGGTCCCGTCGGGTTCGGGCAAAGATCTTCAGCTCTAGTATATTGACTAGGAATTTATGGTTTCTTATTTAATGAGGTGTAATCCTTTTGGAACCAGAAGCCAAGTGAAAACGAAACACAAAAAAGTTCTGCAAAAAGGTAATATTTGATTACACGATCACTGAACTATTTATTAAACACTATTAAGTATATTCTTTCTGTCATGTAGCTAATAGAAAGAAGGTTGAAGCCCGTCTAACCGGCGGGGGCCCACCACCACATCCCCTCACCCCACCTAAGGAGCGGCTCTGTCCCTTAATAAAGGGCGACCAGTGACACTAACATGGTAAAATGTAAGTTTACCACTTTGATTTGTTTTTATTATATGACTTAATTAATAAATAATGACTTAATAAATTACTACCTTTGCCAGTTGAAGGCTTTTGATCATGCTTAACGTTTTTATGCAGGCTTACTGTATTTAACTGCATATGATGTATAGGCTACTGTGCTCTTTGTTGTATTACTGTGACATGTTTTTTTTTCTGCATTAGTGGTTTTTCTTTGATAATATTAAGAATGTTATGGGTTGTTTTTTTTTTATAGATACTAATAGAGGGATTGTATTATTGGACTCTGCAGAAATGACAGTCTGTTACAGTTGTGTTTTGGTGTCAGGTACCTTTAGATGCTTTTAGATATTTTGTGTTTTTTTTCTCTTTGCCAGATAATGTATTCTTGCATATTTCCACTAATGGATGAAGATGAACAGACCACATCTGCTGTGACAGAAGTGGAAAATGCTGGTAGATCCACTGAGGTAGGATGCATACTATTATAATGCAGCGTCCCCTTTTTACATTAGAGTAATAAATTGTCATTGTTCTTTCACAGTACATACCTGGGGATTTGCCCACAGATGAAGGTCCTTCAACCTCAATGCACAATCTAATTAATGTAAGAATTTGTGTGCAGTTGTCCATATTTAAATTTTATTGTCTGACAGAAACATTTATTTAATTATTTTTGCCTTTCTAGTTGCCAGCAAAGGAGCTGTATAAGGTCCATCTTCAAAAACAAATAAGAAAAAGTGACATGGAGAGGGACCTTATACAGCTTCAAATGGAAGAGAAAAGGCTATCCATTAAAAAAAACAACACTAGAAATTGAATTACTGGAGCATCGCCTCAAGGTGAGAACTTGTGCGTATATTAATCTGTTGCATGTTAAAAGTGTTGTGTATATAAACTGTTGTGTTTATATAAAAAAAAATATTTTATTTTACTTTTATTGTATTTCAGGAAATGAACTGCACAGCAGACCAGTGCAAACAATTTAATTAAGTAATTTTGACAAATCCTGTCTCTCAAAAGTCTTCCATCTCTGTTCTGTGCCAAAATCTGTAGAGGTTCCACTGGGCCATCTTCTTCAATACAAGGAGGATGGCTCTCTCCTCTTATAGTGGCAATGTTGTGAAGCACAACACAAGCCACTATGATGTCGCATGCCCTCTCTGGATTGGCCCAGAGCCCACGCAGACACTGAAACCTAGACTTGATGATCCCTATAGTCATCTCCACCTTGGCCCGTGTTTGGCTGTGAGCCAGGTTAAAGCCTGTCTGTGGTCCAGGATCAGGTTCAGGGTAGGGTGTCATTAAATAGGGCAGACAAGACAATCCTTGGTCCCCCAGCAAGTAACCATTGTACTGGCCTGTAATGATTCAAGTGTACAATACAAATATAGTAAAAAGAAAAATATGCCATACCCTGCTGAAAATTCTGGCATCATGCACAGATCCTGGCAATTTTGCCTTAACATTAGTAATGATGTGAGTTGCCTTACATATTAGTCTACCTATAGTTAGTGTAAAAAAGTAATGAGTTTAATTATTTTAACAAGGCAAAAAATTAAGGACACAAAATCAAGTTGTTACCTGTACATTGATACTATGAATAGATTTCCTATTCACACAGTCTCCCTCATTTATTGAAGGAGCTTTAATAGGAATGTGGGTGCCATCAATGCACCCATTACCTTTGGAAACCCTCCCCTAATCAGGGGCGTTCATAGGATTTTCAGTTAAGGGGGGCTCAGCCCCCATAGATGTTTAACACATATTTGGCTCGTTCAGAATCAGTACTGAAATGAGTCTTCTCGATCACACACGCTGTTTACCGTATAAACCTTTTTCTATGTACAGGTACAATCAAAAAAATGTAACCAGAAAACAGCATTTAACTTTAAACTTACATTGATTAGCAATATAAACAACACACCTATGAGGCTGGACAATGGAATAAACTGTGTGGGTGCCAATAATGTCAAACATTTATCTGTTAATTCTTTGACAATGGAAGGTTTTTCAAGTCACATGGGAGTAGGTCTCCGAATGAGCGGCAGGTAAGAATAGAACATCTTTTTTTTTCATGTGACTTGAAAAACCTTCCATCTACAGTTTAATTATATAAATATTAAAACTTTGATCATCATGTTATCTAGTTTAATTTAGTGTTTTAGCTACATAAATAAGACAGTAGGTTCTCTATTCAACCCCTTAAAATTTCATAGCTACTAGGCTATTTATTCAAATTCATTAATATAGACAAACATTGTTTTAATGTAATGTCTGTACTGTCTCCGTTTCTTTTCACCCTACATACATCTGACTTTAGATATAACTCAGAGTCATGCCACCTGCAGAAGTTCTCTGACGACTCTGTGGTTGTTGGGTGTATAAAGGAGGGTGACACCTCGGAGTACCAGTCTGTAGTGGATGACTTCGTTTCCTGGTGTGAGCATAATCACCTACTACTGAACATCAGGAAAACAAAGGAGATGGTTGTAGACTTTAGGAGAAGCAAGACCCCTGTGACTCCTATATCTGTAAAGGGAGAGATAGTGGACATGGTCTCTGAATACAAATATCTGGGAGTCCATCTGGACAACAAACTTGACTGGTCACTCAACACAATGGCACTCTACAAGAAAGGACAGAGTCGGTTGTATTTTCTTCGAAGGCTCAGGTCTTTTAACGTCTGTAACACCATTCTGCGGATGTTCTATGAAACCGTTGTGGCGAGTGTCATTTTTTACGCTGTGGTCCATTGGGGTGGTAACATTAAGGTGTCTGATAAGAACAAACTGGACAAGTCAAGTAAAAAGGCCGGATCTGTGCTAGGCATGGAGCTTGACTCTGTGGATGTAGTAGCGAAGAGGAGGATTCTATCCAAAGTACAATCCATTTTGAACAATCTTTCTTACCCGCTATACAGTGTCTTCGCTGAACAGAGGAGCAGTTTCAGCCAGAGACTGATCACTATCAAGTGTTTCACAGAGCGCCACAGAAGATCCTTTTCGGCCATAAAAGTTTACAACTCTTCTCTGTAACTCATACACACATGTATGTGGATTTTTCACTAACTGTTACACAACAGGACATTATCACTTACCATATTAATAATATGATTACTGCAATACTACTTCCCAATAAAATATGTAATACAAGATTACATATGATAATACAATATTACATACATATACCAGATTACTGTGCAATACTTACAAGTGGCCTTGAGTCATATTCTGATGGTACTTACTGTTTTAGGAACTTCTTTTTTTAAGATTATTATTATTTATTACCTTTATTCTTTATTACCTTTCTTAGTTAACAACTGTGAGCACCTGTAACCGAGCATAAGCAATTTCCCTCTGGGATTAATAAAGTTATTTGAATCTTGAATCTTAAACATTCTACTGTGTTGCCACGGGTGACTAACGTCACCCTCGCGCGTGGGCCAGCCCAGTCAGTACGTAAATATATAAATCATTACATATATCCTAAATCATCTGGATGAGCGCGTCGATTGCACGGGCGCCGCCGACAAAGAGCGTGTTGTTGCGGGAGGGAGAGGTTGATTTACGACAGCTGTTTACGGGAGTGTAGTCCAGTGTGGGAGATGCATTGTGGGTAATTATCCCACATGGAAAGAACCTATATGAGGATATATGCGTGAGCACCTGTAACCGAGCATAAGCAATTTCCCTCTGGGATTGATCAAGTTATTTGAATCTTGAATCTTAAACATTCTACTGAGTTGCCACGGGTGACTAACGTCACCCTCGCGCGTTTAAATCATGGTCGTGGCCAGTGGCGGACTGGCCATCTGGAGTACCGGGAGTTTTCCCGGGGGGGCGCTGGCCAGTGTGGGCCAGCCCAGTCAGTACGTGAATATATAAAAAATGCCAGAAACCCTAATATTGCATCTATTTCCTAAATCATCTGGATGAGCGCGTCGATTGCACGGGCGCCGCCGACAAAGAGCGTGTTGTTGCGGGAGGGAGAGGTTGATTTACGACAGCTGTTTACGGGAGTGTAGTCCAGTGCGGGAGATGCATTGTGGGTAATGAGGTCCGGTGTGTGTGAACGCGTATGTGAGATATAAGCTGGGATATAGAGCCCGAGTTTTGTTTTCTTTTCAGTAGTTTTTAGTTGGATTTAAGTGCAGGGTCCACCCGAAAGGGTGTACTATAACATGACAATGCAGCAAATAAAAGAACAGGGGCATCGACCAGTTTGTCCTTCTCATTAATACACGAGCATGAATTAACGGGCTGTTACGCTGCCGCGAGCAACATTAAAAATAAAGCCATAATAATAATTAGACATGACGGAGGGAGAGATATTGATCCTTTCTCGATGCAGCGAATTTCTTTGAGCAAATTAATAATAATTTTAATGAATGAAAAGGAGGAAGTAGAAAAGGTGGAGCTGAAAGTTACACGAAAATAAGGAAAAGCTTTAGAGGTAAATGCTGTGAAATGCTTCAAATGAACAGATTCTGTCTTTGGTGTGAAGGAAAATTACAATTCCGCTCTGATGGCTCTAACATTACGGTCAGGGACAGCGAGTCTGGATCCAGCAGCTCACCACATCCAACATCATAGTACACTGGCTCATTAAAGATTCATTTATAAAACCACATACTAGTATAAAAATATAACACAAAGAAAAACGTAACTAAAAAAGTATCACTGAACATATATTGGGTCATATTTGTAAAACAAAGGAAAGAACAATAAGTTCATCATTCAAAGTTATTCAGATCAGTGTAAAGTTAGTATGATTTTAAAAGTGCTATAACTCCACCTGGCACAGTTTCATTTCAGTGGAACAATCTAATCACATGTGCAGTGCCATGGAAAAGTATTTGCCCCTTTCTGATTTTTTTTCTTTGCATATTTGTCACACGTGTATGGGTGGAATTTCACCTAAACACTTTATGAGAAAAAAACTAACAAAACCTTTTTGTTTGTGAGATATCATGAACATTTCACAGGAAGTATCATCGTGATGCAGTGTAAGATATACCACTCATCAGTGTAAGCTATAAGTGCAGCAGGTCAGTGATGATGAACCGTGCCTGCTGATGATGACCAACACCTCTTCCCTGATCTACCTGAGCCGAGTCAGGTATCACAATCAAAGAATCACAATCAAACTGAACAGGTAAACTGGAATAAAATCAGTAGCAGCATTAACTCGTGCTAGTAATTATTATGGTAGTCAATATTAATTCAAAATAACATTTCTCAGCCTTATTTTAAATTAATATTGACTACCATAATAAGTAACTAGTTTACTAGCATGAGCTAATGCTGCTACTGATTTTATTTCAGCGTACTGTACCTCTTCAGTTTTATTGTCATTCTTTTAAAAAAAAAAAATGTCTTTAAAGATTTATGTGTTGTTTGTCTTGATGTTCTCTCGTCTGTTTCTTTGTTTTACTAATATGACCCAATATATTGTAGCGTTTTACCGGATCTTGGAGAACGAGTGAGCTTGATTGCTGCCCAATGCAATAGCTGAGAGAACTTTATTTCACACAGTCATTAACACAGCATGGGAAACACATTCACTCGAGAACCCACGCAATTCAGCCTAAGCATGAACTGAAGCACATTTAACAGTAGGAAGGACGAGGGCCAAAGCCACCAAACATGGCCAAAGCCACCAACCTCACTAAACTTCCCCAACAAGGTAAACACATAGAAATCCCCCCCGCAACTTCTAGCAGACAGGAGCCATTTGAATGTATCCTCGTCTGGATACAGGATATAGAAGGTGTTACCACAGAAGGCATAAGAAAGCACAGTGAGGGGTCTGTTCTTAAGACACAGGAATCTTCTTATTAGATTACAATGTCTTACAATATTATAAAACCATACCGCAGGCCATGTTTGAGTGTTACGTGGGTGTGATCTCCTGTAGATCTCCTGAATTTTGTGGGTTCTAAAAATGAATGCGTTTTCCATGCTGTACTGTGCTGGTGGAATAAATTTCTCTCAGCCATTGCATTGGGTAACAATCAAGCTCACTCATTCTTCAAGATGCTTTCAGTGGTAAAAACGCTACAATATGTGCTGTTGTTCGCACATATTAAAATAAAAACAGAAAAGATGTTTGCGTATTTAATCAGACACTTCTGAGTTCAATTTTTATTCAGTTCTAATCTGATCAGTTAAAATTTTCTTATATAAAAACACCATTTAACAGGAGATCTCTCTCTCTCTCTGCAGCTCGGAGTAAAAGGCATGTCGAAAGGTTGGTGCCGAGAGCTCTTCATGATTGGTTGCACAAGTTGCCTGTTTAAAAGCTAATATTAAACGCTATTGTTCTTTTTAATGCGTTTAAGTAATGCAGCCAACATAATCCTTCATATTAAAATTCCATTATTTTTCTGTAAAATATCAATATTACAAATATTCCTTTCTAAACATTCTACTGCGTTGCCACGGGTGACTGACGTCATCCTCGCGGGTTTGAGTCATGGTTGTGGCTAGAAGGGATAAATAGCTCTGACCGGAAACTAACAATGAAATGAATTGTTATACCTACAGTATTGTATCATTTTTCACGTCTAAAACTAATCCTTTCTGTAATACAAAAAGTTTTATTGTTGTATAGTGAGAGAAAAAAAAAAAAAAAAAACTTAGATTGATGTGCGCATGCCCAATAGAGCTCGAGCTGTATTCCTTCTAGCCTTAACTGTATTAAACCCATTATCAAAATCAAATTACAATTATTTAAAAGAATATAGTACTACAAGCTGTTCATAAAATTTTTTATGTAATTTTAATCTTTTTGGAATACTATTAACTTTGCATTGGTTAAACAAGACCAAGGAAAGTTACAGAATTAGTGATTCAGAATGTTTTGAACTGACAGTTGTTTTACTGTAGTTTTACTAAAACTGCATAAAAACATTCTTGTTTATACTGTTTTGTTCACCATTTTTTATACTGTTTTATATTGCTCTTTAAAATGTCACTCTGATCAACTAAAATAAGCACACTTGCACTATTCTTATTGCACTGTTCCATTTTTCACCATATCAGCCTTCTGTGTTGTAAACTGTCCCTTTTTGCAGAACAGTAACTCAATTATCTTACCTCTGTTGTTCTCCAAGTTCTCCAGTGTTATTTAAGTTTTTTTTTTTTAAGTTTATTTAAGTTTTTTTCAGTGTTATTTGTGTAGCGTTTTAACGTAATAATGACCATGAATAGCTTCCAGCATTCTTCATCATTAATACGTAGGGTTTACATAATAAAGGCAACGAATGACGGTTGCATTGTCCACCAATAAATATAGACATTTTAATGTAGACACAATGCCAACGCATCCTTCGTCATTAATAAGTAATGTTTAGCTCTGGGTCAGAGTTGTATAGAATCTTTAACGATTCGGGTTAATTTAATTAACTGAATCAAAATTTATAATGTACACTTTATCGACTACCCGTCCAGCGTTTAGCACAATTTAGTGTATCTTACCAGTTCTGGTTATCACATGGCCAACGGCTATAACACAAAACCTAGTATTTAGCAATTATGAGCAAGGTAACAAGATCTGGACAAATGTTTAGACTTTAAAATACATGACCAAGACAACAGTTCTTTATAAAGAAACAAGGATTTATTTGACTAATTTACGATACATGAAACTACACTACTTGAACGCACGCACGCACACACACATACACACAAACAGTTTGGCAAGCGAAAATGAATGAAGTTATTCTAGTACTGTTTACTAGATCAACGAAAGTCACAAGAGTAGAGTCTTGGGTTCAATCTTACGGTTTAGTTATGAAATGAGCACCAACTTCAGCAAGGCATGCAGCTTTGTTTGTTTACTTGCGTTATGTTTCGTTCTCATCCTTTGGTTCGCCTCCAGCGAAGGGAATCACGGCGTTGCTGATTGGTTGGTGCGCTGTTGTAGAGATGACGTCAGTCAGGAAAGCCCTTCGGTGAGGCGTTGGTTGCCTGGTTACCGATGGCTGCGCTCTGGAACTTCTCCTGAGGTTTCCTCTCCTCCGGCCGCGCGCGGGAATTTGGAGTTTTGGCACGAAGTCTCGTTGAGAGTTCTTGAAGAGCAGATGACGCCAGCAGTGGCGGCTCAGCGCCCGCAAGGGCAGAAGCCCGAGCTGTTTGGAAGATGTTGTAAGTTGCAGTTGTGATGTTAACTTCTCTTCTTCTCTCTACTGTGGACTTCCTGAGGGTTTTTGTCCCTTGGGGGTCAGTCCGTCCCACAGGTGATTCATCCAATCGGATGTGATTGCAGGGCTTAGCCACGCCTCACGTGGTTCCTCCTCCCGTGCATAAATTAGCCAGGTGTTTCGGCTGTCACCTGTGACCCATCCGGTTGGAGTTTTTAATACTTTATATGAAGTAATTTTGCATGAGCTCTGTTCATGCTACCAATTACCCATGTTCACCAACATTCTTGAAATAAAGCCAGCTTGAGATTGACACCAAACATTACATATCTTACCCACTCATTCCTTCCTTTATCTAATAAAAAGGTTTGTAAATGCTGATTACACCTTTACAGTTATGCAGAATAATCAAACATATACACAGGAATAAAAGGAACTGAGTAACTATATGTGAATACGTTTTGCCCTACTGGCACACTTTAAAGATGTTTAAAATAGTGTCCATGCCGTATGCCTATTTATTTTATTCTTTTTATTTATATTACTTTGTTTTTCTCTGTTGTCGGAAACGCTGCAGGTGCGTGAAAATTTGACGATGTGTGAATCCAGATTCTTGATATTGTGGCATAGGCTGACGACCATCATGCCTTGCCGGGGGGTTGTTCTATGTGTTCACCCTGTTGGGGAAGTTTAGTTAGGTTGGTGGCTCCGGTCACGTTTGAGTGAAATGTATGCCTTCCCAATACTGTATTGTGCCGGTGAAGTAAATTTCTCTCAGCTATTGCATTGGGTAACAATCAAGCTCACTTGTTCTCCAAGATGCTTTCGGGGGCAAAAACGCTACAACTTGCTGTTGTTCGCACATGTTAAAATAAATACTGAAAAACATGTTTATTTAAACAGATCCTCCTCAGTTCTATTTTCGTTCAATTCTAATCTGATCAGTTAACGATTAATGTTCGGATAACTAACCGAGCTTTACGGTTGGAAAAATTTATTTAAACAATAAGTAAACACTGATCCGTAGTTTTCTGATTTTCATTTATATCATTTTAAGTTCTCTTATACAGTAACACCATTTTAGTTCAGTTATGTTTTGTTTAATTTGTGAAGGGATATGTAAAGTAGAGATCGACCGATATGGGTTTTTTTTATAACCGATGCCGATGTTTAGAGGTCAGGGTCAGCCGATGGCCGATATGTGCTGCTGATTTTTTTGGCCGATTTTTAGGGCCGATATCTTGAAGTTTTCCCTTTCATTTGCATGCTAAAAGGTCACACTAATAACGAGTGGATGCACAACATTTCTAAACTTAACATAATTTATTGAACACTGACTTATAAATAAAACAGGTAATATAAAAAAACTGTGAATCATTTACATAAATGTTTTAGAGCATTTATCTAGCAGAATTTTTCAAGTTTGTTGGAACATGAATAAACTTAAATATACATTTAAATAAAATAAATACAACATAAATAAAATAAATAAAAATCAATTAAACTGAAAAATATAAAAATAAAAACTAATATATACAAAACATAATGAAAAAAATTATAATGACGTGCTGAAACACTAGCAACCAGCAACATTTGTGTTCGGTATAAATGACACAGAACATCTGAAGTGCATTCTAACTTTCTGCTCTTTGGAATTTTTCTGCATTTTTATATAAAAGTCCTCAAGTAACCAACTGTGAATAAAGGTTTTCATGCACTTGACTTAGCAGCATTAAAAATCTATTTTAGTTCAAATAACATAGCAGCAAACCCCTCATTTTTGAGTGAAGGAAATGATGTAAACATTACAGAATATAAAAAAGAATGTGCTTCAATTTTAACTCAATTGCAGTCCCTGAGTCTTCCTCACTCTACCCATCTTCACTGAAAGTTCTCCAAATTGGCTATTGCTAAACGCTGTAAAAACACGCGTCTCCACACCATATGACCAATGGATGAGAACCCCCGAACCGCAAATTGAAAGGATTTTTGTGTTGGTGTTTTTGTCGCGAATCTAACAGTTAACAGGCAGCGTTCCAGTCTATCTGTACAGCATGTGGACATGTTAAAAACTAGGTACACTGAGGTATAGGCTGGTCCGCTATATATGTTTGACTATGGGACTTTGAAATATCAGAATTTAAGCCTTACATTTATCTCTCAGGACTGTTGAATCTTTTCTTGAAGTTTTGGCTTGGGGTCCTTCACACGCGGCAGCAGCACATTCCACCGCATCAATAACATGGGACTGCCCGCGGATGTGCCTGACTTTAAATCGGCGCTACTAAACAAGGATATCGGCCGATGCCAATATATTAAAAAATGACAAATATCGGTGCGATATATCGGTCGACCTCTAATGTAAAGTAGCCGAAGTGCATAAGGACTGGTACACTCAGTATGTAAACGGTGACCCAGATACCACCAGAAAAGAAGAAGAGCAGGAGAGGAAGAAAAAGCAGTATTTGAAAGAAAAAAAGCTGATCGAAGAACAAGTGCGACGAGGCAGGGAGGGAAAAGAGCCCGAGGTGTGTACTGTATATATGAAAGAGAGATGCTTTTAGATGTTCTACTTGATGTTCTTTGATTTAACTTTATATCGGCTGTTGTATGTGCAGGAGAGGTCAGTCTCTCTGTGTTGGTCTTCAGGGAGCGGAATCGCTTTCCAGACCACAACAGAGTGAACAGTCCATTGTTGGGATGGCCGAGGTCCTTCACCATCTTCTTGGCCTTGGTCCAGCACCACTTGCTTCAGATCGAGTGCAGGTCAGGGAGCTCGGTGCAGATGATGCGCTCAGCTGATCGCACCACCCTCTTGTTTTTCTCTGTTGTCGGAAACGCTACAGGTGCGTGAAAGTTTGACGAATCCAGATTCTTGATATTGTGGCGTAGGCTGACGACCATCATGCCTTGCCGGGGGGTTGTTCTATGTGTTCACCCTGTTGGGGAAGTTTAGTTAGGTTGGTGGCTCCGGTCACGTTTGAGTGGTAAGGGGGTGTGATCTTCTGTTAAATGTATCCCGGTCCATGTTTAAGGTTGAATTGTGTGGTTTTTAAAAATGTATGCCTTCCCAATACTGTATTGTGCCGGTGAAGTAAATTTCTCTCAGCCATTGCATTGGGTAACAATCAAGCTCACTCGTTCTCCAAGATGCTTTCGGGGGCAAAAACGCTACAACATGTGCTGTGTGCTGTTGTTCGCACATGTTAAAATAAATACTGAAAAACATGTTTATTTAAACAGAACCTCCTCAGTTCTATTTTCGTTCAATTCTAATCTGATCAGTTAACGATTAATGTTCGGATAACGAACGGAGCTTGGCGGTTGGAAAAATTAATTTAAACAATAAGTAAACACTGAACCGTAGTTTTTTGATTTTCATTTATATTATTTCAACTTCTCCGTACTGTTACACCCATTTAGTGGAGCTATGTTTTGTATTATTTGTCAAGGAGAATGCAAAGTCGAAATGCATACCGACTGGTACACTCGTGACCCAGGTACCATCAAAATTGAAGCTGAACAAGAGAGGGCAAAAAAGCGAAGCCAAGAGAGGAAAAAAAAAGGAGGATTTGAAAGAAAAAAAGCTGATTGAAGAACAAGTGCGACGAGGCAGGGAGGGAAAAGAGCCCGAGGTGTGTACTGTATATATGAAAGAGAGATGCTTTTAGATGTTCTACTTGATGTTCTTTGATTTAACTTTACATCGGCTGTTGTATGTGCAGGAAAGGGTATTCAAGGAATTCAAACGCAAGAATGATGAGAAGATTTCCTTCACCTGGGCTGCCAGATCTTCCTCTGCAGGCCCAGCCAAAGCAAGGTTGCGTTCTGTCACAGTAACATCACCCTACTTTATACGTTTATTCAAAAATATGTTTTAAGATGTTTTATATGTTTACATTGTTTTTTTTCTGTTCCACAGAACATCGTGGGCTTCCACTGCATCTGTCAGAAAAGAAACTTGTGTCCAGGAGAAAAAGAAAAAATCCTCTCCTAAAGAGATGGAGGTAGCTGTTCTTTTCCCACTTGATGTTTTATTTATTTTATCCTGAATTCCAGTCATTCACTGACGAACGGCCGCCTTTAAAATGTTTGCACCATTTGAATGTTTTACTGCGGTTAAACATCTCATCGCTGTGCTGCGCTTGAAGTCTTCTGCAAATGTTAATCAGGTCCCGGTTTGACTTGAACATCATATAACTACTTTGATTTACCTTTACAAGTTAGTTACTCTGTCCCCGTCAGTCTCAGTGAAATACCTCTTTTCAAATAACTCATTTATTTTCTGATTAATATTGTGTCCGTTATTTTCCTCAAATCAAATAAAAAAAAAAAAAATCAAAAGCTGTCTTTAAAGGCATTTTAGAGAATTTGACAGTACATCCAACCGGCCTCACAACCGCAGGCCACGTGTAACCACACCAGCCCAGGACCTCCACATCCAGCATGTTTACCTCCAAGATCGTCTGAGACCAGCCACTTGGACAGCTGCTAAAACAATCGGCTTGCATAACCAAACAATTTCTGCACAAACTGTCAGAAACCGTCTCAGGGAAGCTCATCTGCATGCTCGTCGTCCTCATCGGGGACTGTACCTGAATGCAGTTTGTCGTCTTAACCAACTTGAGTGGGTAAATGCTCTTATTCGATGGTGTCTTGCACATTGGAGAGGTGTTCTGTTCACGGATGAGTCCCTGTTTTCACTGTTTAGGGTAGATGGCAGACAATGTGTGTGGCATCGTGTGGGTGAGCGGTTTGCTGATGTCAATGTTGTGGATCGAGTGGCCCATGGCGGCGGTGGGGTTATGGTATGGGCAGGCATCTGTTATGGACAACGAACACAGGTGCATTTTATTGATGGCATTGTGAATGCACAGAGATACCATGACGAGATCCTGAGGCCCATTTCTGTTCCACAGCACATCATGGGCTTCCACTGCATCTGGCAGAAAAAGAGAAACTTACTTCCAGGAGAAAAAGAAAAAATCAGCTCCTGGGCCGGAGGGCTGCAGAAGTTGCAGTGGTACTGTCAGATGTGTCAGAAACAGTGTCGAGATGAAGTAAGTTTGTCTTCTGAACTGTGTGTGTGTGAAAGCTTCCCCCTTCTCTTCTTACACAGTTTCCTCCACTCTTTTCACACACACAACGGAAACACTGTTTCATCAGAAAAATAAATAAGAAATCTCTCTATTGACACTCGAGTGAGGGCACACTAATGGAATCACTGTGCTGCCTGTTTAAAAAAAAATAAAAAATAAAAAAAAACACACACTCAAGTAATATTTGCCCTTGGGAATCTCTACTTTTACTACAGTACAGAATTTCTGTTCTTGTACTGTATCAATACTGATATAAAATGGCATTGAGCACAAACGCACCCTGTTGCTGATTGCCTGATCTCACACACGAAGCAAGTCCATTGTTGGGATGGCTGAGGTCCTTCACCATCTTCCTGGCCTTGGTCCAGCACCGCTTGCTGCAGATCGAGTGCAGATCAGGGAGCTCGGTGCGGATGATGCGCTCAGCTGATCGCACCACCCTCTGTAGAGCTCTCAAGCTGTCCTGCATGGTGCTGTTCCCGAACCAGGTCGTGATATTTCCCGTCAGGATGCTCTCTATTGTGCAGGAGTAGAAATTCCTGTTTGTAGATAATGGAGCCCTGGTCGAATTCATAGCCGGAATGTAGCAGCTCTGTAGCGATGATAGAGCCGTCGCTGAACGATGGGGGTTGGCGTCCCACTTCCTTACAGTTAACGAGGATGTGTTGTCCATGGGTCCTGACAATCAGACACAATTCAGAGGAATAACCAAGTCATAGAAATGTCTTGATTTAGTAACACTTCTATAAATCTTTAATAATATGGAGAAATTATTCCCGTGAATTTACTCAGATTATTTCTTTAATTTGCCTGTAAACGAACACTCCCCTGGTACACAAGTTACCAATTAAGAGGAAAAGGGCAATCACATATTCAATCTGAGACACAGGAGTCCCCGTTGTCAATCTTTTTGTTATTGTACAATGTAGTAATAATATTGCTTATTGTTTAAACATAACCAAACTTTTAAAACATAGCTTATAGGCAAGGCTTTTATACTCTTATTTGATGTGATATTTATGCCCAGAAAAAAAAAAAAAAAACATACCTGTAGAGCAAAGCTCGCTTGCCATCCAAAAAGTCTGAAAACAACATGTCAGAAATTTTGGCTATATTATAAAAATCCCTTCTCTAATTGTGAGGCTGAAATTTACAGAGAGCCCCGGTGCCGTAAACACGAGCCGGCTTCAAGGACCTCTCAGCTCTGGAGTACTTGGCGGCGGCCACCATCTTCATGGACTTGGTGATCTTCTGGATGTTCTTGATTGACTTCAACCAAATGGTGACTGAGGAGCAAAACATCAAAAAGGTCATTTGTCATCAGGAAGTGAAAGGAATTAGCTGGTTTCCAGTTCAATCATCCTCAGATATAACACATTCTCTGTGCACGAGCTTCCGCACGGAGCAACAGAAACATGTTTTTAATGGCGTTATATTATCAAAAGTTGTGCACAATAAAAAGCATTTTTCTCCAAACATTGCAGCCAAATTAGTCTTGAAACCCACTCATTATACACTCTTATACCAGTCTCAAAACAGTGTGAGCACTAATTAGTCTCACAACCTTGCACGAAACGGGGTTAGAAGCTGGGTGCTTCCTCAACTGAACAACACACACTCAATGTCAGGTGGGGTTTTGTAAATTTGGAGGCATTTGAGGTGATGTAAAGTCACCATTTCTTTATAATCCTACAGGTAGTACACTCGTAACTATTTACACATTCTCATTCTATGAGGTAGGACTGAATTATTCGGCCAAGTTTGTTTAGAAATAATAATAATGTCACATGATATAACAGAAATATGTGCTGCTCAGTAACAAAGTAGCTTTGGGGTTTCATTCACTCACTCACTCATCGTATATACCAATTTATCCTGTATACAGATTCACAGGGGGCTTGGAGTCTATCACAGGAGACTTAAGATACGAGGCGGGGTACACCCTGGATGGGGTGCCAATCCATCACAGTGCACACACACTTATGCTCATTCACAGACTATGGTCAATTTGGTAGCCTAATCTGCATGTTTTTGGACTGTGAACATGTAAACTCAACACACAATTCAAGCAAGAATTAAACCATTTTAAGTTCATTTGTATTGCTTAAATACTGAGCTTGGTTTTTAAGTAACAAAACTAATGTTAATTAATACTCTATTATAGTGCTGGGCGATATGGAAACATCATATATCACGATATGGATTATTTTATATCACGATAACGATATATATCACCCTTCTCAACTGCATACATGGGGGTCATGCCTTTACAAATGTAAAGTGTGATTTCTTTATGGCGCTGGGACGTTTTTTCATACGGTGTGCTTTTTATGAAAGACTCTTTAATTTTAGGCTGGCTATATTTTTTCTCGCCACTTGCCCGGGCTGTTTCACAACTTTCTTTACGTCGCATTTCTTGGGTTCTCCCGTATTCTTTTTCGTGGACCTTCAAGTGGTAAAAGAGGTTTGTTGTGTTAGCGTTAGGTGCGGAAACAGTCTTTTGGCAGAGTTTGCACATGACTGTCTTCTGCTCCGTGTCAGAGCTCTTGAAGCCAAAATGCAACCAAATTACTGACGTACCCCCACGTTTCGGTAAAAGTACTTTTTGGGCTGCTGCCTGCATAACAGTTTCAGTTTGTTGCGACTCCGGGCATTCATCTTCAACCTCTTGCGTCTCCATCTTTAAGCACTCACGAGTTAACTAGCGTAAAGCATGTCGTAAAGCATGTCGTAAAGCATGTCGTAAAGCATGTCGCAACAACGAAAAGCGTCATGTCGCAAAACATGAAACAACAGTTCCTTTTTATTCTTGATTATCACTTATATAAAGGGTAGAGTATGCATTGCATAGCGACAAGACATTATCATACATTTGTCATAGCCTATTTAATGCAATATTTTCTTTAGTAATTGATAAAATTAGGTTAGAAACGATAGAAGAGAAATAGGACAATAGACACTTTTCTATCGTCCCCACGATATATATCGTCATATCGCCCAGCACTACCGTATTATTTACCTAACATTACAATAATGCTATAAGGAACAGGCTACATTTAATTACTCATGTTCAATTCAGATGCAAAGCTGTTGAATAAAGCTAAGGCTTGAGTTACGTCTACTTTTTTTTTTAAGATGTTACAGAAACATATAAATCAGAAACATTGATAATGAATTAGGATATTTATTTTAAAAATTGTGCTACTTGGAAAATCGCAATATGAATTGAATCTGCACCTAGGTATCGTGATGATATTGTTTCAGATGGTCACTGGTCATTCCCATCCCTAATTACTAGAAGAAAACTTTAATGATGTGAAATATTCAATGAATTAAAATAACACCCCCAGTGTGAGTGTGGTGGAGTAAGTGTTATAATCTGTATGAGTGTTACTTACTGTCCTTCAAGGTAGCCATGGTCCTGACCTGCCCACTGTAATAATACAAAACAGTTTATTAGCCAACAATCAGGGTAAAATTAAAAGATCAATTAAAGTGACATGTACAGTTCTGAACCTCTGTGATTAAGTTATAATTCTGCATTTATTGTGAAGCTAATATCCAGTTTCCTAAAGCAAACAGGTAAAAACTGCACAACTTTATATTATTTAGTTTGTGCTAACTATAAAAGCAGGCATGTCTCTACACAAAGTTCTGCGTCAGAAATGTCAGTTAATTTAATTTTTTAAAAGTGACCAGTAGTTAGCATGTCCGCTAGCTGCACGTCAAGCTGCTGTGAAGTTCACTCAGAGGAGCTAAAGCCGCTTTGCTAACCGAGGTTACTGCGGACTACGGAAGAGCCCGGCCTCACAGCTTCTCAACCTCCATTACACTAAACTACCAACACTGCACCATTTTCACATTTATTAATCCAAATTGACGGCAATGGCGTTTAATAGAATAGCACAATAATTAATTTAAAACAGATTACCATAGTGGGAGGAACACCGCCGCGCTGGCCCTGGTGAACATGTTCACTGGCAAAAAAAAACAAACAAAACACCAAAGCTCGGCGAGCTGTGATCTCGCGACACTACGCATTGATCCCGCGTTAACAAAGCTACACAAGAAAGAGTGACGAAATAGACACACCTACGTACGCACGCGCGGTTCTACGTCACAGTATACGCGGTGTACACAGTAGAACAGTGTGAATACTTTTATATAAAAAAATAAAATAATTCTAATTCTTATTTAAAGATGTTCATGCAAAGGTTTTCTTTGGTTGATAGCTGGAGAGAAACTCACCCTTCTCAAAAAATGTTTACGTGGAGCAATAATTCATTATCAGCTCAATCTCGTATTGATCTTTGGTTGACTTCTAAAGAACTTGTTAATGTGTCAACTGATATTATACCTTCACACTTGTCCGACCATAAGAGCATTACTATTCACATTCCAATTTCTAATATTAATTCAAATAAAAACTCTTGCTACTGGAAACTAAATAATGCAGTACTGGCTCATGACAAAGTTAAAGACAAAGTTAATGACATTATTACCAATTTTTGGGCCAAAGCAAAAGGTGAAAATAAATATGGTACCAATTGGGAATTAGCCAAATATGAGATCTCTAAATTTCTACGAAAATTCAGTAGTAATCTGGCAAAAGAGAGGAGGTCTAAAGAAAACGGGGTCATCTCTAAAATCGGCAACATTTTATGTAAAAATGTGGACGATATCACTATTTCTAAAAAATCTGAACTTGCAGAACTACAACACCAACTAGATAATATTTATAAATATAAGGCTGAAGGAGCATATATCCGTTCTCGTAGGAAGTGGCTTGAGGAGGGGGAACAAAGCTCTGCTTATTTCTTTAGACTAGAAAGAGAGCAATCCAAAAGTAATAATATAAATAAACTTATAATTAATGGGGCAGTAAATGAGGATCAAAAAATGATTGGCCAATATTGTGCTACATTTTATAGTGAATTATATGCATCCAAACTCTGCCATCAAGAGGTGAATACATTCTTTGAATCTATTCAGAATGTACCAAAATTTGATAGGATTGATAAAATGATTTGTGATGCTCCTGTTACCCTTGAAGATACTATTGATGCAATTAAGTCATTAAAAAATAAAAAATCCCCCGGAACTGATGGACTCACTTCAGAATTTTATAAATTATTTAGTGATAAATTAGCACCATTTTTATTAGAGGTTTTTAGAGAAAGCTCAGAAAAAATATCACTTCCTCCCACTTTATATCAAAGAGTAATAACCTTAATCCCCAAACCAAACAAAGATCCCCTTCTAATAGATAATTGGCGCCCTATTACTTTACTGAATAATGATTACAAAATAATGGCATTGAAGATCAAATCTGTTCTTAATTCGGTTATAGATGAAACGCAATCGGGATTTTTGCCTAATAGACATATTTCTAATAATATACGTCTAGTTCTGGATATATTAGATTAATCATATTTACTACCAAAAGAAAATTTTATGTTATTTTTAGATTATTATAAAGCTTTAGATACGTTAGAGCACGAGTTTTTGTTTCAAGCATTAAATAGAATTGGATTTGGTGAATATTTCTATAATATGGTGAAAATGTTGTATATGAGTAGTAATAGTTCAATTAAATTAGGTAATAATACTTCTCCCAGATTCTTCTTAAAGCGTGGCGTACGACAAGGGTGCCCTGTCTCTCCTTATCTCTTTATAATAGCATCACAATTTCTAAGTCTGTATATTAAAGAAAGCCCTTTAAAAGGAATTGGTATAGAAAACTCAGAGATAATTATTAGTCAGTTAGCAGACGACACTGTACTGTTCCTGGAAGACTCTCTCCAAATTTCAATAGCACTGGCTACTCTCCAGCTCTTCTCCAAAGCCTCAGGTTTACAGCTTAATCTTAACAAGTGTGAATTATTACCGGTTAAGAATACAATGACTTCTTCAATCTGTGGTATCCCTGTCAAAGATTGCGTAACATACTTGGGCATAAAAATAACCAAAAATTTAAGATGCTCTGCAAACTTCAATCCAATTATTGTTAAAACAAAGAAAAGATTTAACTGTTGGCTGCAGAGAGACCTGTCTTTGAAAGGCAGAGTATTGCTTGTGAAGGCAGAGGGTTTATCTCGCCTTACTTCCGCCGCTCAGTCATTGTGTATTGACAAATCTACTTGTAAAACAATAGATACAATTTTGTATAATTTTTTATGGAAAAACAAACCCCATTACTTGAAGAAGTCAGTGGTAATAAATTCTCACAACAAAGGTGGCTTAAGCTTTATTAATTTTAATATTTTAAATAACTCAATTAAGATAACCTGGCTTAGTCGGTTTTTAAAAAATCCAACCTCTGTTTGGAATATATTCCCCTTGGTGGAGTAAAATTTGTTTTGATGTGCAACTATGACATTCAAAAACTCCCTGTCAAATTGTCACAGTTTCACCAGCAAATTCTCCTTGCATGGAATCTTATGTACAAACATATGTACATGTACAACTTTTCTCCCCACCGCTGTTATATATGGAATAACAAGAATATTTTATTTAAGAAAAAATCTTTATTTTACAAAAACTGGTTCAGCAATGGCCTTTTATTTGTTGGCCAACTTTTTGATAAAAATGGTATGCTCTTTAGATATTCAGACTTTCTGTCAACCTATAATATTCCAGTGACACCAAAGGAGTTTGCCACCGTTATGGATGCTATTCCATCTGGCCTATGTATGCTTTTCAAAGATAATACTTTAACTCTGAGTTATGACCCACTCCCTAAACCTGTGAAGACTCCTATTGGAGAGATATGTTTTACAGGGGGGAAAAGTAAAAATCATAAAGTAAGAGCCTGTACCCCTTGTGCTATTTCATATTGGAATAGTATTTTTGGCCATTTAAATTGGAATCTTATTTGGTCCATGCAACATACTCTTTTTGTCACAAATAAAGTAAAAGAAATATCTTTTAAAATACTTTATAATATATATCCCACCAAACATCTCTTGAAAAAGAAGTTTGCCTTTGACTCTGACTGTGTTTTCTGTAACAATAAAACTGAAACTATTCTTCACTTATTCTGGATATGCAAGTACACTCAGCAACTATGGAAACATGTTGGCGTGTTTATCTCAAACATTATTTTAAAAGGTTTTAAGTTAAACCTCAAGATGGTTCTCTTTGGTTTTTTTGAAGGAGATACAAAGGTTTGTTTTGTTATAAATCTAATTTTCTATCTTTGTAGGTTTTACATACATAAATGCAAATTCTCTGATTGTACACCTATCTTTGTTGTGTTTCTACAAGAAATTAAGCAATATTTAAAAACTATTTCAACGTCTCATAATAAAAAAGCAATTAAGACCTATTAAATTTGTACAGACTACAAGCTTATAAATATACTCAAACTATAATTTATCCTGTGAAGTACCCTCTGCTTTATTTTAATTAATTTTTATTTATTTTTTCCTCTTCTCTTTCCTTCTATTTTGTGCTTTTTGATTCCTCTCTTCTATTTTACATGTGATATATATATGTATTTTTTTTGTATTATTATTTAACCTCTAATGTTAAAATACCTGTATTATTTATTTATTTGTATATTTTTTGTACTCGCTGTTTTGTTATTTCAAAAGTTCAAAAAAAAAAACTTTTATATATGGGCTTCTCGTTCGTTTCTCGTCTGACTTTTGTTGGTTTAAAAAATGGGGAAAGCTGACTTCCTTAGTCCTAAAGCCATTAGTAACCGGATTAAAGCGAAAGGGCTGCAGAAGTTGCGGTGGTACTGTCAGATGTGTCAGAAACAGTGTCGAGATGAAGTAAGTTTGTCTTCTGAACTCTGTGTGTGTGTGTGTGTGTGTGTGTGTGTAGCACTGTGCTTTACACTTAGCCTCATAAATACAATAAATTACTTTAATGTTCAGCAAAGTGCTACATTTGTTGTTGGATTTATTCTTTAGTAGACAAACAACTGATTTCCGTGTGTGTGTGTGTGTGTGTGTGTGTGTGTGTGTGTGTGTGTGATGCCTCTCTCTCTTCTAGAATGGGTTTAAATGCCACTGCATGTCTAAGTCTCACCAGAGGCAGTTATTGCTGGCCTCAGAAAATCCCAACCAGTTTATGGACTACTTTTCAGAGTAAGTCAATCTCTCATTTTGATTCATACATATTTTCTCAGCTTCTGTTATTAGATGTTATTAGGACCCAAGTACTACAGTACTATAGTAGTAGTAGTAGAAGGGCCCTCTTGGTAAATATGGATTTCTTCTTATTTTTTTATTTTTTTAACACTGACCTGTTAATCTGGTTCCTTTAATGACTCCTGTAACGTCCTCAGAGTTAACTGGGTCTTCTGGTCTGTTCCAATAAACATTAACGTTTTCTCTCAGAGGGTCTAGTCCCACTTAAAAAAAAAACTAAACTTTTTTACCTATTTTCGAATTCAATAATTATAACAATGTGCGCGTTTTAATTTCAGCTCTGTGAAATGTATTACTTTACATTACCTGCTACGCTTTAGCTATGGCACTCCTTTGACAAAAGGTATTTATTTATTTATTTTAGAGAGAGGGAGAGAGACATGCTAATTTTTCTACTAAATCATGGTCGAGGAGCTCAGGATGTCACTTAGCAGCCAGCTGTAAAGTTCATTCAAATTGCAGCCAAATAAAGTGGAACCTTGGATTACGAGCATAACCAAAAAAACTCGGCAACCAAAAAAAATAAATAAAATAAACTGTAATTATTTTTTTTTTAAATGGAAACTTAAATCATTCGTTCCACAGCCCCTAAAAATAAATACATAAAATAATTATAAAAATATAAAGTAAAAATAAAACAAATTAACCTACACTGGAAACCCTAATAAGTTAATTGGACTAAATTGATTGAGTAAACTCGTTGCCTCAATTTAATTGAGTAATGGAATCTTCCAAAACTTGCATATTTAAGTTTATTAAACTTGGCGGTTTTGTAGACTGTACTTAAATCATTCAGTTCAACAAACTTAGCACTTATTTAATGTACTTAAAAAATTGCGTTCACTTGGTATACATTTTTTTTAAATGTACTTATATAATTAAGTTAACTCAACATGAAAATGTAACTTAAACCTGTTAAACAATGTTCTTATATTTGACTGCAAGCTTTGTGCACACCGAACTGAAATAAAACAATGAACAGCATTTTTAAGCTTAGATTTTTTTAATGACAAAATGCTGCAATTTTCCGTCGGAAAGAATGTTGGAGAGTACTTTACTAGGCACATAACATGTACGGAATGAGCAGCACATTCACACAGGAACCACCATCCAATTCAGCCTCAGCATGAACCGGAGTACATTTCACACGTCACCCCTTACCCACACACACAAACAGGGCCGAAGCCACTAACCCAAACACCCTTCCCCAACATGGTGAACACACCGACATCCCCGCAAAGCATGCTGGTCGTCAGCCGCTGCCCCGCCCATGCCACATTCACATTTGTGAAAATTGACCTTTTGAAAATGTTTTTTCCCCCAAAGGATTAATCATGATTTTGAGCTCACAACACTTGAAATCTTAAGTTTATGCATTTTGATGGTAAATAAGTTAAATGAACTTATATTTTTAAGTGATGGGTCCAAAATGCAAAATTTTAAGTAATGTTTAGTCAACATTACTTGATTGTATAAGTAAAGACAACATTAGGGTTTACAGTGTACACTAAATCCTAAAATATAGGTGTTTCCGTTTGTGTGTGCAGGCTCTGTGTGTGTGTGTGTGTGTGTGTGTGTGTGAAAGCTTCCCTCTCCCCCTTCTCCTCTTACACAGTTACCCTTCCACTCTTTTCACACACACAACGGAAGCACTGTTTCATCGGATAAAATAAACAAGAAATCTCTCTATTGACACTCGAGTGAGGGCACACTAATGGAATCACTGCTGTAAAGTAAAAAAAAAAAAATTAACCTGCATTTTACCTTTGAAAAGAATCATGACAGAGCAGTGTTTCTGTGTAGAGCAGAGAGAAAGAGTGTGTGTCTGTGAAGGTAAAAGTAAGGGTTTTACACATGCAAATGGATATTTACATTTGGGCATTTGGCAGACGCTCTTATCCAGAGCGACTTACATTTTTATCTCATTATACATCTGAGCAGTTGAGGGTTAAGGGCCTCGCTCAAGGGCCCAACAGTGGCAACTTGGTGGTTGTGGGGTTTGAACTTGGGATATTCCGAACTGTAGTCCAATGCCTTAACCACTGAGCTACCCCTGGCTCAACGGGTAAGGTAAGGGTCTCTGTGTGTGTGTATGTGGGGCACGGTGTCCAATGACATGCACACAGACATAAAGAGCCTAATTATGTGGTGTCTTACTCAGTTGGCATTAACACACTGATGGTATTAAATCTGCTCTTTAAATGTTATACTGATATTAATTTAATCTTTTTGTGTTTCCTCTTAACAGCGAGTTCAAGAGCGACTTTTTGAAAGGTGCTAAGAAGACTTTTTGGTTTGTTTTCACTTGAAATTAATCATAAATACTGTAGATTAGTTCTTTTAATTGGATTTACAGTTTATAACAATTGTTTTGGTACAGTATGTAATCTCAATAATTATGTTTTTATTCTTGAAGGAACAAAACGAGTTCACAACAATATCATATATAATGAGTACATCAGTAATCGGGAACACGTTCACATGAACTCGACTCAGTGGGAGACTCTTACAGAATTTACCAAATGGCTGGGGAGAGAAGGTAAACACTGATCCGAAGTTGAATTTTATTTCGAATTCTGTAATATTTTAACACCATTTTAAACAGTGATGTTTCGCTTAATTCGTGCAGGTTTTTGCAAAGTGGACGAAACGCCCAAAGGCTGGTACGTCCAGTACATCGACCGTGACCCGAAAACAATCCGCAAACAGGAAGAGCAGGAGAGGAAGAAGAAGCAGGATCTGGACGATGAAGAGCGAAGGGCCAAGTTCATTGAAGAACAAGTGCGACGAGGCCGAGAGGGCAAGGAACCGGAGGTGTGTACTGTATATATGAAAGAGAGATGCTTTTAGATGTTCCACTTGATGTTCTTTGCTTTAACTTTATATCGGCTGTTGTATGTGCAGGAAAGGGTATTCAAGGAATTCAAACGTAAAAATGATGAGAAGATTTTCTTCACCTGGGCTGCCAGATCTTCCTCTGCAGGCCCAGCCAAAGCAAGGTTGCGTTCTGTCACAGTAACATCACCCTACTTTATACGTTTATTCAAAAATATGTGTTTTTAAGCTGTTTTATATGTTTACATTGTTTTTTTTTTCTGTTCCACAGCACACCTCTGGTTTCCAATGCCCTTAAATCATCAGCATCTGGCAAAAGAAAAGACACCTCTCACAGCGCCGACTCCAAGTAGAAGAAGAAATCAGCTCTGTTCTTTTCCCAGTTGACTTTTTTATTTATTCCGACAGCACAACTAACAAAATGTAAAACACCCAATAAACAAATGGGAGGGGAGTCCAAGTCAAACCGGGACTTTTGATTATGTGCAAAATAGTAGAACACAGTTATGAGCGTAAAAACTTTTATTTCTCTATATGATCCCCTACTACACTAATGCACTTTTTGAACACAGCGGTTCATTAGTGCTTGAACAGCATCAAGGTAGAAAGTGTTCTTAGAATGCTGGAGCCATGATCCTACTGCCTGCTTCACATCTGAAACGCTGGCCTCCAAGGAACTCCTTTAATGGCTCAAACGTGTAAACGGCTTGGAGTGAGGTCAGGACTGTACGGCAGATGTGACAATAACTCCCAGCTGAGTTCCTTTAATGTGTAAAGAGGTGTTGGTGAATGATTGTGTGTGCATTTCCCACAGACAGATGTGTCTCATGCAAGTTGGTGTCAAGTTATCCATTGATAATTTCAAGGACGAGGTGGTTCCACTTGCTGAATGTTCACAGAAAATGACTGCCGTGGGCTCCGAGCCACCTCGGCCGGGATCGTCATTCACTGATTTAAAATGTTTGCACCATTGTTGTTAAGTGTTTTGCTGCGCCTAAGCGTCTCATTACCGCGCTGTGATCGAAGTCTTCTGTAAATGTTAACCGGGTCCCGGTTTGACTTGAACATCCTATAATTGTACCATAATTTATCTTTACAAAATAAAAATTAAAGTGTACTCTGTCCCCGTCAGTCTTGGTGAAGTATCTCTTTTCAAATAACTCACTCATTTATTTTCTGATTAATATTGCATGTCATTATTTTCAAAATCAAATCACCTCAGGTTAAAACACAAAGCCATTGTTTTTTTATTTTTATTTAATCAATGTGATGATTGCTTTAGATTTTGCTTAATTACAGTTATACATGATTCATGTTGTACCAACTTAATCTAGAGTTTGTATTCTTTTGTTAATTCTAGATGGAGGCGAAGAAAAAGAAATCTGTGAAGTTGGACAACTGGATTCGGCCAGACATAGTGGTCAAGGTCGTCACCAAGAGGCTGGGAGACAAGTACTACAAGAAGAAAGCGGTCATTCGGGTCAGTCAGCGCTCTGACAATCCCATACATCTGTGATTTATTTTTTTGACAAATATCTGTGATGATGGCGTGATTGTGTGTTTATAGGAGGTGCAGGATAAATACACAGCTATAGTCAAGCTGATCGACTCAGGAGACAAACTCAAACTAGACCAAAGCCACCTGGAGACAGTGATCCCAGCACCGGGTAACGTATCAGCCTTCCACAGCTGGGGCCAAAGCATGTCTTAAAACAGTAAATACCGAATTACAAACTAAACATTTTTAAAAACTTTATTGCAAACTAAACATAGTTCAATATACAGATATTGCACATGGGGGGAGAAAAAGGAAAAGGTATTGCGCACACATGTATGTGCATCTATTCATAGAGGCCCTTTTTAATCAGGTGTGTAATGTCTGTGGATTCTGTCATCACTAGTTAGTGAGAAACAGCTGGAATCTTGTTTAAGTATAGGTTATTTAAACAGGATTATCATTTTATAAGATTAGAGACGGTTATAGTGCAGCAGTGAGCCAGGAATTTAACTACATAAACACAGCCATGATGTCTAGATATGATCTGTGTGTATAATGCAATACTTCCGAATTTTGGACCTATTTAATAAATCCAGTTGGTAACTCGTGATTCTAATTAATTCTCTCTTCTTTCTGTCTCAGGTAAACGAGTTATTATTGTAAACGGACCGTATCGGGACATGGAGGCCATCTTAGAAGGCATAGATGAACAGAAATTCTCTGCTCAGCTCACAATAGACTCGGTAATGTACAAGCTTCCGGGTTGTGTTAATGCACGATTTTATTATACAAAAAGCTGTACATGCTTACACACATCACGAACCCAATGAAATCAATCAGTCGTGTTTCATGCCTGAAGTTGCATGGTGTTGTGTTCTCTAAACACAGTTGTGTGTAATATTTGAGACAGGAATGTCATTACCTGCTGACTATAATGCAGAATTGCATGTCTTGCCTATCTTTAATTTGCGGCATTTGACTTTTGCGACCTAAGTTTTTATACCATTATGCATCTGAGCATGTCAGGGCTTAAGGGCCTCGCTCAAGGGCCCAACAGTGTCTGAGACCGTCCGATCAGTAGTCCATCACCTTAACCACTGAGCTACCTATGTCTTTCAAGACACACATAATACTGTTATAGCAGGCAGGGGTCAGAGCACAGGGTCAGCTATTTTATGGCGCTGCTGGAGCAGACAGGGTTAAGGACCTTGCTCAAGGGCCCCACAGCGGCAAGCTGGCAGAGCTGAGGCTCAAACTGCCGATCTTTCGATCTGTAACTCAGAGCCTTAACACAGTGAGCCACCACTGCCCCACTTTAAAATCACTCTCACTAATTGTCTATACCGCTTTATTCTGTATTCAGCGTCGCATTCCAGGAGGCTTGGGGCACGAGGCAGGGTAGACCCTGGACAGGAGGACAATCCATCACAGGGCACACACTCATTCACACACTACGGCCAATTTGGGAACATTAATTAACCTAATCTACATGTTTTTGGACTGTGGGAGGAAACCGGAGTACCATGAGGAAACCCACCAAGCACGGGGAGAACATGCAAACTAGATTCACACAGAGACGGGAACCGAGCCTGGCCGGGAATCGATTCCGGACCCTCGAGGTGCAAGGTAACAGTGCTAACTACTACACTACCGTGCTGCCTGTTTAAAATCAGATTTTTAAACAATATTTGCCCTTCGGGAATCTCTACTTTTACTACAGTACAGAATTTCCTTTCTTGGCTTCCGTCTGCTTACTAATACTGATACAAAACGGCATTGAGCACAAACGCACCCTGTTGCTGATCTCACACACGAAGCATACAGGTTACAAACTGTGAGAAGATATCCGCTAAAGTTTACAAAAATTTTCCTGTTTTAGAATCACTGACTCCTTCTTTAATTATCTATGTTAACCTCATAGCTCCGTCTCATGCTGCTCATGGCCTGGCTGTCTGATCTCACCTAGTCTTTGTGGAAAAAATATGTAAAGCTGAGAGATGTCTTTTTTTTTTTTTTTTAGTATTATTATTTGAAAATGTAATCTAAAATCTTTACATTGTTCTTGTATGTATTTCTCAGGGTGCGCTGAAGGGAAAAAGAGTGGATGGGATTCCATATGAAGATTTCTCCAAGGAAGCATGATTTCTTCTCTCCACAGCACCTTTTCCCTGCATTCTCTACTGTGTCAGAGCGTTTATCAGGGACACACACATTCCTGCATCTCTCTTCACTGAGGACATAAATCGAGCTACATGAACAAAAACAGTCTTGAACTGCAAGTTTTGATTTTGTTGGAATTTTTTTAATAAGAGAAGTCACATGAGGATTGTCTGTGATTAAAGAGTACATGTTTGTAAATACAGAATGTAGCTGAATGGATTCACACTTGGATTAATACAGAAGACGACTGGATTGTATGAACAATGTAAACTCCACACTGTTAAATTATATTCCTCATTGATTTCAGTCTATTGGATATAAAGCACCGCCTGTTGTTTCTATTCATTGTTCCATGTGTTCCTTCCATACAGTTTTCATGTGTAAGGCAATTTTAATTAAACCCTTCTTACACAATTTTTTCCTCTCTGGTTTAAATTTTCTGATCGCTACCGACCCTGTTTTTGACAGCTTTTGAGCTGACATGCTTATGCACACTCAGACAGGCGGGAGAAAGCTGTCCAGGCTGGGGACGATATAGCTGGTGTAATGGCCATCGATAAAGCCTTTCCCACTGTTATGGACAAACCAGCAATATACGTCTGAACCTTGCTTCCTATTCCACTGGTAGTCCTTCTGCTTGCCTCTGTTTAACACACACACACATGAAAGAAGTGCATTAAGAGCAGAATATCATTAGCTGTATTGTACTGGGGGTGTGTATATCAGAAATCAAAATTATATCAACTGTACAATTTGAAAATGAAGACCAGCATACAGTATATTCTCATTTTACGGACATGCTGTAAAGTCGTTTTTGCTCTTTTATGTGGACTGGTATTCAGGCATCATTTAAAAAAATATATAATGCAGTTCAAATAACATGCTAACATCAGTTATTGTTTATTTGTGTTTCTTAAAGTTAATTATACCACTAGCAGTTCAAACAGTATATCAGCGACAAGGTGTCCCCCACTTTCCATTTTCATCAGGATACTAAAATCGATCCAGTTATTTAGTAAGACTAGTGCCTATACATTTGAATGTTTCTGCTACATTGTAGAATATTAAAGACAGGTTTTAACTTTATGAGCTGAATAAAGTTTATTTGAGATTCATTCAGAGCTGATAAGGGGGTTGGTGTGTACTACCTGGTGACCGTGAGTTTGTTGCCCTTCACTTCCATGGTGGCTTGTTTCTTCTCTGGCTCTGTTCCTTCATGCAGGTCATACACCTTCACGTTGGGCTCACTTGAAAACTGCCCTGTTTTAAAGAAAGTCAACAAACCCTGGTTATCAAAGAACCAACTTGTCCATTTACATTCCTTCCATACTTCTTTATTAATGGCTCGAATATAAGAGACATCTTTTGTTTACTCACTCATTCATCGTGTATACCGCTTTACCCTGTATACCTGGTCGCTGAGGAGGCTGGGGCCTATCCCAGGAGATTTAGGGCACAACCTGGATGGGTTGCCAATCCATCGCAGGGCATAAACATACATACTGACACACTCATCTACACACTTCAGGGAATTTGGGAATTCCAATTAGCCTAATCTGTATGTCTTAGGACAGTGGGAGGAAACCGGAGTACCCGGAGGAAACCCACCAAGCATAGGGAGAACATGCGAACTCCATGCACACAGTGACGGGAATCGAACCCAGACCCTGGAGGTGCAAGGCGACAGTGCTAACCACTAAGCCACCGTGCCGCCTCGATTATAGGTAAATCATTACTAATGTTACTGTCATCCAAAGTACACCTAAACATATGGTCATTGAATCTAGAATTTACTTTTTATAAGAATTTATAGAATTTAGAATTTCCTCTTTCCTAGCAGCTAGCTGTAGTAGCCTACTTAAAGGGGAATCAAGCACACTGGAAAATTTGTTCCCAGAAGGAAACTATTCTGGTGGTCCAGATCATATTGAAGTACATAGGAACATAACTTTTTCTCCTCATCTGCCTTAAACCAAAGAAAAAAAACGACTTTAAGCCTTCATACATACCGATCAGACCATGGACCTGGGAGGAGTACTGGTTAGTGCCGATTGTGTAGATTCCCAGAAAATCCACGTTGAATGGATGCTTCTTCCATACCCGATGCAGTAGCACCCTCACTGAGATCTTGCCATCAATCGTCACTGTCAACATGTTCTCCTTCTGAATGGAAACCATCGCCCTGATGTGCAAATGGAATGCATGTTTTATGTAATGAGAGAACGCAAGTACAGTATGGAGAGTGACTGTAGAACGCACAATTGGGGATAATCTCTGTTGAAAAAGAAACTTTGATTCTTGTACCTCTTCAAGTTGAGATAAGTTGTGGCTCCCCAGGAAAAAGAGTGATTGTTTTTGCCTTCAATCAAGTCGATCCTGTTGGTGTGCACCACAACGTTCAGCCCCAGCTCTTTGGCGTAGATGGAGATGGTGCCAAAGTATGTGTTCAGTTTGTTGTTTTTCATTTTCTTTCCACTTATCAACTGTCCATTGATTGCAATCCCTGAATGAAGTATAAAAATGTTAACAAAAATATGCGTTGGTTAATAATATTTACTTACTTTAAACCATTATCAGAACTTTTATATGAGGTGGGATTGAAAAATAATCTGCACTATTGTAGTATTTAAATAAATTATACTGTACATCATTTTTCGACATAACCTATTTGCTTTTCAATAAACTTTATCCAACTGTCAATAAGCTTTTATATTCTGTCATTAAAAATGTTTTAGGCTGAGCTGCGAGCCACAAATGTTGCTGTCTTCACTTCTTCATTAAAAGTGAATCTTTGTCTCGCTTTCAGGGAACCAAACAGGTGAAAGTCTGAGGGGTCAGAACTATAGGGAGGATGCTTGCACACCTAAAAACAAAGTTTTTGCAGACGTGTGGCCAGAAGTGTGGCCTTAATTGGCAGTCTTCTGCGTTTAATCCAAAGTTTAGGCTTCATCTCTTCCACAAGTGTCTCACAGTAATAAGCACTGTTGATTGTTGAACCTTTTTTCTGATAATGTTCCAATACTGAGGCAGCATGGTGGTGTAGTGGTTAGCACTGTCGCCTTGCACCTCCAGGGTCGGGGTTCGATTCCCGGCCAGGTTCGATTCCCATCTCTGTGTGCATGGAGTTTGTATGTTCTTCCTGTGCTTGGTGGGTTTCCTCCTGGTACTCCGGTTTCCTCCCACAGTCCAAAGACATGGAGTTCTCAAATTGCCCATAGTGTGGGAATGAGTGTGTGTGTATGTGGATAGGTGGGGATAGCCTCCAGGCCCCCCGTGATAAAGTGGCAATGACGATGAGTGAGTGAGTGTTCCAATACTGGGCCTTTAGAATCCCAGACATCAATTTTCAGTTGATGGTTGACTTTTTTCTTGGTTGGCGATTGAGGATGTTTCAGGCTCATAGTGATGAATCTATACACTCATTTCCAGTAATGGACCTTACTTAGAGTATCAGTCCAAATTTTGTTTGCAGATATCCAAATGCTCTTGTTTAAGCTCTTCCACAGGTCTCAAACATGGTACAGAGAAGTTCACGGTCGACTCAATGACTGCAAGGTGCCCAGGTCTTGTGGCTAAAAAAACTAGCCCAAATCATCACCCTTGCCATGCTTGTCAGTGTGTATGATGTGTTTCTGCTAAAATGGTGTTGGGTTTTCACCAAAAATGGTGATGGCCATTAAGCCCAAACAACTTCACTCTCGTCTTATAAGTCCATAGCACATTTTTCCAGATAAATTGTGATTTGTTCAGGTGTAGTTTTTAGAACCTCAGTCATGCTGTTGTGTTCTTTTTAGACAAAAGAGGCTTTTTCCTGGCAGCCCTTCAACACTCCATACTTGTTTAATCTTCTTCTAATTGTGCTGTAATGGAATCCCATAATGTTTGCTTTTATAGAGATCTGCATACCTGCTGATGATTAGTAGCACCTGGCTGCAACTTACACTTGCAGGAAAAACTTACCATCTTACAAGTAGTAAGGGGTGCTTCGTGTTGCCCACATGTTTTTTTTTTTTTTTTTCATTTTTGTTATATAATTGTTTTGTTATATAAAAGTTATATGTTGTTTATTTGCCTAATACTGATAATACAGCTATGAACAGACTAAATAAAGAATAAAGAATAGAATTAAAGGAGGGGGTACTAACTTTTGAACATGACTATATATTTATATTTGTTTGTGAAAATCATTTATTTAGCCAAGCATGTCTGATATACCCCTAAAGAAGCAATTTTATTATTTTGTCCATTACAACTATTATTATAGTCAATGAATTAACCTGGTGCATATTAATCTGAGTGGAGAGTGTGTCAGGGGTGCACCTGCCCACAGGTACCTGTTACAGGGTCGGACACCAGGTTGAGGATGTGTCCCGGCTTGGAGTCAATGTTGAAACAGACGTCCATATTGTTCTTGTGCAGGTGGACAATGAAATGAGGGTCGTTATCCACTGAAGTAGGTACTGTAAACATGACAAAGGGGACACATACTTTTAATGTACAATGCTAAATGGAATTAGAAGACTTTCAGACTATTTAACTATAAGTAAATGTTTTTAAAAGATCACCCTGTAAAGAGAAGAAAAAATTGTATGTCTAAGCTGGAAGATGCTATCACATTCATATCATCATTTTCATCTCAAGTTTTGTGTGTATGTCTTATTGTATCTCAGGCGTGTGTAAACGCAGAAATGCACTCAGTAACTGATAGGTGTTTGGACTTTTATTAACGCAGCCCATGTCAAAACAAAGAAAATAGATTTGATGGGAATTTCTAATTTGGTTTGGCAACAAACACATTTATTCATTTATCTTTTATACTGCTTATCCTGTGTACAGGGTGGTGATGGGGTGGTGGTGCGTGGAGCCAATCCCAGGAGACGCAGGGCGCAAGACTGGGTACACCCTGGACAGGATGCCAGTCCATCCACACACACACACATCCACTCCATACAGCCACTCACTACAGACAAGTAGGGAATGCCAATTAACCTAATCTGCATGTCTTTGAACTGTGGGAGAAAAACCAAATACCCGGAGGAAGCCCACCAAACACGCACACAGACCCCGAGATGGGAATCAACCCCTTGACCCTGAAGGTGTAAGGATGCTAAGGATGCTAGGGATGCTAACCACATTGCCGCCAACAGTGTTGGGGGACGTTACTTTTTAAAGTAACTAATTACATTACAAAACTACTGTACATTAAAAAAGTAATCAGTTATATTACAGTATTACCTTTTGATAAAAGTAACTAGTTCGAGTACTTTTACATTGCAGAAAATGAAGGATCCTTCGTGATTCCTCATGCATGTTGTTTTAGTCAAGACCTTTATAATTATTCTACCCTCATCACTTAGCGAAGTTTGGCCCATAATCTGTTAACTACTAATACCCCTATCTCACCTACACGGTTTCGCGCGGTGGCCGTAAGTACGGTTCATCATGATTCACCACTAATTTTGGCGCTGTGATTAGGTTTCCATCTTTCTGTGCGTCGGTCCTTGCATAGTCAAACCGCATAGGTGAGATAGGGGTATAACAGCAGGTATAACAGAGGAAGGTGTGTTATTGGGACGGGGCTTGAAGGACACACACAGACACACACACACACACTAATGGATTAGAAATAACTGCTGTCTGGCTCACGGATTACATTTTTGAAAAAGTAACTAAATAACTGAGTACTTAAATGGCGTTAGATTACTCCTTACATCAAAAAAGTAATCCGAGTACTCCCAACACTGGCCGTCAAACACATTTATACTTTAGTTAAAGATTAATAAATGAACCACATTTATGGCATAGTCATGTTAAAATAAAATGCTAAACAAAATAGACTAGGCTACATACTTTTGATTATGTACTTATAAAGTATCAAATAACAAATGATAATGCAAGATGAGAGTTGTGTCCCATTTCTTAAATAATTTCACTATAATTTTAAATAGACAGCACAGGGTTGTTATGTTAACAATATCTGTATATTATCTATATATAAATATAGTTTTTAAATTCAACTCAACTTATCATTAATTGTTGAATCTGAACTGTACAGTTATATTCCCTCTCAGTGTCTCTACAGCTAAAACCGTCTACCATGTTATAAACATCGCATTCTTCCTATGTCTGTTCTAAAATTCTTCACAAGCTTTCCAAGTTACTACCATGAAGTATACATACCGTTGAGCATTGTTACTTGTTTGTCTCTTAAAACCTCCGCTTGGTACGGGCCTGGTGTTGGAGGTGCTACTGCCCATGGAGGGATTTTAGGAGGGAGACTTTCCACCATTCGCACTGTTTGACTCGGGGTAACTACAGAGTAGGAAAGAGTATAAGAGTTACATCAACACTGGTAATACAAAACTAAAATTAAAACCAAAATATGTTTATATACTGCAAATACATATGCCATTTATAAAATATTTATATATCATACTATGTGGTATAATTCAAATAAGAAAAATGAATATGGATATGATGGTAATGATGATGATGTTGGTGACAACCAGAGCAGCAGCCGTGTCTGGGGTCCCTTGGCGAGTCGGCCAGCAGTCTCTCAGGCCCAGCCTCGCTCTCCACCAATAAAGAAGTGACAGGAGTGACGAACTGATGCTCTAGGGACAGGGTAAGAAGCCGCTGTGTAATCCTCCGCTTTTTTGCTGCTGTAGCTGCTACAGAGCTACACACAGAAACATTCACATTGAGCAAAAGAAGGAAGACAATGAGATACTGTAGGAAAGCCATTGGATATTATTTTGAAGAAAACAGCCCAGATCACATACACTGATAAGCCATAATGTTAACACATTACCGTTCAATGTCTATTAAATACCAGTAAACTGGTGAGTGGAACATGAGCACCCAGGGCTCATCTATGTCTATGGAGAGCACGGTCTAGCATGTCTGGTTTGATCCCACAGAAAAGCCAAAGCAGCAAAACCCAGCGAAAAAAACAAAATGATTGTGCTGGCCATGATAGTCAGACACCGAATCATCCAAGGCACCACAGCCCTCCACAGTTGGGACCCATCAGGAAATAAACCCAAGGCTACCGACCAGACTTCCAAACTCCCCAAATACTAATCCAACTAAGCATTCATGGACCAATGCACCAGACCAAACAGTCTGAACCACAAGACTCCAGGCCACAATCCACAGCACCCAAAGGATCCACTGCCAACATCCTGGTGCCAGACAGCACACCCTCAGAAATCTTGTGGAGTCACACCATATTGGGTTTAATGTAAGCCTAAACTAAGATAAGCTTTCACATAGCAAACAGAATTGATAAACAAATCTGCAAAAAATACAGTATGTGTAGTGTTTCCTCTAGTTTATTTAGGATCTTATTATATGTTTAACGCTGTCGCCGTCTCACCGCTCGGCCAACAGTTGATTGACAGTAATGTAGGCCCACATCTGGCGGGCGAAGTCTGCAAACGAATGCTGTTGTTGATTGAGCAGCGCGTCAAGTGCCTGGACGTCTGCCTCTGCCTCAATGGTGACATCAATGGCGGCCTTGATGGGGAAAGAAACAGAAGATGTGAACCAATTATTTTGCAAACACCACACTATGCATTATGCCAAAGGTTAACCATTGTAATTTCAAAAGAAAAAATCGACTTGGAGATTCTGGCTCAGGTTTGGGTGTCTTGACTTAGGAACACAGATAATAATTAAAATATTAATATTATTAATAAAGACATTATAGAAATAAAGCGACACTATTAGAATCTTACTCCCAGGTATATTGGTATGATAGCTGACTATAAGACTGAGATTAGTCCTGTAGTAATGTCTAACATTCTGGTATTGAAAAATATTCTCTGGGTATCTGATCACATACACAATATATTCCACTATCACTGGGGTGTTATGTGTAATTTCATGTTTAGACATCTCCTTTGAAACTAATTTATAAAGTAGTTATGAGAGAATGGGGCTCACAGCAGAGGCAGTGATGATCCCCTGCAACTTGTTGGAGTCACTGGGATTAATTTTGCCAGCAACGACCAGCTCGGAGCCTTTGAAGAACTTATCGAACTGATTCTGAGTGACGTTCGTTACAGAGCCCTCTTCAAAACTGATAGTAATCTGCTTCAGGAGGGGGGATGACACCTGGCTGTAGAACATCTGCAGGAAGACAGAAAAAAAACCATGTGGTTATATCACAGTGTGGTTAAGGCCTATGAAGACTACGGTTTGGAAGAATCCAGGTTCAAACCCAACAACCACTGAGTTGCCACTGGTGGGCCCTTAAGCGAGGCCCTTAACCCTCAACTGCTCAGATGTAAAATGAGATAAAAAATGTAAGTCGCTTAAATGAAATGTGATAATCCTAATGCTGAGTGTTACAATTTGTGATGTTTGATGTATGAATGTGTTTGTGTATGTGTGCGTGTGTGCGTCTGTTTTGTGAGAGTGTTAACATTTGTATTGTGTGTGTAGAACAGGCTGCAGATGCTGGAAAATAGCATCACACTATAATGTTACTCAATGTGATGTCACTGAATAAAATATCACTCATTATCACGGCTGATCCATTTGAGATATCAAATCCCTCCGCAATTTTGCATCCTCAATGTCTTGAGGTGATGGCGCAGTTTGGTGGCGATCGTATAAATTCCCTAGGAGAAGTATATCAAGATCCATCGGGTGGGTTTTTGCGAACCACCCAAAATAACCAAAGGTGTTTGGCTTGATGAGCTCTAAATGTGCATCCAGTTTCGTGTGCCTATGCGGAAGTGTGCATGAGCTATGCAGCAAAATCTCTTGTGAGGGCTCCTGAGGGTCCGTCAGACGCCCAGGCAACCTGTCTGCCAATTTTCATGAGTTTTTGAGCATGTTAAGACCCCCAATAAGGCCAAAAGGGTATATATATATATAAACCTTAGGAAAACAAGAGGGTCCTGCGCACCCTATAGTGCTTGGGCCCTCATAAAACATCACAATATTAAAAAGTCTGCACTTGCAATATGCTTTGCTTACAGTACATGCCCAATTCGTGACAAACGTTAAGAGTCAGAATTTAGTTTGCACGGTCTAATTTCTTGTTAACATGACTATTTATTTTTTAAATTTTGCTCATCTTTTAACCTGAACTCTTTGATGCGTAACACCTTTATTTATTTATTTATTGTTGTTTAAATCCAATGGCTTTGTTTTATTAGTTCTGGTTACTTTTTAAATGTAAATACATTTGATAAATCAGAAGTATGTTATGTGAATTTCAATCCAACTTTAAAAAATTGAAAATATATTTTTTTTTCATAAATTTTTGTCATAAATCTCACAGTTACCCGTAAGGCCCACTAGGGGGCTGTGGCTCACACTTTGGGAAATGCTGGCTTGTTTTTTTTTTTTTTCCTAACAGTGTCTGGACTGATCATGTATTTGCATCCAAAGTATTTTCACCATATTCACAAGATGGGGTAGATTGAATTTCTGCTACAAGGTTATTATTTAAAGCAAAAAAAAAAAAGAAAAAAGGATTGAACTGATATAAAGTGCTCTTGGTACCTTGAGCTGGTCTGAAGCGTCGTGATTAGCGAAGATCCTCTGTGCCATGCCTCTGTTCTCCATGGCGATACGTTCCAGGAAGTCGAAATCCACATCAAAGCCGATGCCCAGAGAGAAGAGAGAGAAATCCTTATGCATGGCACGTTTTATGTTCTTCTGAATGGTGCTGAGCTTTATCTCCCCTACGTTGGATGGAGTGGAACAAGCAGAATGTCAGAGAATGAAAATATAATAAAAGATAAAAAAAAATAATAATAACCATACTCAAGTCTACACAGCAAAACTGCCAGTACTGAATGATCACCCAAAGTGTTAAATGAACACCATACAGAGTTTATAGGTCTGATTGGACTTTAAGGAACTCTGAGTAAGTGCTACAGTATCTTGCTACAGTATAAAGCTGATAATTGTGTCTAGTGAAGAATCCTCACCCACTGTGGGGTCTCCATCAGAGATCAGGATGATCATAGAGACAGAGCGTGGATCGATCAAGCCTTGATTTTGTGCTTTCAAAAGCATCTGAATCGCCTTCAGCAGAGCCTCATTGATGTTGGTGCCTGCGGGTGGTGCAACATTTAGGATGTTCAGAAAAACACACTGATTAACTTGCACTTTTAATATTTATTTGCATCTTGTTTACTGGTCAATAACTACTTAAACATCTTCTGTTCTATTTAAGCATATTTCTTTTACTGAAAAATATACCGTTACAAATTTATTGTTTTAATTATGCTGTGCTTCGAGAAAAAGTCATTAAACTAAATGTTGGAATTTTTTACTTGCTTTGTCATTAACATTGTGCTAGTGCTTCCTCATACTATATGCAACATGGTAGAACATCAATCAATAACAGACATTTGCAATATTTTAGGATGACGAAGGTGATAAAGGCTTCTAATGCAGGATAGACATGTGAAAAAATTGTTACAAATAAAATCTGCACATGAATGTGATCCGAGTCAGGTAATGAGCGAAATAACGTTTAGGCTCAAACATCACATAAGCACGTGATGTCCACATGTAATAATGTTGTCTTTAAGGTGTTGTGTTGTACATATGCCCATCTGTTATACACTTCACTTCAATAAGCAACCATACATCCTGTGGCATTCTCTCTCAGAGCTAGGCTAAGAAGTAACCTAAAATGTTTCAGTGATAATCGGATGGTTACGATGGCCTTCATTTTCACTCTCTCACCTCCATTTGGTTTGATGTCTTGAATGTACTTTTTGGCTTCTTTTAGATTTAGAGAGCTTCCCATGAGGAGGTCCTCACTCCAGCACCGTACGTTGTGATTAAAGTCAATGATGCTAAAATAGTCGTCCTCAGTCAGGTCATCCAGGATAGTCTTCATGGCCTCCACTGTCTGTGAGAAATGTCAAGAGGGGGAAAGAAAAGAAAATGGATACAAACAAACAAACAAACAAACAAAGTCCAACTAAACGTAGAGACCAATTAATTTTTAGCACGAGATCACGTCACCTAGTTTCATCGAATCAGGTCAGCATATCCTGATGTCAGTAATAATTTTAAGTTTAAATTAAGTGTAAAATGATTAACTTATAATTTATTATGAACAGGAGATTTTCCAGCATTTTTTCTTGATAAGATCACCATGTGAGTCATGTGATTTGGTTCTTGCTATCTGTGATGTGTGAATGTTTAGGCAGGTTTATGAGATTTTAGGCTGCTAAGCATGTGGGAAATATATATTATTTATTAAAAATAACCCATATCAGTCATTTTAATTTTGTATCTAGTTTATAAGAAACAAATTATTGTTAACATTTTTTCATATAGTAGTTTAGCTTTTATTAAGACAGCTTATGGGATTCAGAAAAAAAGTATGGGTTTTATTATCTTTCCGGTTTTCAGATATTTATTTATTTATTTTTTTCAAATATTAGATTAGATATTATGTATTATTATTAATAAGAAATTATGTATTTGATAAAATTATATCTTATGCCTGTGAGGTATGACCCATGTACATCATGTACAGTATATGCTGCCTAGGCGGTACGGTGGCTTAGTGATTAACACTTTGGCCTTGCACCTTCGGGGTCGAGGGTCTGATTCCCGCCTCGGGTCTGTGTACATGGAGTTGGAATGTTCTTCCCAACAAGGGTTTCATCACACATTTCAAAAACATGAATGTTAAGATAATTGCCGTTCCCAAATTTCCCATAATGTGTGACCCGTTAAATAACAGATATTTCTCCAGGGTGGGGAGTAACCACCCAAAAAAATCCAAATTACAAAAATGTGCACTATAGTTTTAAAATATTATATATATTTTGTCTGCTATATTTTATCGAAGTTTTTTTTTTTTTTTACTACCAAATTCAGTTTTGCACCCCAACCACTACGGGTCTCAAACATTGCATTGCGTAACCCCTGATCAATGTCTAAAAGTCCACTAGTGCTGTGTTTTGAAACCAGTGATCGTACCTGCTTCATCTTCAGGCCCCACATGCTGCCACTCACATCGATCACAAAAACAATGTTTTTGGAAAGGGGAGAGAAAAGGGATGGGGCGAAGAAGTTAACAAAATGTCCATTAGACACCTGCGAAAGGGATAAACAGAACCATTAAATAATATATTATTATTACTATTATTTAAATTTTTAACAGTAAGGTGTTTTTTATTGCTACATGTCATGTTATTAATTAAGATACATGTGTCCACAGTACTGTAAATGGCTGTACGTATATATAAAATGTACTCAATTTTAATAGTAATAGATTGTTTAAGGTAAAAAGTCCAAGTCGTCCTTACCAGCAGTTCTGGTCCATTGTTTTCCCTCTCCACGTCGTATCGGACAGTTAATACACCGTCCACAGCAGTATCACTACAACTGCTGCACTTGCGCTGCTGCTGTATGGTGGGTCTGAACACAACATGGGCCTTCTGGTTTGTGTGTGTAATCTTAACCAGCTCTTTAAAATGTTCGCCAAGTGTATCCGGGACCTCAACAAACTTGATGCCTTTAGACTCGAATATATACACATCAACCTGCGGAAACACCATTAACAAAAACTTTTAAATAACAACACAGTGGCTATACATGGTTTCTGTTTGTGCATGTGATTGTGTGTGTGTGTGTGTGTGTGTGTGTGTGTGTGTGTGTGTGTGTGAGTGTGAGTGTGTGAGTGACCTGTAGGAGTGGCACCAGACGACCTGGTTGGATGTGTAGAGTGTGTGTGTAGGAGCCCAGTTTTCTCTGCATCATCTCCTGATAGTGCAGCTCGAACACAACTTTGCTGCCCGGAGGTACATGGACCTCTGTTTTAAAGGTTTCAGTGGACTGGGAGTTAGTCCTGAGAGAGAGAGAGAGAGAGAGAGAGAGAGAGAGAGAGAGAGAGAGATGATGAGATAAAAATCATTCCAAGTATATAATGAATAAATGAATGATGGATGACAGAATGAACATAGGGATGGATGGATGGATGTTGGATGGATGGATGGCAAGAACAGCAACAACAACAACAAAATCAATAATACATTTATAATAACAACAACAACAACAACAACAACAACAATAATAATAATAATAATAATAATAATAACAATAATAACAACAACAACAATAATAATAATAATAATAATAATAATAATAATACATGAAAAAGCAAACAAATTACAAATGTAGGTAATGAATTTATGGAAAAATGAATGTCTGATTAGTTGGTTGGTTGGATGAATTGATAGAGGAATGAATGAAAAAAATGAAAATTATATAGTAGCAGAGTTGACCAGAAAGGACAGATTTATAGGTTCACGAATATGCAGAGTGGAAGGAATGAGGAAGAGGGATTAACAGATGGATTAATGGATTGATGAATTGTAACTATGGAATGTAGTCTGGCATATGGATATTTATAAGAATTTAATATACAATCTAGCTAAATGAACATATGAACAAGTACACAAAGTAACAGTGATTGATGGACTGCAGGGTGAAAAGACTAATCTTTATATGACAATATTTATATAAAGACTAATCAGAGCTACAAAGGAAAAGAATATGTGTCTGATACTTAAGACATTTGCATATCTAATGCATTGTGGGTAATACCTGACAATGCCTGCAGCTTTGCCTCGGGCTCTGGCTTGAGCGTACAGGTTACGAGCTACAGTTTTCTCCTTCACAGAGCCGACGAATGTGATCCCGTTGACATTCCTGACCACAGAATTCATAATGACAAGACAACATAATGATTTAACAGTTTCGTCTTCTCGGAATTGTAGATTGTCTATTTGAATATGTATAATGGGTGTACAATATTGTGTGTGTGTGTTTTTTTTTACATGGTGAAGTTGTTGATAAAGGCTTGTTTGGGGATCTGAACGTTGAAGCCGATACTCTCTGCATTGGTGCCTACGTTCTCCACCGAGCTACTGACAGTGGTGTGAGCGAACCGCGATGTGATCCTGCTTTCAACCTTATAGGTCTTAACCTTGATATTATCTCCTTGAATGGCCTGAAAGAGTATCATACACACAGAGAACAAGAAGAGGCACAAAAAAAAAAAGCACAAAAAAGTGAATGTAATAACCGTATCAGAATCAGATTTGGACTTACACTACAAAAAAAATTTATTTTAGCAAGCAAAATTTTAAAAGAATTATTACAAAAATATACAATATATATATATATATACAGTATATATATATATATATATATATATATATATATATATATATGTACAGTGCCGTTCAAAAGTTTGGGGTCACTTGCAAATTTCTTTGTTTTTGTTTAGTGATTTATTTAATACATTCTACAACAATAGAATGAAGGCCATCCCATAAAGGCCATCCCAGGAGGGCGAGACCAAAACCTACCTCTGCCGCAGACGAGAAGTTCTTTAGAGTTATCAGCCTGAAAAATGACCAATTAACAGCACCTCAGATTAGAGGTGTTATAAAGTCTTTACAGAGCATAAGTAGCAGACGCATCTCACCATTAACTGTTCAAAGGCGATTAATGCATTTACAATGTAGAAAGAAATAAAAATCAGGAACGATCATGGAGTTAGAAAGTGACCCCAAACTTTTGAATGGTAGTGTATATATATGGCAAAAATGTATACACATTTCAGGAAAAGAAAAATAGTATGATGTATATTATATCAATATAATATTAATAATATTATCATAATATTATAATACATATCAATATATATATATATATATATATATATATATATATATATATATATATATATATATATACAATAAACAATTTTCCTTATTTTAATAATTTATTTCTAGACATAGGGTAAATTATTTATAAACATATAAGGCAATTGAAAGCTTTAAGAAGCAATTAAGAAATTACTATGTGTTTTCTAAATAGGCATAATGTGAAAAATTTATATGTGAGACAAATTGATTTTGAGACAAATTAAATAAAAATTTTCCTTTGCTCAAGATTTCTTTACTTTGCTAAGATAACATATTGCAGTGAGTGTGGACTTGTTTTTTCATCAGTGCCTTCAGCTTTTTTTTACACAGCAAAGAATCAAACTGTTTCAAATTTAATTATATTAAATTAAATGGATGCAAACATTACTAAGGATATCCCGTCAACTGGTGCAACTAAAACGTCTCATAGATCACCATATTAGCATTAATAGTTCTTAATAGAAAAAAAATGTCACATGTATAATTAAATAAAACTTAAGCTATGAAGTGATTGTGGTTTCACATGTTATCTTTCAAAGATACAGAGCACAAGTCAATAACCGCTGTGATGCCGGAGCTCTGCAAACACAGCTATCGATTGGTGCATAAGTACAACGAGATTCATCGAAAAAAGAGGTCAAACAACAGAACGGCGGCTACCTCAAAGTCCTCTTCCTCTTCACTGATCAATACATTTCTCTACAAACAAAGCAAAAGACACCAAAGTTCATAAAAAAATGCATTGCAAATAGAAAAACAGGCAAAGACAAGACTGTGCTGTTTTATGTGTTATCGAAGAACACAATATTTTGGATTTATATTGGTCAAGGATGTTTTGTTAATGTTAAAGATAATTAAGGAAATCAAGTGAAATCTGCCCAAATTATACTGATTCTTGTAAAATAAAATAAAAATAATTGTTTGCAGTGCACACACTCCTTTAAACATGATTTGATGCAAAGAGACTGAAATCTTTATCATCATCATCATCATCGAGGTGCTGTAGAGGTTTAATGATGGATTATTACATCAAGGAGTCAAAATTTTACTCAAAGTTTTAATTCAATTAATCATGAGTTAAACTGTCAATTTCTGCTTCCTGTGGCAACTTTTGCCTTTTTTAATTGGACCATTTTGACCACAGGAACTTAAATATGGACATTGTACACATCATTTTCAGGAATAATGTATAAAGATGTGGCATTGTGATGTGGATATACTATTAGGACACTGCTGCAAATTCTTAACGTCAACATTCCCAGTAGGCCATATATTAAATTAGATTTTTCAGAACAAATTAAATTACAAAATTTGGTATCTTTTTATGAAAATATTTAAATTCAAGACTGTGTAGCATCTCCATAATTCAAAGAATCCAGGTTAATGCGTCTTATACATGAAATGCAAACACTTCTAACAACAACATTTATCTTCTTCCAAATGTTATAGTAACATGTATAATAAGAATTTAAGTAAACATTTAAAGTCTATATTGCACTCCTATTAATGGGTAGACTTTTTCTTATAGATATTTTCAACTCAGACTGTAATTAAACTGTAAAGAAGAAGAAAAACCCTTACTCTGTATCTGGGACTTTCTCTGAGGAGATCATCATGATCTGACTAAAGAAACAAGGAAAACACAAAACTGTTAAAGTCCATTATTGAAACTATAAGCTATATCCTATACGCGATTTTTGAAACCTCTCTTACCTCATCTTCCCATTCTCCATCAATAACAAACTCGAACCCCAAGCTTTGGGAGAACAGCAGGGCGGCCAGCAGCAGCGCTGGGAGCTTCATGGTGGCCAAACAGAGGAGAAATCCAAAATGGCCAGTGCTTTACACTCAGACACAATCACACACACGTACACACACACACACACTCCAAAGCAAATTATCAGTCAGCAAACTCCAGCCCTCTGAACCTCATCAATATTTGTCATGTCGTATTTAACACAGAATGCCACTACAAGAGAAGGGGAAACCTTTGAAACTTGACCTGTGTAGTGTAAATAGTTTGCCTGTTTAAAAGTGAAGAACTGCTCCTGATGAATACTTCAATTATTGTTCATAACTCTAATGCATGTCAAAATTATTTCAGCTATTATTTAACTTAATACACGATGACTTCTCTCTACAAATCTTAAATTTTTTTTTTTTTACTATTTTCAACCAAGAACAATTTTGCTACAGTAATTTTGGAAATATGAGTTTGATTTAATATATGTGCTGTGATTTTAATCAAATATAGGTCAGAATTATAATTACTACAGACAGTGGATATTCAGAGGGAGTGAGATATTACGATATTCGTAAAGAAAAATAAACATGTAAAGGGGTTACACATACTGTAAATCAGAACAGCTTCACTGCGTTTTGACAGATTGTAAAAGGTCTCTATTTGAACACCACTGCATTAACACCATTTAAAAAAACATATTCCCCCAATGAGTTCCACATTTTTCCATAGCTGTTCAATTCTGCTGTGATCTGATGAATCTGATCTGATGTCTATCAAACCATTTACTGAGACCTAACAGCCAGAAAAGCAGTGGCACAGTGACGTTAAGGATTGGTCTTCAGGCTTCCCAAGACCCTGTACAGAATAACCAGTATAGAAAATAAATGAATGAATGAATAAATAGGCCAGAAGTAGGTGGCATCATCTTGAAAGAGACATAGAACTATTTAATCATGGTCGAGAAGTTAGATACCTCTGAGTGGACACAAAACGAGTGATTATAAACATTTTCTTAGCCTTTTTACAATAGCCAGTCACAATTACCTGATGAGCTCTTTGGTTTAACTGATGACGCTATGCTTGCATAAGTAACTAATGGCAGGAATTCAGGCATTACTACATCCTTACAGCTAGCCAAACTGTGTGACTTTATTGACAGGTAGATGCTGGATGCCAATCTGGATGCTGTGCACAACATTTTTTTATGCATCATATCCAAATAATATTAGAACCAATTGTTTTAAATTTCCCTCAAAAATATAAATATTCTGAACTTTTCCATGTTTATACAGTATTATGTTGTTGGTCTTTCAGCTGCTCCCGGCAAAAGGTCGCCCTAGCGGACTATCCGGTCCACACAACAATTTGGCACAGGTTTTACACAGCCGATATTTTAGGGCCAGCATTCTACAATATTCATTAATTTATTCAGTAACTTCAGTAACTAGTCAAACTTACATAGGGAACACAGAGTGTATGAATTTGCCCTGTTTTATTCACACATTCATTTACACCTCAGGGTATGATAAAAACACTTTGCAAATAAAAAAAACAGGAAAGATAAGATGTACCTCAGTAACAAACCCATTTTCTGTGATGACAAAATTTAACTGCACTTTGTAAAGACCCTCCTGCCGGGACTATTCTTTAATAAAGTTGGAATTAAAGGAGCTATTTAAAAAATATATATATTAATTTTTCTAAATAAATTTTTAAGATGTAATTTGTAGTTTTAATGTAATGTCAAATGAAAAGTAATTTCACACATACTCCAGATAGAAGTAAAGGTTCACTAGGGTTTCGTAACATGTAAAGCATGTATGTGTTATTGTGAAAGACATGTTTTAACAAAAACTATATAAAATATAAGTGTTGTTCATTCTACATGTTTTGGCATGACATATTGATAACTTTATTCAGTCAGTGACACTTTCTGAGCCTATTCACCTCTTATATATGGCACCTCTGCTCCCTGCACTTACAGTATTTATATTTAAATGAAGTCACCTAGCCTGACATATGTTTTCCAAACAGATGAGATAAAAATTATTTCATAATACTAAGGTTTAAATATCTGTTATTTGGTTATCCATCTGGGAGGACCCTTATACTATTAAAGAATAAAATGAATACAGCATAACTCTGTTTTAATAAAGCTGTCCAGCAAACATCTGTCACCAGATAAAATAGAAATATAGAAAATACTGGGAAAAACAATCAAGAAGCCAATGGTAACACAGCTTGGATACAAGAAACTGTTTTTAGAATGACTATAGATACTACATAGTATGAAGAAAAGAAAGCTATGGGTGGAAAAGAAAAATCCATTTAAAATCCATTATAATGATTGTTTTCTCCCCCAAAAAGCCATTTGGATCAGAAATGTGCAAAGAGATCATCTGGTTTGAGACATGGTTTTGTGGCATCTATTTTTCTGTGAAAACTCAACACTACTCATCCCCGTGATAACACTGTACGCTTTGCACTGGGCAGAGAAAAGGCCAAATGTATAATGATATAAAGATGGGCAGTTCTAAAAAAAACCTGCTCCACTTTGCTAAAGGACAGAACATAAGTATCAGACAGATGACAATATCAACTGTTCAAAGGAAATTATTGTATATTTTAGACACCTTCGGCATTGTTTTATATTGTAGAAAGAAATTAAAATTAGAAAAAAATCATTATTTATTCAAATTAGGTGGTGTATCCATGACATTAAGCATGCTGTAGAAGATACCATTACCACCAGGTGGCAGTAATGATAACAATCACAGCAAGTGTCTCATCAATATCATACTTACAGTCTTTTACTGTTTCCAGCAAACATGAAAAGAAACAACTTTTTTCTTATTTAAAGTGTCTATTTACAAGACAGGAAAGAAGAATGTAGAAAGACACAGAAACACACTTGACCTCATAATATCATGAGAAATGTGTCTGAAACAACTTCTGTCACAGATTTCTTATTCCTGCTTTATCCTGTACAGGCCTGAAGCCTATCCCAGGAGACTGGGTGCACCATGGATGGGGTGCCAATCTATCATAGGGCACAAACACACAAACACTCACACACTTTGGGCAATTTGGAAACACTTATTAACTTAATGCATTTGGATGGTGGGGAAAAAAACACCATGCACGATTAGAACATGCAATCGCCACACACACACACACACACACATACACACACACACACACACACGAGGACTCAAACCTTTGACCCTTAAGGTGTGAGGCAACAGTGCTAACCATATCGAATCACATCCATAGAAAATTTCATAACATTTGACTAACACAGTATTAGGATGCATCTTATTCATTACTAGTATAAGTAGAACAAGTAGAGTAAGTAGCGTAAAGAAAAGAGTTTGTAGAAATAGTTAAAAGGTTAAAACTAAAGAAATAAAACGATCAGCTTTAATGTAATCAGTGATATTATTATTTTAGGTTAAAGTAAAATATACTTCAGGGTTGAGGCACATGTCGGCCTGTCTTTCTGTACCGGCAGATCTCTCTGCCTAAATTATTAATACAAAGAAAGATGTTTTTTTATAAGTTTGAGTATCTTACTTTAGTATTTGTTTACACTAAGTTTCATTTTGTTCATCGCCAGCCAAATACCTGATCGGTAATCGAAAGACAGATAAGAAATTATAAAAGTAGATCAGATTAATATTAAGTTTTGTCCTTAAACGACTTTATAATTTAGTTATACCACTTAAGCGCTGTTATTTCAGTGGTGAAAATATGAACTAATTCCAGCAAAAATATTCAGTTTGGATTTTCTAATTACTATCTATGGGTGTTTGTTCACATCTGAATGTAAGTAGTGTGATATTAGTAACTTTTCACAATTGATCAATCAATCAATCTTTTTACATCCATGGACACTATGGACAATTCCACGCACACCTACCTTCATATCTACACTACATGTTACGTTTACATCCTGGACCATTGCACAAAGACACTTTAATAACTTTGCACACCTACCTTTACATCTACATTACATGGTTATGTTTACATCCTGGACCAGTGCACAAAGACACTTTAATAAACTTTGCACAAAGTCACTTTGTTCTATGCATATTTGTACACCATCTTTCTTACAAAATATCAAAATTTCTCAATTCCTTAAATGCTCTTGTACAGTACAGTATATTTCAATTTGTACAGTATATTTCTATTCCTCATGTACAGCATATTTCTATTTTTATTGTTAGTTCTACTATTCCTAGTTTAATTTAATTTTTTCTGTTTCATTTTTCTATCTTATTTCTTTTATTAATATTTATTTCTTATTATAAGCTTTAATTCTCTTTTAGGGTCACTGGCAGTCGTATAAGCATTTCACTACATTTCGTACTGTGTATGACTGTATGTGACAAATAAAATTTGAATTTGAATTTGAAAAAATTTGAACTTATTTTAATGTAGATTATTAAATCTGGCACATAACCTAACATTGTGAGTCCACTTATGGTGCAGGTTAAACTTCAGGCAGATATTTATAAATTTAAAGTACAGTACTGCAAAAGTCTCAGAGGTTGATTTAAGACCCATAGTTTGACGCATGCGCAGTAAGCTATCAACATTTAGGGCTTCTAATCTGGCAGAATTTTTTTACTACAAATAATAATTTTTCCAATGGACATCACATCCATGGTATTTTTCCGGCCTTGTTTTTTCTTCACAAAACAGCTTTTAACTTCATTTCTATTAATTATTTTGATTTCATGTACGGTTTAACTTCAGGCAAGTACTTCCAAAGTTCCATTAAATTCTGTCCAGGAAGTTTTGCGTCATGTTGTGACAAAATCTGGCTGGACAGACTGACAGACATACAAAATAAATTATGAGAGGGGTGGTCGTGCTTCCCTTATACATAAAATACTCTATTTGAAATGTAATTTTCTTTTTTTTTTTTCTAATATAGATAATATTCTATTATGCATAAAGAATAAAAGAGTAAATAGGCTACCTTGGCATATTAATTCGTCCTCCAGACCACACATTATTAAAACATCGTGTAAGACACGCCTAGAGCGCGTGAGTGATGGGTTCTGTCACTCACACAGTGTGTGTGTGTGTGTGTGTGTGTGTGAAATCACTATGCTGGAGGACAGTCTGGGTGGGAGGCGGTTACACACAGTTTCTCTGCGCTCTTTGGGACCTGAGCATGAGCTCTGCTGCATCTCCGCGCGCCTTCAGCTGAAATGTTGCTCCTCGTGCCCCTGCTCGCGCTCTGCTGTACACGCGCAGCTTTCGCTCAGAACCAGTATGAAGCGGATCTTTCCGACGATGTCGCGCTTGAGGACGAGCTGATTTCAGAACTGGACTTGGGCGATGTGAGTTGCGGTTCCTTTATTTGTTTATTTATTAGTTTGTTTGTTTATTGTTTGTTTGTTTGTTTATCATTTTGAAATGGGAGAAAACCCATGATGGTGATGTTTCTGCTCTTTATCCCAGGCACCGCGCAGAGTCCCTCGGCAGGTGAAAAACGTTTTAAGAAAGGTGAGATTTGGTGTAGTTGGCATTATTAATGCGAACCACAGTGTGAAAATGGTTCATGCATACGATTATATATACGATTATTTGTTTTTTTTATTTATTTATTTATTACTATAATTAATTAATTAATTAATTAAATATTAAATATTATTATTTACATATACACATTGTAAACCCTAATGCTCAAAGGAATTAAACATATTGAGTACTGTTAACATAAATAATTACATTTAGTTCAAATTAATAGACCTTGATGAGTATTTAGAACTTTTTGATTTGGAGTTTGTAGAAATTACACTTTTTAAATTAGCTGAACAAATTTGATATTTTAAGTATCTGCAAGTACTTAAGTAACAATAACTGTCACCTTAAAGTTCCACCAACTTAAAATCTTTCAGACCAGTGATTTTGTGTCTGACATCATCAGGGAAATAGGGCACTGGTGGCTCAGTGGTAGGTGTTTCGTCTGCCGTGCGAAAGGCCTTGGTTTGATTGAACAACTGGATGAAATGTCTGTTCCGAGCTTAAATAAAATGGGAAGGTTGTGTCACGAAGGGCATCTAGTGTAAAACCTGTGCCAAGCTTGTGTGTGTGGACTGGATGGTTCACTGTGGCAACCAATTGCTGGAAGCAGGCGAAAGACCAACAACATTTTTTTTTTATTTGCAGCAACTAAAAAAATGATAATTACTATTAAACAGTATGAGTTAGGCTACTCATTAATGCAAATAAAGAATGATTAATATGAATGAGAACAACAAACTTAAAAACTGATAGTTTTGTTTACTTAAAATTGAAAACATCATTACTAAAAAAAATTGATCTATTATTCGGGTTTACAGTGCACTTAAAGGCCAAGACTAATGTGAACACCTTATACTGACATCCAGATATGTTTGATCAACATTCCTTAAAAAAAAAAAAAAACACACACACATGCATTAATATGAAATTGCCTTTTTATTTACAGCTCCACTATTTTGGAAAGTCAGGTCACTAATAAGGTCAGGTACTGATGTTGGGTAAGGAGCTCCTACTGCTCCGGTTCATCCCAAAGCAAGCCACAAGCTCACTTATGTCCCAACTATGTCTTCATCATGGAGCTTGCTTTGTGTAGAGGCGCATGGTCATGCTGGAACAGGTTTGAGGCTATAAGCCTGAAGAAAGGAAACTTTTACTGCACAAGTTTTGTGCTCTGAATTTGCAACAGTTTGGGACAGAACTGCAGATGTCATGGTCAGGTGTTCACCAAAGTCTGGCTGAACACAGTGTGACCTGGAACATCAGGCAATCTGGAAATCTCTTCTGTGAATTTAAGTGCACTTGGCAGGTAGAATGTCTTGAGTAATGGACTAGGTCTTGTCTTGAGTATGTCTTAAGTAAAGTTGTATTAGGATCAGCTCTCCTAGTTATGAAAAGGCTGTTTATTGAGTAAACTGCTGTGGACACTCCAAAGTTGTGGAATTACTTGCCTTTTAATAAAAGGTCAACCACAAATCTTACCAATTTTACATCTTAATTATTATTTTTTTCTCTTTGGCTTTGAATTCCTAGAGAAGGTTGAGTATCAGTTGTTTTCCTTTTCGTTTCTAGCCACAAACTTGTTTGTGACAGGTACCTTTTAGTTGTTTAGTTTTGTTTTCCGTTGGTTTTAATTTTTTTTTTAATTGTAAAGCACTTTGTTAACAGCTCGTTATAAAATGTGCAATAACATTTCTTCATCCTGCTTCATATCAGATGTATAGAGGTGTTAGTACAGTACTCCTCCTCCTCCCACTATTACTACTACAACTATTACTACTAATAATATGTTTTCCAATGGACATCTCATCCATTGTATTTTCCTGCCTTGGTTTTTTGTTCACAGGATAGTCTCCAGATCCACTTTATCCCTCACCAGGATAAAGCAATTACTGTGCAATAATAATAATAATAAAAATAATAATAACAATAATAGCAATAATACTGACAGTAGCAGTTGTAGTAGTTGTAAATTGAAAACACATTCCTATTTTAAAGTCCATGGTTTGATAGAATGTGAACGAATTGTTTCTACAATCTTACATAAGGGCTTTCCAACATGGAGTCACCTGGGAATCATCCAGTGTCTTTCTGCCAAAAAAAAGTAGTCAACACATTTTTAAACACCAAGAGGTCATAACTGTTACTGTCACAAAGTTTAAACTTTAACTTGGAAAGTACCAGTTCTGATCAAATTAGATCTAATCAGTTGAAAAAAAAAAATTATCCTCTTTAGGAGAGTGAGACACCAAGTTGATCTTCACTTTTTTCTAGCTATTGCACTACAGAACATTATCTAACCTTATGTAACTGAGTATATACTGTTTGTTCGTTTTAGGAAACTAAGCCACACATACAGGAGTTATCTGTGTCGACCACCATCATCTCGCGCTATGCTTTCACCGCTGTGTCCTGCACTATGTTAAACAGACTCAGCGCAGCATCTGAGGCGACTTTCACGTTTCCCGTCCCGGCATCTGCCTACATCTCCAACTTTACAATGTGAGCATTACGCCATGCAGGTTTCATTATTCATTAATTTTTTATACAGTGTGCAGTATGTTAGCATTTCAAGTGGACTTTTTTAATCAAATATTTCATTTAGTACTGAAAGAGTTCATTTAAGCTGTAGCATTTAAGTCTGGGAGTATGAAGCATATGCATGCTTCCTATGCTAAATTACTCCAAGATGACATAAACAGAGCCGGCCATGGAAACACCAGCGCACCCATTCATCTTTTGAACTGTGCATTATGTCACTATATGCTCCGATCATTCGTTTACTCATAGCTATTCTTTATTTATGACAGTATATGGATGTCTGTATATGGAAAACAGTCTGATGTCGCTGTGTTTTAGAAAAGGATAAAACCTGCTTTTGTGTTTTGCAGTTGCGTATTGAGTGAGCAGTACTGTAAATACATTCAGTTAATACTTAAAGTGTCTAAAACCTTACAAACCAAATGTTTTCATTCATTTTTTTCAATTCAAAGGAACAGTGAATAATTCAGTTGATCAGGTACCGTTCCTGATGCATCATCATCAAAACAGAGAACAGTGTATTCACATTCTCTACAGATAACAGCATAAAAAGTTACAAATTGTACAAGAATAATAAAAATAATAATAAAAATTATTCTAACAGACAGTGATGAGCGCAGATAACGGATGAGATGAGCCGCGTGTTTAAAATGCGATGAGTAATCTTTACCGCAGATAATGAGACAGAGAGAAGAGAGAACTTTATTTTTTTTAGATATAGTTAATTTGGACATCTTTCAGTGGAGAAATACGTAGATGTGACAACACTCCTTAAGTTACTTTTTTTGTGATTCATTGTTTTGTACACAAAATTCTGTGTAAAATGATTTTACCATACCATATTTTGCACCATATTTATAAATGAAATCTTAAAGTGCAATGTTAATTTTTTCACTTATGTTGTAAAAGAGATTTTGTAAATGTATATTTTTTTATATTAAAAACTAGTCTTGTGAACTTTTAGTTTGTAGGCTGCTAAACATTTGGTATTATATTAGGCCAGTTAAACTAGGATGTTGTATTTCATGATGATGATGATGCCATGGTTTTGGGTTTGAAAGAAGATTTTGAAGTGGTGTAAAGTGGAATGTTTTTTAAAACGCACAGACCATAGCTGATCCTTTTCAGCCTTTAATTGTTGTATACTATAGTATTGGGGCTTTGACAGTATAACATAGACAATCTAACAAATAATGAGATTACTCACAATGCAGTCAGTATCTCTAAAACTGTTCTCTGAATAATTTTCTTTGTCAAGTTCAGTGAAAAGCCTTCATACAGTTACTTTCCCCCCCTCATGAATGAATGAGCTATTTTGGAGTTATTTCATAAGAAAGGTTACCACAGGGCCTGTGACAGTTTAGATTAGCATTAATATCACAAACAAAAACACATACATGGCCTAACTGTTTAGTTATACTTTTTTTTTTAAGGAAAAATAGTCGTAGTCATAGTTACAGTAAGTTTATTTGTGTCACCACAGGATTGTGGGAGGGAGAGTCTTCCCCAGCCAGATCAAGGCAAAGGAAAAGAAACTGAAAAAGGACAGAAAGGAGAACAACGGCGCACCAAAGAACAAAGACTCTGCAGAGGACAGGTAGTGTAAGGAAATTGTATTGGAAGCACGTGTGTGTGTGTGTTAACCCTCTATAATAATGATAAGTTTATTATTATTATTATTATTATTATTATTTATACATGCTTCAATATGATAATTTTTACACGTTTGTAATTATTGTAGATTGCTTTAACACTCCTTACAAGAAGTAATTTAAGTATATTTTGCAGGGGACTGTCTATAATACACTATATGCACCTGGTTAGATACTCAACCCAACTAAACTTTATTTGTTAAGCCCTTTAACAGCAATGAATGCCCCAAAGTGCTTCACATAAATAATAAAATAATATGAAAAGACATAAATAAAATCGCATCACACACATCTCTAATCCAACCTATAAAATCATTTTATCTCATGGTGGTTTAAATGCCCCAAAAAAACATGAGTTTTTATATGGGATTTTACCACTCTCAGTGATGTGGCTATTTGTATAGCTATTTGGCTCATGAATAGTCGAGGATAGGTCATTCCACTCCACTCCTAAGCTTGCATTTGGTTTTTAGATCTTTTTGGCTTAAATCATTCAGGAGTTTTGCCTATAATTATTATTATTATTATTATTATTAATACTGCAGCACAATGTAATACTCAGTCGAACTGGGGCGGCACGGTGGCTTAGGGGTTAGCACTTGCACCTCCAGGGTTTGGGTTTGATTCCTGCCTCAGGTCTGTGTGCATAGAGTTTGCATGTTCTCCCTGTGGGTTTTCTCCAGATACTTCAGTGTTCTCCTACAGTCCAAATACCTGTAGATTAAGCTAATTGGCATTCCCAAATTGCCTGTAGTGTATGACTGTCTGTATGTTAAGTGTGTGCTTTGTGATGGATTGGCATGTCCTAATTCTTCAGGTTTTCCCCCCCACCCCCACCCCCTAAGGCCTAGATTATGTAAGGAATAAATTGATAAATAATCAACAATAGGATACTGTGTTACAGCTCAAGTTAATTTAACTTCCCTAAAATAATGGCCTGTAATATCCTAAATCTCTTAATTATTATTTAGCATTGCATTTATACCATTGTGATTTTTGTCAATTTTAATTATTTAAAGTTGTAAAAAATTGTGTATTACGTTATGGAAAGTTTCCAAGACAAGTTACATTCTGCAGTCACTTATTATAGCAACTCTCTCTCTCTCTCTCTCTCTCTCTCTCGCAAAGTTCATACAGACAACCATACAGTACAGTATGCCTATTGTTATGGTACTGAGAAAGCAGAAAGAGTAAGTACAGTAAGTGAACCACGTCACAGCATTAAATATAAATATACACAGATCAGCTATTATAACATTATGACCACTGAGAGGTGAACTGAACAACATTGATCATCAACTATATACCCATAAACCAGTGTCAGGATCATGGGCACCCAAGACTCACCCATGCCCACATTCCAAAGGCTTGTCAGTTTGTATATCTACAGGGAATGGATTTTGTGTTCTCACTGTGG